>NC_064038.1:8376737-8688271 GCF_932526225.1 Nematostella vectensis
GGAAGATGATGAATACAATACTTGCTCAAAAGCATATCACTCTTGGATGGAGTTGTGCTTTGAGATGGCGAGCACCAAAATGCTCGCCTGTGCTTGCAAACATCCATAAGCACAGCACTCAATTATGCCCCGGCAGACTTAATTATGTCCTAGTGCACTCACCTAATATGCTAACAGCTTTATTTAGAATAAAAAATACAAGCAACCATCAACTTGTGCTTGCATTAGCACAAAAAAGGGATTAGAGATGGGACCGCAAAGAACTGTTGGAAAGCTTGGATACCGCTGACAACGTACAGCGGTGTTTGACCTTGACGGGCTGTAAAAAAAACCCAAAACAGGGGGGAGGTATCTGTTTTCGGTCTGTAATTTGTAAATTCAGCTAAACAATAGCCAGGTCGATGGGTTAAAATCTAGCAGAAAATCGCGCTGACGTTAAGGTAGTCAGAATTTATATATAGATATCGACACAAAAATAAGAAACAAACATATATCGCTCTGAACTCGTAAAATTGAGCTTCTAGGGAAGAAATAACAACACAGAAGGCTATATTTACATCCCAACTAAGACTATTTCATAAATTAGAGACGATGGTATAGCTCATAGATAATCAATTGAATGAGAATAGATAAAAAAAATATAATCGAATGTTCATACTATATACCTGGCGATTTTCTCAGTTACGCCGCTGGTTACCCGTGTGATAAACATAGGCGCGTAGTTAAAAGTAGGTAAAAACGAAACGTGGTCCTCTCAGTGGATTTGTTGTATACAGTGAGACATTACTTACACTGACTTCCAATTGACTGACAGCCCAATCTTTCCATCTCGCTTTATTGTGACCTCCAGCTGACTGGTGTTATCGCTCGTGACGTAGGACAAGATGACGTTCTCCGTCCACTTTTGGTACAGGGAATACCACGCGCACACGGCGAACTGTTCAAGCACGACCCCGGGTGATGAAAAGGTCACGACAGGAAAACCGGACTTGTTACCAACAGGGAACACAATCTCACAGTGGGTTTCTGCGGACGAAACAGTTTGAATTTGATCAGGTTGATTTACCAAGCAGAACTGCACCATTTCGGACTTGGGCTATATTTGCGAAGCCAAGCTGCAAATTTGGGTCAATGTAGCATATCTTCCTTGTGCCTAGCCCTTTGGGGACGTTAAATCCCTATCGTCTCGATCACGGGGGGGGGGGATCACGAGGCAACATGGACTGATTTGTACGTAAAATCCATTAGAGAAAACGCTTATATGAAAGTGTTCTTTTAAAGCAAAAGTTTGTTTACAAATTTGATTTCTAAGTCTATCCACTTTATAGAGATGACTGTTGAATATGGGTAAATTTTAATCGAATGCGAGAGAGGAAATATCAGAAACTTAGTAGAAGTAGTAGAAGTTTACACCTGTTTACAGGGCACGGCTGTGGTACACTATTTATTATTTACAATCTATAATCAATCATTTCTATTATCAACAAATCATTTTCTAACCTGTATCACAACTTGCACCAGTGAACCCAGTAACACATTTACATGTGTAGCTGTTCAAGCCGTCAATACAGGTTCCGCCATTATTACAAGCACCCGAGGGACAATCGTCAATGTCTGAAGAACAAAGTAAATGACATGAAAAATAATTTACTGATAATACACATACGAGCGACAAATCTACAGTAAAAATAAAGTGTTCCAAATAATAGAGAATTAAGGTCAAGATCTAATATTTTACGGGGGGGGGGGATAATTGGCATTTCAAATAAAAAAAACACGAAACCCAGGGGAAAAAAACCCCAAACGAACCGTGCTGGATAAAAGACAAATACTTCTAGCCCATTTCTAATAAAATAAAATATTCTACTTACTCGTCTCGCAGTTTGTTCCGGTGAATCCAGGAATGCATGAGCACGTGTAGTTGTTAACGCCGTCATTGCATGTGGCTCCGTTCTGACAGGGACTGCTTGCACATTCATCAATATCTAAAACAAAATTTATTGTGAGCATTCCGTCAAAGCCTTCAGGTGGGAAAGTAAAATGTAATAAAATTTATTCAACTCTATATAACCTGAAAATGTCTCATTAAACATAACTTAAACCAGGTTTCAATTGTATATCAACAAAATATTTTTGTTGTCTAGATTTGAAAATGAGCTACTTCTTATTCCGTCTTGTTTTTTATCAGCGGCCTTGGGGTCATGGTGTGGTGCAGGGTATATAGACATAATGAGGCTTTCGAGGGATTGATAGGGAAAATACCAAACCTTTCCCTGAAATCCTCAAAGCATAGAAGCTTTACTCCAAAAAATCAAATGGAATAGCCTTCTACCCATTATACTAAAGTGCACTGTTATAAATGCGCACGCATCAATATCTCTTAGGCTAAGTTTAAACGTCGTATTATCCATGAGCCGTATTCAATGCAAATACATGCAAATACATGCAAATGGGGATGAAGCAATCGATTCGATTCATTTGCATGCATTTGCACTGAATACGGCTCATGAAAAATACGAAGTTTGAACTTAGCCTTATTCCAATAAAAATCCATGAAATGCAGGAAAAACAAACGAAACCAGTTGAATAAACGACAAATGCTTCTAGCTCATTTCTACTGAAATTTATTATTTTACTCACTAGTCTCGCAGCGTGTGCCGGTGAATCCAGGAATGCATGAGCACGTGTAGTTGTTAACGCCGTCATTGCATGTGGCTCCGTTCTGACAGGGACTGCTTGCACATTCATCAATATCTAAAACAAAATTTATTGTAAGAAGTCCGTCAAAGCCTTCAGGTGGGAAAGTAAAATGTAATAAAATTTATTCAACTCTATATAACCTGAAAATGTCTCTATAAACATAATTTAAACCAGGTTTAAATTGTATATAAACTAAATATTTTTGTTGTCTAGATTTGAAAATGAGCTACTTCTTATTCCGTCTTGTTTTTAATCAGCGGCCTTGGGGTCATGGGGTGGTGCAGGGTATATAGAGATAATGAGGCTTTCGAGGGATTGATAGGGAAAATACCAAACCTTTCCCTGAAATTCTCAAAGCATAGAAGCTTTACTCCAAAAAATCAAATGGAATAGCCTTCTACCCATTATACTAAAGTGCAAAGTAATAAATGCGCACGCATCAATATCTTTTAGGCTAAGTTTAAATGTCATATTATCCATGAGCCGTATTCAATGCAAATACATGCAAATGAGAATGAAACAATCGACTCGATCATAGTAGACTGAAAATAAAAGGTTATGATATGTGTTTAGCTTATTATAACTATACCTACCAGTTCCACAGGTGTTTCCAGTATAACCAGCGGGACATGTACATGTGAAGCCGTTGATTCCATCCGTGCAAGTCCCTCCGTTTGCACAAGGATCACCAGCACAATCGTCAATGTCTTAAACGCAAAAAAAAACGTCATTGCTATTGACAGCAAATGCTATTTAAAACCTGTGTGAAAAAGGTACAAATATGGTTATTATCCTGTTTAGACTGTGTTGTTATTCTATATATTCACCTACCATTTTTTTCATGCTTCCTTACTGTCTAGTTCTACCGACTAACACTGTAAAGCGTCCATATCGGCGCGCTTTCGTGTCTAAAGCGGACTCTCCGGTAAACTTACCCGTGTCGCAGTTTGTGCCTGTAAAACCAGGAGCGCATACACAGGAGTATTTGTTTTCTCCATTAGCGCACGTTCCCCCGTTCTTGCACGGATTGCTCTGACATTCATTTATATCATCTATTGAGAAAGTAAGATGTTTTTTATTTTAGGGGAAGATCATGCTGTAATAACAAGCATTCAAAGCAAAAGTCTCTGTGGCGTTTAAGGAGAGGGGACGTTTATAGAATGATTGATATTTTCGATGTAAAGAATCCTAATACTCGGTCTTTCTCTGCAATGAAACTTCACCAGAAACGCTTGCTACACAGGTTATTATATATTGTACAATGACACTCGTAAATCGCTCTGATTGGTAAAGGGTCCATGTGTTATTAGATGACACACTTGGAGTCAGTATATGCGCGTTCTTCCTAGATAGCAAAGTAAGAAAATATTTTCATTGTGGTATAAAACAAATAGATCTCAATTTTGTGCGTCTTTCAGTCAACAGTCAAAAGTCACTCGACTGCGTCTCGTTGCGTACTTTTTTGTTCATGACACGCTGTGACGTCATCTGTGCATCTATTAGAGGACAGACGCACGCAAAAATAAGATCTATTTGTTAATCAACCTCATGTTCAATCACCTGATGTTACCCCCGTCAATATCTGCTTGATTTGTGTGAATGTAACAATTCAAGTAGATTATCTTTATAAATAAGGGAGGGAGGATGTACTAACCTTCACACTTGTCTCCAGAAAAGCCTTCCGGACAATGACATCTTGGGACGAGAGTTTTGCAGTCAACCTCACATGTGCCTCCGTTTGAACAAGTAAACGAACCATCTTTACAAGCTTGTAAGCTTAGTGTGAACTGTAACATAAACAGGCGATGATTTGGCATGATTTAGCAAAGCTAGACTTATGCTGATCATCTTTATCTATCTTTAAAATGAAGATAATATTATTGCGATAATATCCCTTGATAATATCAAGCTTATTCGATAGAATCTTCAAGTTAGAAGATGGAAATTGCTAAAACACGTAGCAGGCAATTATTTTTTGTTCTCACTCATATGTTGAAAATACCGCAGGTATTTTCAGGATTAGAAATTGCTTCAAACACACTCAATGTGCTATCTTTTAGTAAGAATTGCTGTTGACCACACCCGAAGTGTTATCTCTTAGGGCTAAATTTGACTTTGCTGACCCCCGTCTGTTTTTATGAGAGTCTTCCGACCAACCAAACACCGCTCTTTCGGGAAATATCTATAAATCGCATAAAACATACCTGAGCGGACCTTAGCTGTGAGTATATCCATCCTTTTTTCCTTTTAAACTCTGGGTTTTTGGGATTTGCGTCGGCCATCATCTCGACTCCGAATGTGTTCAACTCGCAGGCCCCTCCCTCCGGTCGAGACACTTCGTAGTTCACCGATATACACCAGTCTTGCTGCAGACACCGCTGACTACATGACATCTGACTTTGGCCCTGAAGACGCTTTTTCACATGCTTGCTCCGCAGGGCAAGGTCAACTTGAGTGATGCGCGCGCCTGGCGAATGGATGGACGCTGGGCAGAAGGATTCTTGACTTGATGTAGCTACGGCAACGAGACAGTTGAAGTATAACAAGAGGCATATAAGCCTCATTTTGCTGCAAAACAAATGTATCCTTTAGTCTTTTAGAAGAAGAAAATGTGTATAAGATAACCATCTAATGATATTACAGCTTTCAGTTTCAGTTAAATTTTTGTTTATCGAGGGTAGCATATTTAACCGAATATACAGTTTTCTAACATATGACCCTCGGTTAGTAAGCACTGTCACTGGGGGTGGTCACTGCCAGAGGGTTTATTGCATCCCCAGTGGTTCTTTTACGTCCCTTCGGTTCAGGTTAGTGTAGTGAAGCTTGAAGAGACGGGACCTCCAGTTTAGTGTCCTTATCCGAGAAGACTGGAAACACACTTCAACTCACTTGTGACACAAATTCGAATAAAGGCAGGAACCTGAAAAAATCCCCAGTTTGAGCCAGGATTCGAACCTGGGCCACAGCGGTGAGAGGCCGACGCGCTAACACACTAGGCCACCCGTGCTTCCCACAAAGTTAACCAACAGCAAAGTGCTGACCAGAAGAAGCACAGAATCTGGTTAACTGATAAAACAACTATTTTTGGGGGGGTGGGGAGGGTCAAGACAGATTACTTACAATAAATCTCCTTGATTAGAAACCTATTCATGCTAGGAGGCACAAAACATTTGCAAAAATATAAATTATTTGATTTATTGCAACGAGGTTTGGAATTGCTGTTTTCGATTTGTCGTTGCTGTTTGTTATTTAACTAATCATAGAGGGCTAAAGTGGTGGATGGCTGAAAAAATACTATGGTCATTTCCATCATACTCAAAATCCCTTATATGTGAGGTAATTTCATATGAACTATAAGAAGAAAATTGAAAATCAGTGCCATATTTGCAAGTATAATTTCTTATATGAGAGTCCGTCTATTTTCTAGTTTGCTCGAATTTTTTTCGGACGCCTCAGTGATGCACGAATATTTTTTTTGTGAGCGATTGGCTTGCAGGAATTTTTTCGCCATAAACACTGAAATTTATCTATGGTGCGGAAAACAATAATAAATCTAGAGTCCATTATCTAGAGTTCATTCTATTTGTTCATACGATAAATCCAAATGGCGATTGCTTAGGACATGAAGTCAATCCTTATTCCCAGGTACCAGAAGCCCAGGTAAAAAAAACTGCTTGGAGATTTTGGAAAACCACGGTTTTACCAGGCTTTTTTACTCTGGCCTCTACGAGAAAGCATGGGCTGCAATCCGCCTGTAAACCCTTGGAATAATGGGCCTCCCTAGTAGTGCTAGCGACCAAACCAAGGAAAGGCTGGGTTGTGAAGAAACCCTGTCTAGCCCATGATTCATTCATGTAAAGTATTAAACCGGGCTTTCTTGGAAACAACTGTCTTATCACACGTTATTTTACTCAGATACAACTTTTATTTGTCGTATAATATCATAATCACAATCGTATTCATTATACGAGATCTAGCATGACACACCAGTGTACCATTATGTACAAAAATTGTCGCAAAATATGATAGCAGGACAGTAGAGGGAGAGAGAAACACAGCAGAGAGTGATAGCAATACAGTAGAGAGAGAACCTGAAGATTCTAGTGCCAGCGATGAGTGGTCGACAGAAGACGAATTCTCATCTTGAATTAATATTTGCTCTTCTTAATATTCAGCTTGCTCTAGCTATTCTTGATCAAAACTTTTGCACAGCTATAGGATTATTGAGTTATTTTGACAACCTTACATATAACAAGTGTTATTGATACATTTCCCATATTATGATATTTAAAAATATATTATCTCATGCTATTTTATTTTAATATAGTTGCAGCTGGTACATATTGTTTATGATTAGCATTTTTGTAATAGTGAAAACATAATAATTAATGGCGCATTTGGGATCCCCCATATTATATATTATATAATAGTTTAAAATTTAATTATTTACTATCTCATTATAATTTATCATTTATAGTTGCAGTTGGTACATTTTGATATATTTAATATTCACCAAAGATGGAATGACATATTCTATCAAAGTATTTGTTTATAGTTGCAGTTGGTACATATTGATTTTGATCAGGATTTTGTGACAGTGAAAACATAATTATAGTTATTGATATATTTAAGATTATTTACTATCATTATATCTGACTATATATAGCTGCAATTGATACATATTGATATGATTTTCAGTTGTTATACCAGAAAAAAATAAGATTGTTTAGATATAGACGTCTGATTTACTGTGATGATATGATACAAATAGAAGTTGACGCAGAGGACGTCCTTTGAGATCCGACCACCCTTCATTCGGCCAACGTGGCCAATCCATTGCAACCGACGTTGTCTCAGCAGGGTGAACATGGTTGGGAGGCCAGCGCGAGACAGGACGGCAGTGTTGGTCACCTTGTCTTGCCAGAAGATGCCGAGTATACGTCGGAGGCTTTTGACGTTGAAGATGTTGAGCCCCTTCTCCTGACGAGTGTACGTTGTCCAAGTCTTGCTGCAATATAGCAGGGTGCTGAGGACGCAGCCGCTGTACACAGTCATCTTCGTCTTCAAGGTCAGCTTGGGGTTTGTACACACTCGAGAGGTGAGTCAGGCAAAAGTTTTGGCTGCCTTTACGATCCTTTTGTCACTTTTGACATTAAGTGAGAGGTTGTCGGTGATGGTGGACCCAAGATAGGAAAACTGGTGGACGACCTCAAGCTCATATTCGTTGATGGTGATGACAGGTGTTGCTGTAGTGTTTTGCAGGCCTGTGTGAAGCGATCCATTAGCAGCTGTAGTTCACTCTTGGTGTGCGCCATAACTGCGGCGGCATCTGCGAAAAGCATGTCTCTAATGAGGACTTCACGGATCTTTGTCCTCGCTTTTAGGCGGGCAAGGTTTAACGGCCTGCCGTCTGATCTGGTCCGCAGTTAGGTTCCCTTTTGTGGGTGCCAAATGCGTGCCTCAGGAGGAGTGCGAAGAAGATTCCAAAGAGGGTTGGGGCGAGTACGCAGCCTTGTGTAACCACGCAGCGGATGTCAAAGGGCTCAGAGAGGTTGCCGTTGAACTGCACAGTTCCTTCCATATTGATGTGGAAGGACTCGATTAAGCTGTGCAGTCTTGGGGGACAGCCGATCTTTCGCAAAGCCTTGAAAAGTCCTTCTCTATTTACACATTCAAAGGCCCTGGTGAGGTCGAAAAATGCGACGTACAGGGGCATCTGCTGCTCTCGACACTTGTCGGGAGGGGAACATCATGTCTACCGTGGCCCTTCCGCCTTGAAAGCCACACTGTGGTTCCGGGTAGACGCGCTTAGCCGGCTTCTGCAGCCGAATCAGGAGGACCTGAGCGTAGACTTTTCCGACGATGATTGTTATTGTAGAAGGTAGCGATCTTGGCGTCTCTCATGTCTTGTGGCACGGCTCTCTCTCTCTCCAGAACTGGCAGAGGACGTCCTGCAAAGGGTGTAATAGGCTAGTCTTGCAACGCTTGATGAGGTCTGGTGGAATACCACCCCCACCTTGTGCCTTGCCTGCGGCCAGACTATCAATGGCCTTGCTAAGCTCATCTACAGTGGGCTCTGCATCTAACTCTTCCATGACTGACAAACATTCAATGCCGTTTAGGGCTGCCGGAGTCACTGTGACCTCTCATGAGTAGAGGTCAGAATTGTGTCCCAGCCATTTCTCCATCTGCCGGTCTTGGTTCGTGATAACTTCTCTGGTGCCAAATTTCAGGGGGGCCGTCTTGCACTGGTACCAGTGCTTTTTTGATGCTATCGTACATCCCTCTGTTGTTGTCCGTCACAACAGCGGTCTGGATCTTATCACTGAGTTCTGTCCCGTACTCGTTGGCGTGTTCTGGACCTTGCTCCTAGCAGTCTTGAAAGTCTACAAGTTCCTCTCGGTGGGTCTCCGCTTGTACTCGACGAACGACACACGCGTGGTCTCAATAAGCGACTTTGCCTATAACCAGTCATGTGACTTGGAGGCTTTTTCCCAAAGGTAGCTAGGGCGGGGCGGTGAATCGTGTCTCGCAAATTTCCTCACTTTTCTGTGGCTGTGAGTCTCCGGGTTGCGATGAATCATATTCCTTCTTAAAGACTTCTGCGAATTTTTCCACGAGATCTGGCTGGGTCATCCTGCTGACGTCGATGCGCGGTGCTCCCGGTTTCATTGTACGGTGGAACTTTTTTGGCTGCAGCCTGATTTGCAGCGTACCAGTGAGTGTCAGTGTCGCAGTCTGCACTGTGGTAAGAGCGTGTGCGGAGAACTTTTTGATGGCAGAACGCAAGGGAGACCATAAAGGGGGCAGGGATCCGGCTTCCGTTTGTTCATCTGCTGACCGTCGCATTTTATATTTTCACTATAGAGGATTAAAGCATACAGGTGAGAGGAGCCATCCTTGTCAACTCCCTTTCACAAACACGGACGCATGTTGGCGCCCATACAGGGTTTTCATTGCTCGTATTATCTACTCCGACATACCCATACGCCTTCTTAATAATTACACGAAGGTTGAAGAGTTTATGTCGAGTACCCACGCTCCTTCTAAAGCCCATCTGCTCTTATGATAACGCAGCCTCTGCAACAGGAGTTAACCGTCTTAGTAGGACGCGCAGTTTGAGTTTACTTGCAGGGCTTATTAACGAAATCGCTCGGTGGAAACTAGTTTCCTTCCTTGTCAACTCAATGAATGGTGCTCTGAATATTTTGAACATTGCTTTGAAATACACGTCATGAAGACTTGGCACCGAAGACGAGTCTTCGCTACCTTTCTGTCTCTTCTTTGTTGCAGGTCTTAAAAAACGCATTGAAATCACGAGGCCTGTGAATGAAAGCTTCTATGTTCGGTGTTTGTGAATGCATCGTTTTCGTTTCAATGACAAAGTTGGTCCCTCATTTCCATGCTTGCTCTGATCATCTACGACTATAGGTTTACTTTCTGTTGTATACCTCGGTAGGGCTGAGTGAGTAACAGCGAACAACTGAGACTCCCGCTTGTGCAAACTCAAATAAGCCTTGCCCTTCTTTCGGGTTATTGGTCGAGTTTTTTTTTGAGGGGTTGTTACAGATAGTCAGCAACATTCCTTGGCCGCCTTGTCATGCTGATTTTGCTTCGGGGTTCATCTCCAACTGGGACTCAACCTCTCGCCTGGTTTTTCTCGGAAATAGCCGATGCCGTCAAGGACGTCATCAAATTGCTTAATAAGATCTTCACACTTGGTTGCCTGCTTCGCCATTTCAATCCATAGATCATTGGGTTCTTTGATTCACTCGTCCACGTCGATCTTCAACGGCATTCCAAGCTCGGATAATCTTTCTTTCCCTATTTCCCTCTTATCACCATATTACTTCTATTACTTCTCGATTCCTGTTCCAAAGCTGTAGCTTTATCTCGAAGATAAGTCTGGGTTGTCTTCAAAGCGGTGAGAAATCGCCTTGTACTACATTCACCCATAAGGCTGTTATCTGCTGCACTGTGAGGCTCAACGTGCGCGTACACGTAAAAAAACAGCTTTCTTAGTCTCGCTTGATGTGACTGTTTTCAAATTGAATGAGTGTTTTAGAGGATAATTCCAGATACTCAATATTGCATCCATCACTAGATTTATCAAGCTCCGGTTCATAGTAAAGCTGATGGACACTCATTAGTTTTCTTCTCTGCTTGTATTCTGTCCTTTCTGTCTTATGCTCTCTGATTTACATCACACGGCAAAATGGCTGTATTTGCCACATTCAGGGCACTGTTTTCCCTTCTATTGGGCTGGTATGATTAGATCTCCGTCTTCGAACGTCGAATGACTTGTCTTCGAATCCGGGTTCTATTTTCTCTTCTCTACGGCAGATTTGTATTGACTAGAACTCCGTCTTCGATCGTCGAATGACTTGTCGAAGAACCCTGGCACTGTTTCACTTCTCTTTGGCTGGTTTGATTAGATCTCCGTCTTCGATCGTCTAATGAGTTGTCCTAGAATCTTTATTGTAAACAGCGAATGATCCTCAGTAATATTAAGTTTATTGCTAGTTTCATCATGTTTCATTATTTCTTTCTTCACTTTCTTTTCTGCCCTTTCTAAGAACCCAGTTCTTAGAAAGGTATAAGGGCGTCGAGTCGACGCCCTTATAACCATTTTTACCACGCTCTTCCAATCTCCTACTGACTCGGGAGAAGATGTAGTAGAGAGTAGATTTTTAGAGTAATACCGCTCCCCACAACCCGAATTCCGGGAGGTCTTTTTCTCCCATCTCAACTCGCGACAGAATACGTCGTTCTTCTCTTTTCTTCTCTGGAGGCTTTTTCTAAGACTTTTACTGGTTTCTGTATGGCTTCCCGGTCTTCCGACGTGAATTTCGCAATTAATTTTACTCTCGTCGCCATTGAAACAAACGGACGCTACATGGGGAACGCCCACGTAAGATTGACCAATGGGATGAGCAATATATCAATAAATAATGCAATCAGATTTCTTTAAGATTGTTAAATTCATTCTTTTTTGCATTAACAATAATGTCGCTTAGAAACAGTAAACTAATGCATAATTAATATTTTATTTTGTTTTCAAAGAAATACCAGCTGGCTAAAAAACAACAACAGCTTTTTATCTAAAAAAAAGTATCATGTTTTTTTCTCTATAAAACTCTTGATAATATCCGAAGTAAATAAAGTTCAAAGCAGGATAAGATTTTTGCTATTTTATTATATTTTTATGTCTCATATGCCAGGTATAACAGTTTGATACACGATCCTCGCGTAGTAGCGAAAAACTACTTTTTATCTGAACAGAGCAGAAAGGCGGAAGGGAAAGAGAGACAGGGAAAACTACTTTTAATTCCAAATGCATTTTTATCCAATTTCACCATGGAAAAGAGAGAGCGGAAAAAAACTTGAATATTGACTTTAGGGGAGAAAATTATGCTTTTTTTGCTTTTTTAAATTAGATATTACTTTTATACTTAAACTTCTACTATTAACAGAGCGCGAGGTCCGTACTGAAAAATCTCAGCCCGCTGGCTTTTTGTACAGACCGAGGCCGCAGGCCGAGTTATTTATTACATGGCTTTTTAAAATATTTGTACGAGAAGGAAAACTTATGCTGCTGAAGTGAAAGGTAGGAACCAAGGATTCAAGCCACGAGTGCTCAACTCCACAACTCGAAATGACGAGTCGATTTGTAGAATGACCATCGAAAATTGCTTTTTACGCCGATTTTACCGACCTTCACATGAAAAACATCATTTCTTTTATGTTATTCCATTTAGATTAATTGTCTTTACGGAAAATCGTCTTCAAACTCCCTGTGTTTTGACAATTTCCCGCCATAATGTTTGCAATGCGCGCGACAATTTCAAGTTTGCTTAAATTCTATTTGCGAAAAAAAAAGGTAACAAAACGTCTCTTTATAAGGGGGAATAAAGGCAAATCACTCGAGGAATTCCACAGGAAGAGGTTGTTGGCATAATAAATGGAATTAAACTTATCTTGCGTTTTGAAAATCGGATAATTAACAAAAATCATGATCATCGGTTTACGATCAACCAGCCACCAACACAAACTCAGAACTTCGGTGAAACTTGCAAAAAAAGTAAATAAAGAAATTGATTTAAGCAGTATGTAAGTCTATCACTTAAAATCTATTACGCAATTTTGGCAGTGTTTCGAACGTTGGACCTGAAACAAAATCGAAGACCAAAAAGCAAAAGCCAACTTTACTCGTGCCTTACATTTACACGTCTATAGTGGCGTAATATATATCATTGTGTAGTTCTTGAAAATATCCATCCACCCCCCCCCCCCCCCCCCCCCCAATGAGGAGATTGGAAATTCCGGAGGGCTGGTGGCCCTGGAATTTCCAGAGGGGAGGGGGAAAATGCCCTTTTTCCTTAACAGTTTCTGTATTTATTTTTTTCCAGGGGGTTGGAAATTCCAGAGGGGTGGGGGGCATACCTTCGCCCCTCTCAATGGGGGGGGGGGGGGGAGGTATGGATATTATCTGGAACTACACATTACATCTTATATGGTGTTCTTAACTGAGCGGAAAAAAAAGAAAACGAAAAAAAACGGAAAATAAGCTGCTTTATAGAATAAAAGATCAGGTTATCAACAAAAGGCCTTGCTTAATCTATCAATGTTTGCCAACTTATTTTGCAGTTAAAAAAGTTCGACAAATTTGTTTGCCGAAAGAACGGCAAACGTTGTGAGAATACATTCAGAGGATTTACTGCAAAAAGCTACAACCAATGTAATTCCACTCATCTTTGGTTTGATTTTAAGGACACACTTACACGTTCGTGTCTACGAACTTTCAAAAGTATTTTAAAGATAATGCATCGAATTATGTAGAAAGTTCACTGAAAGATTTGTACTTAAAGCTTATGTATGCATAGCATGACGATATTTCTTAGTGAATTCACGCCTATAAATTCGACCTGAAAAAAATCGAAAACCGAAGAAAGAACTAGAAATTATTGAACTCTACTTCTTATATGTTGTTGGAAAGTGAGTGAAAAAAAAAAGAGATAAGAAAACGAAAATGAGCTGTTTTATTGAAAAAAAGGGAAAAAAGATTAGGTAAACAACAAAAGGCCAAGTCGTTTTGCAGTAAAAAAAGGTTCGACAAATTTGTTTTCTGTGCTTTCGACTCTGCATGACAATATTTGTTTTATGTACCATGTTATGCTTTTACAAAGGTTTAACTGCAATTCCAAAAAGCTACAATCAGTCTCATTCTATTGGAAATGTATCAAATTACATGTAGAAAGTTCACTAAAAGATGAGAACTTCAAGGTTTTTGTCGATTTGTTCATGCGTGCAAGACGGTTGTTCATATTTTTTTAGGAAATTCACGCTAATTGTGTACTTACCAGAAAAGAACTTCGAGAAGAGATTAACTTGAAAACCAATAGAATCTAAAAGAAAAGTAGCAAAGGTTCTTTATCACAGTTAAAAAAACATATCTTTCGCAAATATCAAATCGAAATCTGTTTGCAATTTCATTTCTGGAATTTCCAGAGGGGAGGGGGAAAATGCCCTTTTTCCTTAACAGTTTCTGTATTTATTTTTTTCCAGGGGGTTGGAAATTCCAGAGGGGTAGGGGGCATACCTTCGCCCCTCTCAATGGGGGGAGGGGGGGGTATGGATATTATCTGGAACTACACATTACATCTTATATGGTGTTCTTATCTGAGCGGAAAAAAAATAAAGAAAACGAAAAAAAAAAACGGAAAATAAGCTGCTTTATAGAATAAAAGATCAGGTTATCAACAAAAGGCCTTGCTTAATCTATTAATGTTTGCCAACTTATTTTGCAGTTAAAAAAGTTCGACAAATTTGTTTGCCGAAAGAACGGCAAACGTTGTGAGAATACATTCAGAGGTGATACTGCAAAAAGCTACAACCAATGTAATTCCACTCATCTTTGATTTGATTTTAAGGACACACTTACACGTTCGTGTCTACGAACTTTCAAAAGTATTTTAAAGATAATGCATCGAATTATGTAGAAAGTTCACTGAAAGATTTGTACTTAAAGCTTATGTATGCATAGCATGACGATATTTCTTAGTGAATTCACGCCTATAAATTCGACCTGAAAAAAATCGAAAATCGAAGAAAGAACTAGAAATTATTGAACTCTACTTCTTATATGTTGTTGGAAAGTGAGTGAAAAAAAAAGAGATAAGAAAACGAAAATGAGCTGTTTTATTGAAAAAAAGGGAAAAAAGATTAGGTAAACAACAAAAGGCCAAGTCGTTTTGCAGTAAAAAAAGGTTCGACAAATTTGTTTTCTGTGCTTTCGACTCTGCATGACAATATTTGTTTTATGTACCATGTTATGCTTTTACAAAGGTTTAACTGCAATTCCAAAAAGCTACAATCAGTCTCATTCTATTGGAAATGCATCAAATTACATGTAGAAAGTTCACTAAAAGATGAGAACTTCAAGGTTTTTGTCGATTTGTTCATGCGTGCAAGACGGTTGTTCATATTTTTTTAGGAAATTCACGCTAATTGTGTACTTACCAGAAAAGAACTTCGAGAAGAGATTAACTTGACAACCAATAGAATCTAAAAGAAAAGTAGCAAAGGTTCTTTATCACAGTTAAAAAAACATATCTTTCGCAAATATCAAATCGAAATCTGTTTGCAATTTCATTTCTGGAATTTCCAGAGGGGAGGGGGAAAATGCCCTTTTTCCTTAACAGTTTCTGTATTTATTTTTTTCCAAGGGGTTGGAAATTCCAGAGGGGTGGGGGGGGGCATACCTTCGCCCCTCTCAATGGGGGGGGGGGGTATGGATATTATCTGGAACTACACATTACATCTTATATGGTGTTCTTATCTGAGCGGAAAAAAAATAAAGAAAACGAAAAAAAAACGGAAAATAAGCTGCTTTATAGAATAAAAGATCAGGTTATCAACAAAAGGCCTTGCTTAATCTATTAATGTTTGCCAACTTATTTTGCAGTTAAAAAAGTTCGACAAATTTGTTTGCCGAAAGAACGGCAAACGTTGTGAGAATACATTCAGAGGTTTTACTGCAAAAAGCTACAACCAATGTAATTCCACTCATCTTTGATTTGATTTTAAGGACACACTTACACGTTCGTGTCTTCGAACTTTCAAAAGTATTTTAAAGATAATGCATCGAATTATGTAGAAAGTTCACTGAAAGATTTGTACTTAAAGCTTATGTATGCATAGCATGACGATATTTCTTAGTGAATTCACGCCTATAAATTCGACCTGAAAAAAATCGAAGAAGACCAAAGCAAAAGCCAACTATACTTGAGCCTACGGTAACATTAACAAACGTAAAGCGTGTGAGATTATCTTCGACGCCTTAAGTGGCGTCTGTATAATATAGTATCATATTAATCGAGAACTTAAAAGAAATTATTGAACTCTACGTCTTATATGTTGTTCTAATGTGAGTGAAAAAAAAAACAGAGATAAGAAAACGAAAATGAGCTGTTTTATTGAAAAAAAGGGAAAAAAGATTAGGTAAACAAAAAAAGGCCAAGTCATTTTGCAGTAAAAAAAGGTCCGACAAATTTGTTTTCTGTGCTATCGACTCTGCATGACAATATTTGTTTTATGTAACATGTTGTGATAACATTTTACAAAGGTTTAACCGCAATTCCAAAAAGTTACTATCACTCTCATTCTTTTGGAAATGCATCAAATTATGTAGAAAGTTCACAAACTTCAAGGTTTGTGTCGATTTGTTCATGCCCGTGCAAGACGGTTGTTCATATTTTTTTAGGAAATTCACGCTAATTGTGTACTTACCAGAAAAGAACTTCGAGAAGAGATTAACTTGAAAACCAATAGAATCTAAAAGAAAAGTAGCAAAGGTTCTTTATCACAGTTAAAAAAACATATCTTTCGCAAATATCAATTCGAAATCTGTTTGCAATTTCATTTCTGTAAAACCTTCTTCTTACCCAATATTTCAATGATCTGTACTGCTCCTGTCACCTCAAAATGTGGATTCAAGACAGTTCAGTGCGAATGTGCAAATAGAGATTTCATTTCAATAGTTAGAGCAAGGATGTTTTCTAATAGAGGCAATTAATACCACCTTCTTACCATACTTATTTTGACCAATATGGCATAAAATGAGTTGCTCATATTGCGAGGAAACGTGATTGGCACAATCTGGGAATGGGATACAATACATTTTTAAATTTATTGCTCAGCTGGATTTGAACATCGCCTTAGGAGGCTGGTAATATTTTCTACAGAAAACGCAATTAAAAACAACATCAGTCGTATTACAATTCGGATAGATGGTGTTATTTAAGTACAGACCTCCATAGATGAAATCGTTTAGCTACCCCATAGACCTCCATAGATGAAATCGTTTAGCTACCCTCTACTCTACCTTGGCTAGATCTAGCTGATTCAGTTGCCGAAAATTACATTTTTTTATTAAGAATGTTTTCTTTTCTAATAGAGGCAATTAATATCACCCTGACGAGTTAAAGCAAACACGATTTCGACTGCTACTCCTACATACAATTTTTTATTTCTCGATACTTGAAATTGTTTCTTGCAGACAATTGTACTTTATATTTCAAACTAAGCAATGATTCCAATATGTGTATAAGTTTTTCAACATCCCTTATTTCGACCAATATGGCATAAAATGAGTTTCTCATATCGTGACGTGATTGGCACCATCTGGGAATGGGATACAATACATTTTTAAATTGATTGCTCTGCTGGATTTGAACATCGCTTTAGGAGGCTGGTATTATTTTCTACAGAAAACACAATTAAAAATAACATCAGTCGTATTACCATTCGGATAGATGGTGTTATTTAAGTACAGACCTCCATAGATGAAATCGTTTAGCTACCCCATAGACATCCATAGATGAAATCGTTTAGCTACCCTCTACTCTACCTTGGCTAGATCTAGCTGGTCAGCTTTCTTAAGGGGGCAATTCAGTTGCCGAAAATAACATTTTTTATTAAGGATGTTTTTTTTTCTAGTAGAGGCATTTAATACCACCCTGACGAGTTAAAGCAAACACGATTTCAACTGCTACTCCTACATACAATTTTTTATTTCTCGATACTTGAAATTGTTTCTTGCAGACAATTGTACTTTATATTTCAAACTAAGCAATGATTCCAATATGTGTATAAGTTTTTCAACATCCCTTATTTCGACCAATATGGCATAAAATGAGTTTCTCATATCGTGACGTGATTGGCACCATCTGGGAATGGGATACAATACATTTTTAAATTGATTGCTCTGCTGGATTTGAACATCGCCTTAGGAGGCTGGTATTATTTTCTAAAGAAAACACAATTAAAAACAACATCAGTCGTATTACCAGTAGGATAGATGGTGTTATTTAAGTACAGACCTTAATAGATAAAATCGTTTAGCTACCCCATAGACCTCCATAGATGAAGTCCTTTAGCTACCCTCTACTCTACCTTGGCTAGATCTAGCTGATTCAGTTGCCAAAAATTACATTTTTTTATTGAGGATGTTTTTTTTTCTAATAGAGGCAATTAATACCACCCTGACGAGTTAAAGCAAACACGATTTCGACTGCTACTCCTACATACAATTTTTTATTTCTCGATACTTGAAATTGTTTCTTGCAGACAATTGTACTTTACATTTCAAACTAAGCAATGATTCCAATATGTGTATGATTTTTTCAAGATCCCTTATTTCGACCAATATGGCATAAAATGAGTTTCTCATATCGTGACGTGATTGGCACCATCTGGGAATGGGATACAATACATGTTTAAATTTATTGCTCTGTTGGATTTAAACATCGCTTTAGGAGGCTGGTATTATTTTCTACAGAAAACGCAATTTAAAACAACATCAGTCGTATTACCAGTAGGATAGATGGATGATGTTATTCAGTTCAACAGATGATATCGTTCAGATGCCCTCTACTCTATTCTTGGCTGGATCTAGCCGACCAGCTTTTTTAAGGGGGCAATCGGGTTGCCGAAAATTAAATTTTCTTTATTCTAGTTATTCTACTTTAATTCCAAATGCGTTTTTATCCAATTTCACTATGGGAAAGAGAGAGCGGAAAAAACTTGAATATTGACTTAAGGGGCTAAAATAATGCTTTTTTTTTCTTTTTTTAAAATATATATTACTTTTATACTACTAGAATTATATAATACTATTAACAGAGCGCGAGGTCCGTACTGAAAAATCTCAGCCCGCGGGCTTTTTGTACAGATCGAGGCCGCAGGCCGAGTTATTTATTACATGGCTTTTTTAAATATTTGTACGAGAAGGAAAACTTATTCTGCTGAAGAGAAAGGAAGGAACCAAGGATTCAAGCCACGAGTTCTCAACTCCACAACTCGAAATGACGAGTCGATTTGTAGAATTACCATCGAAAATTGCTTTTTACGCCGATTTTACCGACCTTCACATGAAAAACATCATTTCTTTTATGTTATTCCATTTAGATTAATTGTCTTTATGGAAAATCGTCTTCAAACTCCCTGTGTTTTGACAATTTCCCGCCATAATGATTGCAATGCGCGCGACATTTCAAGTTTGCTTAAATTCTATTTGCGAAAAAAAAAGGTAACAAAACGTCTCTTTATAAGGGGGAATAAAGGCAAATCACTCGAGGAATTCCACAGGAAGAGGTTGTTGGCATAATAAATGGAATTAAACTTATCTTGCGTTTTGAAAATCGGATAATTAACAAAAATCATGATCATCGGTTTACGATCAACCAGCCACCAACACAAACTCATAACTTCAATGAAACTTGCAAAAAAAGAGTAAATAAAGAAATTGATTTAAGCAGTATGTAAGTCCATCACTTAAAATCTATTACGCAATTTTGGCAGTGTTTCGAACGTTGGACCTGAAACAAAATCATAGACCAAAAAGCAAAAGCCAACTTTACTCGTGCCTTACATTTACACGTCTATAGTGGCGTAATATATATCATTGTGTAGTTCTTGAAAATATCCATCCACCCCCCCCCCCCCCCCCCCCAATGAGGAGATTGGAAATTCCGGAGGGCTGGTGGCCCTGGAATTTCCAGAGGGGAGGGGGAAAATGCCCTTTTTCCTTAACAGTTTCTGTATTTATTTTTTTTTCATATGGATATTATCTGGAACTACACATTACATCTTATATGGTGTTCTTATCTGAGCGGAAAAAAAAATAAAGAAAACGAAAAAAAAAACGGAAAATAAGCTGCTTTATAGAATAAAAGATCAGGTTATCAACAAAAGGCCTTGCTTAATCTATTAATGTTTGCCAACTTATTTTGCAGTTAAAAAAGTTCGACAAATTTGTTTGCCGAAAGAACGGCAAACGTTGTGAGAATACATTCAGAGGTTTTACTGCAAAAAGCTACAACCAATGTAATTCCACTCATCTTTGATTTGATTTTAAGGACACACTTACACGTTCGTGTCTACGAACTTTCAAAAGTATTTTAAAGATAATGCATCGAATTATGTAGAAAGTTCACTGAAAGATTTGTACTTAAAGCTTGTGTATGCATAGCATGACGATATTTCTTAGTGAATTCACGCCTATGAATTCGACCTGAAAAAAATCGAAGAAGACCAAAGCAAAAGCCAACTATACTTGAGCCTACGGTAACATTAACAAAAACGTAAAGCGTGTGAGATTATCTTCGACGCCTGAAGTGGCGTCTGTATAATATAGTATCATATTAATCGAGAACTTAAAAGAAATTATTGAACTCTACTTCTTATATGTTGTTCTAATGTGAGTGAAAAAAAAAACAGATATAAGAAAACGAAAATGAGCTGTTTTATTGAAAAATAGGGAAAAAAGATTAGGTAAACAACAAAAGGCCAAGTCATTTTGCAGTAAAAAAATGGTTCGGCAAATTTGGTTTGTGTGCTATCGACTCTGCATGACAATATTTGTTTTATGTAACATGTTGTGATAACATTTTACAAAGGTTTAACTGCAATTCAAAAAAGTTACTATCACTCTCATTCTATTGGAAATGCATCAAATTATGTAGAAAGTTCACAAACTTCAAGGTTTGTGTCGATTTGTTCATGCGTGCAAGACGGTTGTTCATAATTTTTTTTTTGAAAATTCACGCTAATTGTGTACTTACCAGAAAAGAACTTCGAGAAGAGATTAACTTGAAAACCAATAGAATCTAAAAGAAAAGTAGCAAAGGTTCTTTATCACAGTTAAAAAAACCCCATATCTTTCTCAAATATCAATTCGAAATCTGTTTGCAATTTCATTACTGGAATTTCCAGAGGGGAGGGGGAAAATGCCCTTTTTCCTTAACAGTTTCTGTATTTATTTTTTTTCCAGGGGGTTGGAAATTCCAGAGGGGTGGGGGGCATACCTTCGCCCCTCTCAATTGGGGGGGGGGGGGATATGGATATTATCTGGAACTACACATTACATCTTATATGGTGTTCTTATCTGAGCGGAAAAGAAATAAAGAAAACGAAAAAAAAACGGAAAATAAGCTGCTTTATAGAATAAAAGATCAGGTTATCAACAAAAGGCCTTGCTTAATCTATTAATGTTTGCCAACTTATTTTGCAGTTTAAAAAGTTCGACAAATTTGTTTGCCGAAATAACGGCAAACGTTGTGAGAATACATTCAGAGGTTTTACTGCAAAAAGCTACAACCAATGTAATTCCACTCATCTTTGATTTGATTTTAAGGACACACTTACACGTTCGTGTCTACGAACTTTCAAAAGTATTTTAAAGATAATGCATCGAATTATGTAGAAAGTTCACGGAAAGATTAGTACTTAAAGCTTGTGTATGCATAGCATGACGATATTTCTTAGTGAATTCACGCCTATGAATTCGACCTGAAAAAAATCGAAGACCAAAGCAAAAGCCAACTATACTTGAGCCTACGGTAACATTAACAAACGTAAAGCGTGTGAGATTATCTTCGACGCCTGAAGTGGCGTCTTTATAATATAGTATCATATTAATCGAGAACTTAAAAGAAATTATTGAACTCTACTTCTTATATGTTGTTCTAATGTGAGTAATAAAAAAACAGATACGAAAACGAAAATGAGCGGTTTTATTGAAAAATAGGGAAAAAAGATTAGGTAAACAACAAAAGGCCAAGTCATTTTGCAGTAAAAAAGGTTCGGCAAATTTTGTTTCTGTGCTTTCGACTCTGCATGACAATATTTGTTTTATGTAACATGTTGTGATAACATTTTACAAAGGTTTAACTGCAATTCCAAAAAGTTAATATCACTCTCATTCTATTGGAAATGCATCAAATTATGTAGAAAGTTCACAAACTTCAAGGTTTGTGCCAATTTGTTCATGCGCGCAAGACGGTTGTTCATATTTTTTTTAGGAAATTCACGCTAATTGTGTACTTACCAGAAAAGAACTTCGAGAAGAGATTAACTTGAAAACCAATAGAATCTAAAAGAAAAGTAGCAAAGGTTCTTTATCACAGTTAAAAAAACATATCTTTCTCAAATATCAATTCGAAATCTGTTTGCAATTTCATTTCTGTAAAACCTTCTTCTTACCCAATATTTCAATGATCTGTACTGCTCCTGTCACCTCAAAATGTGGATTCAAGACAGTTCAGTGCGAATGTGCAAATAGAGATTTCATTTCAATAGTTAGAGCAAGGATGTTTTCTAATAGAGGCAATTAATACCACCTTCTTACCATACTTATTTTGACCAATATGGCATAAAATGAGTTGCTCATATTGCGAGGAAACGTGATTGGCACAATCTGGGAATGGGATACAATACATTTTTAAATTTATTGCTCAGCTGGATTTGAACATCGCCTTAGGAGGCTGGTAATATTTTCTACAGAAAACGCAATTAAAAACAACATCAGTCGTATTACAATTCGGATAGATGGTGTTATTTAAGTACAGACCTCCATAGATGAAATCGTTTAGCTACCCCATAGACCTCCATAGATGAAATCGTTTAGCTACCCTCTACTCTACCTTGGCTAGATCTAGCTGATTCAGTTGCCGAAAATTACATTTTTTTATTAAGAATGTTTTCTTTTCTAATAGAGGCAATTAATATCACCCTGACGAGTTAAAGCAAACACGATTTCGACTGCTACTCCTACATACAATTTTTTATTTCTCGATACTTGAAATTGTTTCTTGCAGACAATTGTACTTTATATTTCAAACTAAGCAATGATTCCAATATGTGTATAAGTTTTTCAACATCCCTTATTTCGACCAATATGGCATAAAATGAGTTGCTCATATCGTGACGTGATTGGCACCATCTGGGAATGGGATACAATACATTTTTAAATTGATTGCTCTGCTGGATTTGAACATCGCTTTAGGAGGCTGGTAATATTTTCTACAGAAAACGCAATTAAAAACAACATCAGTCGTATTACCAGTAGGATAGATAGATGATGTTATTCAGTTCAACAGATGATATCGTTCAGATGCCCTCTACTCTATTCTTGGCTGGATCTAGCCGACCAGCTTTCTTAAGGGGGCAATTGGGTTGCAGAAAATTACATTTTCTTTATTCTATTTATTCTACTTTAATTCCACATGCGTTTTTATCCAATTTCACTATGGGAAAGAGAGAGCGGAAAAAAAACTTGAATATTGACTTACCCATGCTTACATGCGGGCTTGTCGCGTAGTCGCAAAGCCCGTTGATGACAACCTTTTGTCAAACGACTGTATGGCAATCCTTTCGCGCCTTCTCGAGCTCTGACCGAGAGGGGACTGAGTTGGTTGGTGTTTCAAGATGGCGGCCAAACCAAGCCAAATCGCGTGCGTTTGAAAAGATGCCAAATATTCAGGATTGGAGGAATTCGATTTTTTTTTTCGGGAAAGTTAAGCCTCAGATAATGTACATTTTGCGCAAAACGGTCTTCCCTTTCCCTGGAGATGCACTTTAAGTTGCTTCACACTCGTAATAAGCGTCATCGGAAGCACAGTAGTTTAACTATAAATACTTTGTTTGTTAGTGAAAAAGAGAAAAAAATACCTAGATTTCCGTGAATAATGGAGCTGTTTTGAATAGCGTAATAATTTACTTTTTTCAATATTGAGCGAACTGTCGCCAATGATTTCCAACTGTATAAAACGTTTCTCGCTTCCGTCATTCAATTGTTAAACTTTAACATATCTGCTTTTGATCGGTCAGCTTTTTGTTTTGGCTTCCAATGATAAAACGCAAAGATTTTCGGATGGAAACCACAATGCAGTTGGAAGTCATAGCGTAATTTTGAGAAACATTTATTTATGTAGAGATTTAAAGACCAAGTTTAGGAATAAAAGCAGGGCCGTAACGGACCTCGAAATACTAGGGGGGGAGGGGGGGTTGATGCAGAGACATTAAGGGGGGAGGGGGGGTTGATACAGAGACATTAAGGGGGGAGGGGGGGTTGATACAGAGACATTAAGGGGGGAGGGGGGGGGGGTTGATACAGAGACATTAAGGGGGGAGGGGGGGGGTTGATACAGAGACATTAAGGGGGGAGGGGGGGGGTTGATACAGAGACATTAAGGGGGGAGGGGGGGATTGATACAGAGACATTAAGGGGGGGAGGGGGGGGGTTGATACAGAGACATTAAGGGGGGAGGGGGGTTGATGCAGAGACATTAAGGGGGGAGGGGGGGTTGATACAGAGACATTAAGGGGGGAGGGGGGGTTGATACAGAGACATTAAGGGGGGGAGGGGGGTTGATACAGAGATTGGGGGGTTGATACAGTCGATCAGAGAAGGCAAACCTTAAACGGTGTGGAAGGAAGATATGTAACTCACCCAATGACAGTGAGCTAAGGCGGGAGCTATTTTGGAAGAAGAAAAAATTCAAGAAATTATGTAAGCGTAAGAAATATCAATACAGAGCAAGCGGTATCAAAAATTTGGATTTCAAAGATAGCAAAAAACTTTGGCGATCACTTAAGAATCTATTCAGCGTAGGGAAAGACAAAAAACAACAAGAATGTGATTTAGAAATAGAAAGCTTACACTCACACTTCATGGACTTAAACAAAACTACAACCACAAATTTATCCATCACTAACTGTAGAGACCAGACGGGTCCTTTAGACTCAGAGATACGGCTAGAGGAGGTAAATTTAGCTATAGAAAACCTTAAAAACAACAAAGCTCCCGGTCACGATAATATACTAAACGAGCTACTAAAATATGGTAAAGATACTTTACTACCCTACCTAACTAGGTTATTCAACATCATTCTTAGGTCAGGAGTGTTTCCACAAGAATGGAATCTGGGTTTTATTATTCCAATTTTCAAAAAAGGCGATCGCTCTGACGTCAACAATTATAGAGGAATAACACTTTTATCATGCCTCAGTAAGTTATTTACATCTATACTTAATTCAAGACTCTATGACTACCTTGTGCAGAAAGGATATCTAAAGAAGGAACAAGGGGGGTTTAGGAAAAAACACTCAACAGTAGACAGTATATTTATTCTGAAAACCGTTATCGACAGAGTAGTAAAAAGCAAGCCCAAGAAGAAAAACAATATGCTTTTCACTTGCTTCATAGACTTCCGAAAGGCCTTTGACAGCATTCCTAGAGATAAACTATTTGCGAAAATACAACAAGCTGGTATTTCTGGAAACTTTTACGAAGTTCTAAGATCAATGTACTCCAATGATATATCGTGTGGGAAGATAGGGGATTCAATTAGTGAAAGTTTTAGATGCATGGTTGGGGTAAAACAAGGATGCATGTTGAGTCCAACTCTTTTTAATCTGTTCCTTAGCGATTTACCTGATACCTTAGCGAAATCTTCAAGTGCCCACATCTTAGGCAACACAAAATTAAATTGTCTTCTGTATGCAGACGACTTAGTACTTTTCTCGGAAACAAGTAGTGGTCTGCAAGACCTTTTAAATAGACTTTCTATCTACTCAGAAGAAAATAGTCTAAAAGTCAATACTTCAAAAACTAAGGTGATGATTTTTAATAACATAGGCAAAGTAATGAATAACTATCAATTCCTTTTGAACAGGGAACAATTGGAAAATGTCAAATCTTATAAGTACCTAGGGCTAGTATTCAGCGCGGTAGGAAACTTTAACTTAGCAAAAGAGGAGCTTAAAAAAACCGCACTCAAAGCTTTATTTAAGTTAAGGAAAGATCTCGGTATTCACTTCAGATCAGACATTAATCTTACATTAAAACTGTTTGATGCACTGATCAAACCAATTTTATTGTATGGCAGCGAGGTATGGGGTGCCGATAATAAAAGCTGTGTTGATGATAGAGATCCGCTTGAATCAGTACATCTTAAATTCTGTAAAATGTTACTAGGAACTGGAAAAACGGCTGTGAACAATGCGTGCAGAGGGGAACTAGGCAGATATCCTCTTTGTATAAATGCAACATATAGGAACATAAAATACTGGATCAACCTTCGGTCAAAAGAAGAGGCCCTCTCAAAAGTAGTTTATACAGAGTGTGTAAATAACCCTCACGTGTCCTACTGGACCCACAAAACAAAAGAAATAATTTTCAAAGCGGGTTTTGGGTTTATGTGGCTCTATCAAAATGAAACCGACCCTACATTGTTCCTTGATATTTTCTCTAAACGACTTAATGATATGTATTTTCAGAAATGGCATGGGGAAATTTTCAATGACCAAAGGAAAAACAGTAACGAAATGAACAAACTAAGAACTTATAGAACTTTTAAAGACAAATATGAATTAGAGAATTACCTTGTAGCCATCCCTAATGTGAAACATAGAGTTGCGCTAACAAAACTAAGAATAAGTAATCACCAATTGCAAATTGAGAAAGGCAGACACACGAGGCCTTACACAAAGGAAAAAGATCGGATTTGCCCAACATGCAAAAATGACGTGGAAAATGAATTTCACTTTCTAGTACAATGCCAAACATACAAAGAGCTACGAAACTCAGTTATCCAAAATTTGCAGCGCAATCAAATTACACAAAAACGCCTTTTCAATTTACTAATAAATCCGCCAACTCAATTAGCAGGGATAGCTGCAAGGTACATTTCCGAATGTTTCAAGCTAAGGGAAACGCTAATATGAAAAATTAAACCTAAAGCACAATAGAAATCTGAAGTAAGCAGAGCAAAAAAAAAAAAAAAAAAAAAAATACAAATACAAATAAAAATAAAAAAAAGGAAAGGGGAAAAAAGGGAAGAAAAAAAGAAAAAAGAAAATACAATGTAAAACTAAGTAGTAACTAAAAACAATTAGAAAAGATTTAGAAAAAGAAAAAATGAAAGAAAGGCAATACAATGTAAACTAAAACTAAGAACAATCACATTAAAATTAAAAATTTTTTGGTCACTAACCGATGTAACTTTACTGTTTCAAGGGACCAATAAATAAAATCTGTCTGTCTGTCTGTCTGTCATTAAGGGGAGGGGGGGGGTTGATACAGAGACATTAAGGGGGGAGGGGGGGTTGATACAGAGACATTAAGGGGGGAGGGGGGATTGATACAGAGACATTAAGGGGGGAGGGGGGGTTGATACAGAGACATTAAGGGGGGAGAGGGGGGTTGATACAGAGACATTAAGGGGGGGAGGGGGATTGATACAGAGACATTAAGGGGGGAGGGGGGTTGATACAGAGACATTAAGGGGGGAGGGGGGATTGATACAGAGACATTAAGGGGGGGAGGGGGGGGTTGATACAGAGACATTAAGGGGGGAGGGGGGGTTGATACAGAGACATTAAGGGGGGAAGGGGGGGTTGATACAGAGACATTAAGGGGGGGAGGGGGGTTGATACAGAGACATTAAGGGGAGGGGGGGGGTTGATACAGAGACATTAAGGGGGGAGGGGGGGTTGATACAGAGACATTAAGGGGGGAGGGGGGATTGATACAGAGACATTAAGGGGGGGAGGGGGGGGGGTTGATACAGAGACATTAAGGGGGGAGGGGGGGTTGATGCAGAGACATTAAGGGGGGAGGGGGGGTTGATACAGAGACATTAAGGGGGGAGGGGGGGTTGATACAGAGACATTAAGGGGGGGAGGGGGGTTGATACAGAGACATTAAGGGGAGGGGGGGGTTGATACAGAGACATTAAGGGGGGAGGGGGGTTGATACAGAGACATTAAGGGGGGAGGGGGGATTGATACAGAGACATTAAGGGGGAGGGGGGGTTGATACAGAGACATTAAGGGGGGAGGGGGGGGTTGATACAGAGACATTAAGGGGGGAGGGGGATTGATACAGAGACATTAAGGGGGGAGGGGGGTTGATACAGAGACATTAAGGGGGGAGGGGGGATTGATACAGAGACATTAAGGGGGGAGGGGGGGGGGTTGATACAGAGACATTAAGGGGGGAGGGGGGGTTGATACAGAGACATTAAGGGGGGAGGGGGGGGTTGATACAGAGACATTAAGGGGGGAGGGGGGGTTGATACAGAGACATTAAGGGGGGAGGGGGGGTTGATACAGAGACATTAAGGGGGGAGGGGAGATTGATACAGAGACATTAAGGGGGGAGGGGGGATTGATACAGAGACATTAAGGGGGGAGGGGGGTTGATACAGAGACATTAAGGGGGGAGGGGGGGGATTGATACAGAGACATTAAGGGGGGAGGGGGGGTCAATCAATCAATATATTTTATTTGGTACCCTTATACATGATTATATATCAGGTGTTTTTCCAAATAGTTAAGATAAAAAGGAGGTTGTCATTATCCGTGGTGTGCATTTATTCTTTTAGGCATTCAAATCTTTTTCTTGTGCAGTCAAAAATATATTTTGCAGTTTCCCTGTTAATGATCTCGTTTCTTTGATCCATGGTAATAATAAAAAGGAAAGCTCTTTCAGATGTCATTGCATTTAAGTTGATATTAGTTTTGTCTTTGATAACACTATAGTATGCCTTTCTAATCGCGTTGTATGTAGGGCATTTTACAAGAAAGTGTTCTTCGTTTTCTATTCCATTTTTGCAAATCGTGCACCTCCTCTCATTTGGGGGCACATATGGTTTGGCATGTCTACCTGTTTCGATGGCCAAATTATGATTGCTTAGTCTTAATTTTGTGACGGCAATTCTGTGTTGTACATTATTAATTTGGGTAAGATATTTTTCAAGTTCGTAGACCACCTTGAAGGTCCTGAAAGTTCGCAATTTATTCTTTTGGCGTGGGTCTCTTCTACTATCATTGTGAATCTCACTTAGCCACACCTGTCGCTCGATATCTTCAAAGCGCATCTTTATTAAATTTATAGACGTGTTTGGGGCATCAAGCCATATATAGCCCAAGCCTGCTCGATCTAAAATGTTTTTCAGTTTGTGCACCCAAGTTACCTTGCTGTTATTTTCTAAAGAATCTAGGAAAGCCAACACAGCAAGTTTACTGTGGTCAGAATTTATCATTTTTTGCCAATATTTTATTGCTCTACATTTGGCTTTTAAACGCATTGGAAATCTACCGACCTCGGATCTACATGCATTAGAACTGCAGTACCTGTTGACGCCTAGCAGCCAACGTATAAACCTTGTGTGTACAGATTCTATGGGGTCTTTTTCTAGTTTGTCATTGCAGTCTGTTCCCCACACCTCGCTACTATATAATAGAATTGGGGTTACAAGGGTATCAAAGAGCCTAAGTGTTAGAGTTATTTTGTCTCTAAAGTGGTTTCCCATTTCTTTTCGAAGCTTATACAAAGCTTTTAGTCCGACCTTCTTTATTTCTTGCTTTGCTAGGCTGAAGTTCCCAAAGGTGCTAAAATGCACCCCAAGGTATTTATATGACTTGACAATGTCAACTTTACTGTTTCTGTATTTAAAGAGATAGTTGTTCATTGTTTTCCCAGAGTTATTAAATATCATTATCTTAGTTTTTTCTAGATTAACAGTGAGTTTTGCTTCATCACAAAATTCGCTTAGTTTGTCTAAATATTTTTGTAGCCCCGTGGCAGTCTTCGAGACGATTACCAAATCGTCGGCATAAAGTAAACAACTAATAGGTCGTGAATTGAGTTCGACATCGTTGCAATTTCTTACTGTATTTAGTTCCTCGGACAAGCTGCTGAGATAAAAATTAAATAGTGTCGGGGAAATCATACATCCCTGTTTCACTCCGTTGTAACACCTAAAGGCTGGCGTTAACAGATTTCTAATTTTGACTGAGGACTTATCATTTGTGTAAATTGATTTCAAAACTTCAAGAAATCGCCCTGTTACGCCTGAACGCTCTAGCTTATCAAAAAGTTTGTGTCTTGGTACTCTGTCGAAAGCTTTACTGAAATCAACATAACACGTAAATAGGAAGTTTTGTTTCTTTTTTGGCTTTGCTTTAACGTATTTGTCAATCAAAGATTTTAGGATGAAAATACTATCCACTGTTCCATGCTCTTTTCTGAATCCTCCCTGCTCAGGTTTGATTATTTTTCTTTCGACAAGATAATTGTACAATCTGTTGTTCATTATGGATGTGAAAACTTTTCCTAGTGACGAGAGTAAGGTAATACCTCTAAAATTTTCCGGTTTACTAGGATCTCCTTTTTTCAGGATCGGTACTATCAGACCATAACTCCAGCTAGATGGGTATTCCCCACTATTCAAAATTTTATTAAACAAAATTTGTAATGGCTTTTTCAGAGTTTCTTCGCCGCACTTTAATACTTCGTTTAAAATATTATCAGCGCCGGGTGCTTTACCCGTTTTTAGACTTTTTATGGCGTTAGTTATTTCGAGTTCCGTGAATTCGTGATCCAATGGCCCTTGCCTATTGTTTATTCGCGTTTTTTCTACTTCTTCCATTGTATTTTGTGATTCTATTGTCGCGTTTAATTGTTCGAAGTGCTGATGAAAAACAGCAGCTTCTTCGGGTCTAATTTGATGTGATTGTTTATGTGTATTGCTGTTGAAAATCCTATTTATTTGTTTCCAAGTGTTTTTAGAGTTTCTGAAATCGATACTGTTTACTATATTATTATAATGCGTATACTTTTTCCGCCTACAGAGTTTTTTAAAAGACTTCTTTTTTTCCTTCAAGACGGCTCCTAGCTCGCGTTGGTCAGGCTGCTTTGAAAGTAATTTGCCTAGTGAGCGTAAATTTTCTTTTTCATTTTTACATTCCTTGTCGAACCACATTTTGTTAACGCTGCTCTCTTTAATGTCATTGTTTTGGTAGCGCAGTCCTGCGTTTTCGCATGCGGATAAGAGCGTTTCTGTAAAAAGATCTACTGATGTGTCTACGCAATTATTATTTAAAGCCGCATTTAAATTTGTTTGCACTTCTTCGGACTCGAACAATAGCTTTGACTCGCTACTGATCTCGTTATTCCAGCGCAATCTTTTGAGCTCACTTAGTTGTACGTTTTCTGAATTATCCTTTTGTTTAAATGTAAATTTCAGGTTTAGACTGCATGAAAGCGAACAGTGATCAGTCAGGTGTGGCTCAAGCGGATTCACAATGAAATAATCAACAATGTCTAAACTTTCATTATTTACAATTATGTAATCAACAACGCTGCTTCCGTTGTATCGAAAGCAGGTTTTCTTACCTTCAAGGTCACCTACTACTCTGCCGTTCAAAATTCGCATATTGAGTGCAGTGCACGTTTCTATTAAATTTCTTCCTCGGCTGTCAATCACCTTAGAGTCTTGTGAATTTCTATTATTTGGAATATCAATTTGGTAATCTTTTGGTAGACCCATAAATTCGTCATTTTGTTCATCATCCAGAGCAAATTCTTGCAAAATACCCGTTCTTGCATTAAAGTCCCCTTGGATAATGACATCCCCCTTTAGAGAGAGCCTTAATATTTCAAATTCAAGTTCTTCGATTTCAAGTCAAATTCAAGTCAAATTCAAGTTCTTCGATTGATACAGAGACATTAAGGGGGGAGGGGGGGTTGATACAGAGACATTAAGGGGGGAGGGGGGATTGATACAGAGACATTAAGGGGGGGGGGTTGATACAGAGACATTAAGGGGGGAGGGGGGATTGATACAGAGACATTAAGGGGGGAGGGGGGATTGATACAGAGACATTAAGGGGGGAGGGGGGGTTGATACAGAGACATTAAGGGGGGAGGGGGGATTGATACAGAGACATTAAGGGGGGAGGGGGGATTGATACAGAGACATTAAGGGGGGAGGGGGGTTGATACAGAGACATTAAGGGGGGAGGGGGGATTGATACAGAGACATTAAGGGGGGGGGGTTGATACAGAGACATTAAGGGGGGAGGGGGGATTGATACAGAGACATTAAGGGGGGAGGGGGGGTTGATACAGAGACATTAAGGGGGGAGGGGGGATTGATACAGAGACATTAAGGGGGGGGGGGGGTTGATACAGAGACATTAAGGGGGGAGGGGGGATTGATACAGAGACATTAAGGGGGGAGGGGGGGTTGATACAGAGACATTAAGGGGGGAGGGGGGGTTGATACAGAGACATTAAGGGGGGAGGGGGGTTGATACAGAGACATTAAGGGGGGAGGGGGGGTTGATACAGAGACATTAAGGGGGGAGGGGGGGTTGATACAGAGACATTAAGGGGGGAGGGGGATTGATACAGAGACATTAAGGGGGGAGGAGGGGTTGATACAGAGACATTAAGGGGGGAGGGGGGGTTGATACAGAGACATTAAGGGGGGAGGGGGGGTTGATACAGAGACATTAAGGGGGGGAGGGGGGGGATTGATACAGAGACATTAAGGGGGGAGGGGGGGTTGATACAGAGACATTAAGGGGGGAGGGGGGGTTGATACAGAGACATTAAGGGGGGAGGGGGGTTGATACAGAGACATTAAGGGGGGAGGAGGGGGGTTGACATTAAGGGGGGAGGGGACACAGCCCGTGTCCCAACTGGTCATTTCCTTTTAATTTTAAATAGAAATGCCCACTCCATGCCCTCTAGCCGGTATGTCACTGAAAAGGCAGACCAAAACAATGTCAGCGTCATTTCTCACTTTGTCGTTGCAGCGATATATGTTCTTTAACAATTTCCAAACCTTGTGGGATAGGAATGAGCCAACACAATTATATTACCTTATGTTATTGCTTTTACAACGACACCTTTTTTATTTTACAACTATTAAAGTTCATGCGAAGTTTTAAAATTGGCCCGCGAACGAGAAACCAAACATTTAATGTTCCACTGGGTTAACTTTCGAATTTTAAAACATTCCAGCTAAGACTTTGACTTAACGGAAAATTAGCTATTGTTTGTATGTAGATGGCTGAAATAACAGAATCCTTTGATGTCCCCTACAGATGTATCCGCCTGGTGTTTGTTTAGCAAACGTTTTGATGTGTTAAAACACTTTATGCGGCGAACTTTCTAAAATTACCTTTTTGATTATTTATCTAGATCGAGCAATACATTACCAAGGTTTCGAAACTGCTCAATTAGAAACGGGAATCTTCCTAACTAAATCAATTTTTATTATTGGCTGTCGGTCTAGGGGGCATGGGAACGATTGGTTAAGGGGGTTAGAATCCATATGCACTCTTTTGCAGTTCAAAATAAATGTCGATTTTCATCAAAATGAACAAATTAATTGCGAATAGGTCTCTTATCCCAGACCGTAAATTATGGGCGCCGCACGACTTAGAAAGCCGAAAAGATAATTGAAGATGAAAATCTTTTTATTAATTTCCTTTAAAGGTTAAAGTTTCCTTTAACACACACAGACGCTCTAGAGCTTTTCGCTTTAAAAGACGACGGACAATCTGCGGTTTTTAACCCCGGAAGACTGAACGAAAGGGATTATTTTAAGAACGAGACAGTACTTGTTTTGGGGGCAGAGTAAAAGGTTTCCACTCTAGTTCGAAAAGTGATTTTGCTGACTTGAAAATCGTTATCGCTTTTTCAAGCTCAAGATCCGAAGAATAAGATAAGATTCAAAGACGAGATACAATTCTGTAAGCGCCCCAAATCAATACATCTTTTCATCTTGTTCAGCGGTCCACTTGACAAGGCGGCAAGCAGGTGCTCAGGTGTCCTTTGTGAAGACTTCGTCACTAAGTCATATTTTATGCCTGGTTCTTGGTTTTGCTGATTTGAGTGCAGCAATGAACATTTCAACTGGTGGAACAGCTTTGCCAATAAACGTAGAATTGCTTAAGACCGTCTTTGTCAGCGAGGCATGTTTGATAACATGTGCCAATCTTCTGGCCCTGGTTGTGTTTCTCCGAAAGTCTTTCCGAGTCAAGAAATCCACCTATTTTCTGCTGAGTATGACTGTTGCGGACTTTCAGGTTGGCCTAACATTTCTCATAAATTGTTTGGGTCTGGCCAGCAGGTTTGCATTCACATGGTCCAATTTTGCATCGTTTGTATCCCTTTTCTCGTTAGTTTTTATTGCCTTAGAGAGAACATATGCCGTTTTCCTTCCTTTCAGTCATCGCTCGTCCCAAACCAGAAGTTACCTGATATGCATTGCCTTGCTGTGGGCACTTTCATTTGCGATCTACTTTCTGCCTTCTCACCTTCTTCCACCATTTGCTGAGAGCTCCCTCCTGTTCTTCAGATGGTCGATAGTATCAGGGGCTTCCCTTTGCCTTGCTGTTATAACTATCTGCTATATTTCCATCTGGATCAAGATGAGATTCGGGAAAAGATTCGATGACGAGCAAGCCTCCAGGAACAATGCTAAGCTTGCCAAAACATTGTGCATTGTGACCTTCACCACTGTCGGGTGTTTTCTTCCTATTGTGGTCATGCTCTCATGCAATTGCTATCATCCTATTTATTTTCCGATTATGGATTTTTTCATTTTCAGTAATTCATTCTGGAATGTATTACTGTATACAATTCGCATACCAGAATTCAGAAAAGAGTTGCGTGACATCGTTAAACTTTGTGCATCTTGCAACACGTGTGCACACCCAAGATGTTGCCGGCAAAACCGAGCACATAATCAACTGTATGCAAGAACAGGAGCTAATCAGGTCCCAACTGTTATATGTTATTCCAACGAAATAGCAACCAATGCCGAAAGTGAGATAGCTATGTCTTCCAACCAGCCCAGGAAGTTAACACACGAAAAGCTCAGAGTTAAAAGTGACGGAAAGAATTCAAACGAGCAGTCCAATATTGATAATGACAGGAAGTTGTCACGCAACCAGCTCAATGCTGAAAGTTCCGGACAGATGTCACGCGAGGAGTCAAATAATGGTGGAAAGCTTTCGAAAGAAATGCCTTATGTTAAAAGTTACGGAAAGGTATCACGGGAACAGCCCAATATTGAAAGTGACGGAAAGAACTCATCCGACAACCTCAAGACTGAAAGTGCCAGGAAGATGTCACGTGACCAGATCGGCGTTGTAAATGACGAAAAGTCACGTGAACAGCAAAACGTCGAAAGTGACGGCAAAATGTCACAAGGCAGCCATATGTTGAAAGTGACGGAATAACATCAAGCCAACAGCCAAACGTTGAAAGTGACTGAAAGACATCACACCAACAGCCAAACGTTGAAAGTGACGGGAAAATGTCACGAAAACAGCCAACCGTTGAAAGTGACGAAAAATGTCACGCGAGCAGCCAAATGTTTAAAGCGACGGAAAAATGTTGCGCGACCAGGTTGATGTTGAAAATGACGGAATAACATCAAGCCAACAGCCAAACGTTGAAAGTGACGGGAAAATGTCACGAAAACAGCCAACCGTTGAAAGTGACGGAAAAATGTCACGCGAGCAGCCAAATGTTTAAAGCGACGGAAAAATGTTGCGCGACCAGGTCGATGTTGGAAATGACGGAATAACATCAAGCCAACAGCCAAACGTTGAAAGTGACTGAAAGACATCACACCAACAGCCAAACGTTGAAAGTGACTGAAAGACATCACACCAACAGCCAAACGTTGAAAGTGACGGGAAAATGTCACGTAAACAGCCAACCGTAGAAAGTGACGGAAAAATGTCACGCGAGCAGCCAAATGTTTAAAGCGACGGAAAAATGTCATCCGACCAGTTCATGTTGAAAGTGACAGAAGGATGTCACGCGAAAAGCCAAACAACGAAAGTGACTGGAAAATGTCACGCGAGCAGCCAAATGTTTAAAGCGACGGAAAGACATCACGCGAACAGTTCATGGCATTAATTAAGATGTCACGCCAAAATTGACCCTGAGATAATATTCATGTCGTTTACCTAGCTTTTCGTGCCCCACCTACGCCTTCTATTCTGGACAGATTTCAGCATAAAAACTTCAACATCAAATATTTGTGTGATAGTATTATAATTTTTATTAAGTTAAGGATACGTTTCCGCATAAGCCCCGATTACCTGTTAACTTAAGCAGAAGTAGGCTCTATTTGCTAAACGATCACTTTCACTTAGCCAGGTCTAAGCATTCACGAGACTTACAATTAGTTCTGACTTATCATCATGGTTTAACATCGGGGGCGATTAAATATGGTATCAAGCTGAAATGCGATGCCAAAAAGGGCGCATATTAGTTTTCCAGACAAATTTTAAATTAAATCGTGCCTCAAATAACCAAATGTAAATACTTTGCGGTCAGCGGCAAAGCAGGTGAATATCATCATAACCAGACCTTATCATATCCCATGTTTGTAATATACATGATTAATATCAAAAGAGAGGAAACGGTAGTTGTATTCTGTCGTGTATTTTTTTAATCACATGATAGATTAAAGATGTAGTAATAAGTGTGGATCCCAATTTAGCCTCTTAGAGTGGCCGACTTAGGAAGGTGCAAACATAAATCAGGACCGTAGCCAGGCTTTTGGGCTGCGGGGTTGTTGACCAATCCAGTTGACCATTTTGTGGTGTTAGTGTGTGTGTGTGGGGGGGGGGAGGGGGGCTAGGTGAGCGCATAATAGAGAGCAGTCTCTGGAGGCCTGTCGGGCATTAACTTGTTTCAGTTTTTTTCCTATTTCGCCTACATAAATTATTAAAATAAAATAAAACATGCAGGCTAACTTAGCCTCCCTCCTAGGCGTTTTTAGGCAGGCGTCGCTCGCTCGCTCGCTCGCTCCCCCACCCACCCCCCGGAATGAGCGAGGCCTTCTAACTAAAATGGTTTCTAAATAAATATCACAACTCAGCGTAACATAAAACACCCTATTATAAAAGGCCACGCCCAAGTGAAATCATTTGCCCGAACCTTTACGCCATGTCGGCAATCTTCTCCTCTCCTGGAGCTTCATCGGGAACCTCTACTTCCATATCTCCTAATTTCTTTTTCCTTCGATTTTTTCGTCTACGTCCACTACTCTGATCAATCTCCATTTCAAGTCCTCCCTCCATGATCCCATTCCCGTTTTGTTCAACTTGTTTAAATCCCTTACTTTTCCGATCCTTTTTTCCTTCCGTTTCCATTTTCATAAGAGCGTTCTTTTCGCTTTTTAAGAGCGCCGCATGTTCCCTCTCCTCCAAAGTCTTATCGTCCGTAGTATCTTCCAAGTCTTTGTTTGCTTTGAGTAAGGTGAGCTTATTTACTGATGGCGCGCTCGCTATGATTTCTGGGGACACAGGTATTCCAAGAATTTCGGGGAGCATGTAGGGCTTGAGCCAGCCGACCAGCGGTGTACGCCCCTGTGAGTAATGCGTGCGCTTATGGAAGAACAGCAGTCCATCAACCTACAAGAGCAGAGTATAATTAAAATAATGTCGATCACCCACTCCTTTGTTATTGTTAATCATTGGGAATACAGCGATTTTTCCGCAAGGAAATTTCAAAATAATAATCTACGAATGAAGCCTGATCTGTTATTGACGATATTCGATTGAAAATATCTTGGTTACTTGCTTGAATTAGCCGATGGAAATGGATGCTTTGTGTTGCTCGCCATTGAGCGAGAGCATAAAATGGTGGCGTGATTGGCCTTCTTTAAAGACAGAGGTCACACGACATATCAACGTTACCCAAATGATATGCTGAAGGTAGAGGGATTCTTATCGTATCTTCCTCATCTTCTTGGAAGAGTCCACATCCCCCTCCTTGTGGTGTCGTGCTAGCTGGTATGCTGGCAGAAAGCTTCTGTAACGTGCGTTATCACGTTTTCCATCAAAATAGACAAAGGTTTAGAAATAATCTGATACAAGCGGTTATGCAGCCAGTTGCAAGCGAAGTTTTTAGTGGGATACGGCGATATCTCAATATACTCAGGTGAAAGGCCAAAGAAACCCCCCCCCCCCTCAGAAAAAAAAACAGAAACAAAACAAAAAACATAAAGAGATTCCCAGGCTAGCTTTCGTCTTTTTTATCATGGATTGTGGAGTACAGTGAACATCCGCGAGGGCAGCCTACCTGAACATCAAACGGACTTGTCTTGATGTATATATAAATAAAACTAGAAGTTCCCGTGGAGAAGTGCTCGAGCTCATAGATTGGTTGGTCATTCAATTGCAAGGGTCAAATCTATATTTTTTTAGATTTGTGTGGGGGCAGTTCGCACATTTTCCATAAGCCAGATTTCTTTGCAGCCACTGTCTTGGCTGATCACTAACCCTTTGTTTCATGGTTTCTCTGTTTTTTTTTTTTATAAGAGATAAGGAACAAAAAAAAATTGCTTGTAGTCTTATTTTATTAAACAAAAGGAGTTATTTAATTGAAGGCATTATCTGTCTAAAAGGTAAAGGTGAAGTCTGATAACCATAACAGAAAATCTGATTAGCTGTGGACGGGATGTGTAGTCATGGATATTATGGAAAATCAGTATATTTAAAAATACTTCTTTTTGTGGTTGAGTGGGAGGGGCACAAACCGTGTGCCCATCCCGAGCTGCATGCCTGTACATACGCAGTAAGCTATTTGGGTTTAAGTGGTTGCCATGATAATAGCTACTGAAAAGATTACTGCTCATGTATTAAAATATAGTGTACTACACAGAATATATGATCTCCTGCTTCTCCCTAACAATAGCTTCTGCATGTAAGTACACTGCAGTATTCACTGGAGCCCACTGTTTTCTAAAGAATCTCTGTGTCTCCTCTGTGCCTGTGTTTTCCTTGGTTTAATTCAATCAATTTTGTTTTATTTCTTGTGCAATGATTTGCAATGATAGTAGTTCTGGACTGGACATTGCTGTGGAAAAACAGACTCAAAATAAAAAATACTGCGAAGCCAGTATCGAATAAAAAAAATTAATGTCTGATATGAGAAGCGGGGAAGAGAAATGAGATTTCTACTGAATGCTTATATATTTACCCGTCATTTTAGGAATTTGGTTGGTTTGTCTTCCCTTAATTAAGTTATTCCGCTCAGTTGCATTTATAAACAAAGCACAATCTTCAGGCAATGGGATTTGGGCTGTTTGAATACCTTTCGCTCTGCCCTTAGGTGAGGGGCTTGTTTGATTATCCGCTTCAAGTTAATCGGTTCTTTCAGCTATTTTATTATCAAATGACAAACTTCGAAAGTTATGATAAGCAAACCACGTAAATCATCGGATCATAAGTCGTCATACTTACCAAATAATTCTTTGGTTTCGCCGTCGTATTCGCGGTGTAAATCGAAGGAGCTTTCAACATCATCGTAAACACAGAGCACGTGCGAAAAGTCATGGCCGCTTTTGTATCGCCTTGTATCGCTGACTGCCAAAGGGAGCCCAAATCTTGGTTCAGACAGACAGACACCGTCCAAATCGAAGCTGGAGAGGCAACTAATGCAGACTACTAATTGCGCATCGGGGGAGAGGACGGGAGATTTCGTTCCAAGATGGCGGCAGCTAGTTCCACAGGAAACCCAAATCGACACGATTATCTAAATAAGTGTTGCTCTAGGTCGCTGCGCTCGCTCGAGCAAACACTCTTTATGTACATTCAGCTCTTACGCGGTACTTAACAGCAGATTTCGGCAACGGTTTTATGAATATAACCTTACCGAGGTCAGCGCGGCCGCCCGCGGCAGAACCGCGGTTTGCGGGCAAATCTTGGACGCGTTCGCCGCGGTTTTCGCCACGAAAAATGTTGCACTAATTTTGGGCGTCACTGTAGAGATTACAAGAACCCACAGGCTGGAATTTGTTATTTTTAAGCACCCTTTCTATAAGAACCTAATCAGCCTGTTTGGGATGAATAGGGTCGCTCAAATGTTTTTAAAATTTTGATTTACGGTTGATAATTCGAGAAAAAGGTATTTTTATTAATGTTTGGTGCGTTGTTTACTGTAATTAAATGCAACATGGGCTTATATGTTGTGTTCAGCATTGATTGTTTTAGTCTGTTTAGCAGCTGCTTTCAGTGTCACGCACGACTTTCCCAACTTCTGGGGAAGGCGTGCGTGACCGCGTGACACTAAAAGCGGCTGCTAAGCAGACTATTGTTATTGTTATAGAGAAAAAATGAGAACCAATTAAGAACCGAAACAGCTTGTTTTGGCAAAAGGTATCCCGAATCATAAGAACCTATTAAGTGTGATCTTGACAACTCTAGATTCTTATAAGCGGGTGTTTACTGTAAGCAGTTGTCCACAAAACGGACTTATAACTCTGCTCCTGTAAGCTCACCTGGAATGGAGTCGGAGTGGAAACTGCATGTGAAATGGCTTCCGCTGTGCAAGGACAGTATTCCAAGGAGATAAACTTGTACTGGAAAAAAAACTCTGACAATAAACTACAAATAATATACACATCTTTTAGGTAACCAAAGTTGGAACCAAAAAAGAAATGCAAAATCGCTTTGGATTTAAAGCAAGTTTAAAGCAATATATACATATATATATAGGGAAAAGATGCAGTAAATGCAGCCAAATATATCAAATAGTATAACGAGTTTTATTGTATTCAAACCACTATGACCAAACGCTTCCGATCGAACATAGCTTTCGATCACATGATGTCACTACAGAATTACAGACTACTCAAAATACCGCCCCCCCCCCCCCCCGGTACTCCCATAAAAACAGACGGGGGTGATCGTTGTCAAAATCAATTTTAAACCCTAAGGGATGGCACTTTTGGGTGTGGTCAAGATTAATTCTTTCCCCTAAGAGATACATAGTACATTAGGTGAAGTAGAAGCATATTTCTAAACATAAGCGATAGCAAAAATAAAATAAAAACATTTTACTGAGGACCTCGTCACTGAAGTCACTGTCAATGGGCAAATGTCCTTTTTGACTTTAATAAGAGTGCTTCAAGTCTTGTCCTGTTGTAATTGGAGAGGGTGATAATTTGGCGTGAGACCACCAGAGATTGCAGAATCTTAAGAATCTTTGAACACATCCTAAGTGATAGCAGTTGGGTTCTATACCCTAAAAGATAGGACAATCACCCCTGTATATTTTTATAAAGAGAGTCCCCCATCCCCCTCCCCCTCCCAAGAAATTAAAGTGATCCCCTTTTACCGGATTAGATGCAGTTGCTTGGCCGAGAGCAGACAACTCCTGGAGTTTGGTCTTGAGCCAGTAAAACCGAAACTCAGTCTGATCGAAAGAATACCATCAGAATCAATAACATCATAATCATCATAAATCAATGTCGATGTGATATGTAGTACTGGATAATGTATGCGCATGCACATGCTCTGGCGAAAACAAGCACAATCTTAGTGTTGAATCGCTCGAGAAAAGGTACGAAAGACTGACTTCAGTCACTGTTCTGACTAAGTGTACAGCATTAAAACCACACTGTACAAAAGATGACAGAGTTGTTTGATAATGAGGGAGTCATAAAGAATATTATAGTCTTAACTTTAGCTAGTTTTCCTAGCATTTACCAAAAGTTGACAGTTCGCCGGTAAAAATAATCCATTTTAAAACAAAAAGGCTGGTTTAACCGAGCGGGTACTGGAACTAGTCTTGCGTTTTTCAGAACTGGCCTGAGCACTGGCTGTCAATATGGCTAGCAAGCAATATAAACAAATATAGCTCAGGCCACTCACCTCTGTGTCAAATACAGGGTGTCCACGCCAGCACATGATATCCAATATATAGAAAGTACTGGTGATCTCACAGAAGATACAGTCTAGAATACTGTATTCTAAATATAAGGGAGAAATAAAAACTTTAAAAAAAGCTACGCTATACAGAACATTCAGTAGAGGATGTAATAACTAATAAATATGACCCTATTGTACATAAATGGATTTTATCCTAATGTTCTCACATCTACAAGCCTTTTGGCCAAGGCCTTTGAAATACTGAAATAAGACTGGAGTTAAATGGATGTACCTTTATCTGAAAATTACCATGTCATTTCTCCTTACTCACTGGGCTAATAAATTCTGAATTTAATGGTTCCTATCCTAACAAAGAAGGAAAATAGAACCACTGCTTAATGTTTAAATACCCAGGATTTCTGTGTTGATACTGACCATTTGGTTTTAATGTCTGTGGACTCCCACCCGGCAACAACGATGTGAATCTGTTGACACGGAATCCACTCTTTGTGTATGCTGAAGTTGCTCCCTGAGAACGTAATTTGCCAAAGGTTTCACATAATGACTTTCGTGGTTTTGGTAACAGATTTGCATGAGTGCTGTTTAACGTTGTATGGTATGTTATGTTATGTTATGTTATGGTATGGTATGGTATGGTATGGTATGGTATGGTATGGTATGGTATGGTATGGTATGGTATGGTATGGTATGGTATGGTATGGTATGGTATGGTATGGTATGGTATGGTATGGTATGGTATGGTATGGTATGGTATGGTATGGTATGGTATGGTATGGTATGAAGCTGTTAAGCATATGTTGTTAAGCCTGGGCAATGTTAGTGCTGTTTGCACTAAAAATTTAGGGCGTTTTTTTTTTTTTCAAGTGCTGTCAAAATGCTAATGCACATAAATGAAGAATAAGCAATCAACTTCACTCATTTGCAAACATTCGCATTTGGAATGGTACATGAAAAGGATGGCATCTAAACTATGCATAAGATTTTTCGTTTAGTTCAGAGATACTTTGCCTGTCCCCATATTTTCCCTGACAACACAGTACAAAGGCTTTTCTCACATTTACAGCAATAATGAGATTTCTTTTGCCAAAAGGACATTGGACCATTAGCCATTCTTGTGTTAGGTCATCGGGTACATCCACTAGCCACTCTGATAGCATGAGCTGAAACAGAAGCCAATATATGAGAAAAAAAAAAATATATATATATATTATGTATTTAGCCAAGGGTATCCATTTTTCATGACAGGCCTGTTTCGAAAGGAACCTTTCGTTCCTTTCTCGTCAGGTGTGCAATGGTTTAATGGCCATATCTAAAATAGCTTACAAGTTACTCAAAAGGAATTTTGAGGCGTAACAGCATGTGGACGTGAACTCGTTTCTCTTGTTGAGTGTACTTAAGCTACAGTCTAGGCATGCATATGATGTAATATTTCTCCAGTAGACATACAGTAGATTACAATGCTTGCTGGTATTTGAGTAGGGCATAGCATGGGCTATTATTTCCAGCTCAACAAGAGAAACAAGTTTGCGTCCACATGCCGTCATGCCTCAAAATTCCTCTTGAGCAACTTGTCAGCTATTTAAGATATAAGGCCATTAAACCATTACACACCTGACAAGAGAGGAACGAAAAGTTCCTTTCAAAACAGGCCTTTTATGAAAAATGGATACCCTTGGCTAACTTTATCCCATCCACTACCCCACACATATAATACGCTCCACTAACACTGTAAAGCACTGTTTGGGCCAGGGATTTAACATGACTATCATATTACACCATATTACAGTTGTAACATTCAGAATTTTCATGTTAACCTGGTAAGCATAGGGGTTGAACTTTTTTCTTCTTGATTTCTTGTCCTCAGCTGATATAGTATCCATTTCCTGAAAAATTAATATCCAGATTATTTTACACTTGAACTACTACACTTTAGCAACCTTGACCAGTTTTGCGAAATCAACCAAAAAAAATAATATCCAGATTATTTTACACTTGAACTACTACACTTTAGCAACCTTGACCAGTTTTGCGAAATCAACCAAAAAAATTAATATCCAGATTATTTTACACTTGAACTACTACACTTTAGCAACCTTGACCAGTTTTGCGAAATCAACCAAAAAAATTAATATCCAGATTATTTTACACTTGAACTACTACACTTTAGCAACCTTGACCAGTTCTGCGAAATCAACCAAAAAAATTAATATCCATATTATTTTACACTTGAACTACTACACTTTAGCAACCTTGACCAGTTTTGCGAAATCAACCAATAAAATTAATATCCAGATTATTTTACACTTGAACTACTACACTTTAGCAGCCTTGACCAGTTTTGCGAAATCAACCAATAAAATTAATATCCAGATTATTTTACACTTGAACTACTACACTTTAGCAACCTTGACCAGTTTTGCGAAATCATCCAAAAAAATTAATATCCAGATTATTTTACACTTGAACTACTACACTTTAGCAACCTTGACCAGTTTTGCGAAATCAACCAAAAAAATTAATATCCAGATTATTTTAGACTTGAACTACTACACTTTAGCAACCTTGACCAGTTTTGCGAAATCAACCAAAAAAATTAATATCCAGATTATTTTACACTTGAACTACTACACTTTAGCAACCTTGACCAGTTTTGCGAAATCAACCAAAAAAATTAATATCCAGATTATTTTAGACTTGAACTACTACACTTTAGCAACCTTGACCAGTTTTGCGAAATCAACCAAAAAAATTAATATCCAGATTATTTTACACTTGAACTACTACACTTTAGCAACCTTGACCAGTTTTGCGAAATCAACCAAAATAATTAATATCCAGATTATTTTACACTTGAACTACTACACTTTAGCAACCTTGACCAGTTTTGCGAAATCAACCAATACATCAGGATGCAAGCATCTGACTGGTATCAGTGCTATGCTTCAATGCAGATCAGACCATGATGAAACACTCCAGTTATAAGTGTGTCAATCAAAAAAGGCTATCTAACATGCTAATGGCCAACTTTCTTAAAACTATGCCTTGGTATAACAAATGTAGAGTCGGAAAAAAGGGGAATAAAGAGGGAAAGGGATTATACAGAAGAGGAAAAAGGGTATAATGATGAGGAAGATTAGTATTAGAGAGAGGAAATGGGGATATATGGAAGAGGAAGAGGGTATAAGGAGGAGGAAATGGGGGTACATACTGTATAAGGAAGAGAAAATGGGGGTATAGGGAAGTGAAAATGGAGTATCAGAAAGAGAAAGAGGAAGAGAGTATAAGGAGGAGGAAATGGGGTATACGGATAAGGAAGCGGGTAAATTATAAGGAAGAAAAAATGGGGTGTAAGGAAGAGGAAATGGGGTATAAGGATGAGGAAGGGGTATAAAGAAGAAGAAAAGGGGGAATGAGCATGAGGAAGTGGTATAAAGAGAGAAAATGGGGGTGAAGGGAGAGGAAGGGGTAAGGAAGAGTAAAAAAGGTACAGTAAAAGGAGGAGGAGGGGGATATAAAGAAGAAATGGAGGAATGATAAGGAGGAAGAGGTACAGTATAAGGAAGAGAACATTGGGATATAAGGATGAGGAAGGGGTCTACAAAGAAATAGGGGTTTACAGTTGAAGCAAGACAAAGGAGGTAGAAGGGAAGGGATGGGAGTAGAAAAGGGGTGGTTTGAGAATAAAAAGGAGACTGATTCTACCTCATGTCCAAGTTCCTGCAAGTCATCCTCATCAAGGCATCCATCTACCAGCTTTCGGGAATAATTAACAAAGTCCATTCTTTTTCTAAAAAAAGCAGGACAGTAAACACTTACATATGACCATATTCTAATATTATACAGACACAAGTGTGTTGGAAGATATGCATGTGATAATTTGGAGGATTAGAAGAGCAACTAAAGTGGGTGAGTTTGAACCTTTTCTGAATACTGTAGAGTTTACAAAATTTGTCAGGTGATATTTTTTCAGGGAAGGAAATCACAATACATCTTTGTGGATTCTTCTATGCTGGTCTTTGCTGGCTCTTTTTTCTGTATTCCCCTCTCATATTGTGAGTATGCAGGCTTTTTTCCCATCAAAATCCAAAAAACCGGCAAAATCTAGCAGACTTTTAAAAAAACATTATTTTGAACCCTGAAAAAAAAAGTCTCTCTTATAGTCTCATTTGTTTCTTCATAATGCTTTTATCTCCACACAAGGTAATAATAAACAAAAATGCTGCTACTGTAATTTTGCTTTTGAAATTTTGGAAACACAACAACTGCAGTAACAGTGTGTATCTCGCGTAGAAGATGATGATTATACAATTCTTGTTCTGGTTAATGGAATAACCAATTACAGTCAAACTTGATAACCCTTACAGGCCTATATATAAAGGATGATATTAAAGCACTGTTTACTAAGTATGACTGGTGAACACTTCGTTTTGCAAAAGACAATATAGGAAGGCCCTACATACTTCTTTTGCTGTTCCAACTTGCGTTCCCTCCTGACATGCTGATCTGGGACATTGTGGGGCTTGACTTTGTAATCGCCAATGCTAAAAACAACAGAAATTTAAGGTGAATTTGTAATGGCAAATGCTAAAAACAATAGAAATTATAATGTGACTTTGTAATTTCCAAGGCTATGTACTAATAACAAAAAAAAGATAGTAATAATAACAAAAAAGTAGAGTTGGAAAATGGCCAATGCTAATAACAGCAAAAATATAAGCTGAGTTTCTAAATAACGAATGTAAATAAGTAATAACAACAGAAAATGTAAGCTGACTTTGTATGGACGGCTTATTACAAACAACATGCGAGGCCCTGGCAAACGGTTTCAACAAGCCATTCAACTTCATTTAGAGGGTGACCACAAAATTATTGGAAGGCAATATAAATGCAACTCAGAACAACCCTCTTCTCTTTCATACACACCGTGGATGAGGCGCCGCAGTGTCGTTGGCGTCTGACGAGACGGCGAAAGAACCAGCAAAAACATTAACCAGCTCGTCCGCCATCTTGCAGAACGTGCGGAAAACGAGCTACTTCCGGCCAGCGGTCAAAAAAACACAGCAAGACCGCTAGGACCCGTTTTGAAAACAGCGTGAGCCGTGTGCCGGGAATATTCGGAGTACTACTCCGAATAGGGAAAATTTTGGGGCTCTGTCGGACCTCCTATCCCCCAAAAGTCACCTTAACAATAGTCAAAATCGCGTGGTTTTGTGTCAACTTTTAAACTAACCTTTTTAAAACTTATTGGTAATGTTCTTTTGTACTTAAATATTGAAAATTTGGAGAACTTTCACAGAAAACGGCCAAAATAGTTGTATGGATACAGGGGCGCCCATTGTGGGTATCAAATCTCGTAAAGGGTTCAGAGACGCCTCTATAAACTCGTCTAACATATCACTCAGTCTGAAACTATTACAAACTTTAAAGTTCTTAAAACCTTTCACTTATATCAATCTAGCCAAAACAAAGCATAGATAAACTTTCAAATTCTGAAAAGGGAATTGAGTTTGATTGAAATTTGACTTTTCTAGAGATCTTTGAAAATTTTCCTGGCCGCGCGAAAGGAGATTGAATCGAGTTAATAATTACAAGTTTTGGCGGGAAAATCTGAAACAACGTATTTTCCTTAAATCGGTTAAAATTCTGAAAAAAAAATCAATACCACAAAATATTGGCGAAGTGTTTTCTATTGCAATGCAACCCACAATCAAGCGAAGAATAATTTAAAGTCGAGAATTGTATGCGAAAAAAGAAAATATCGTTTTGTTGTAGGTTTCAAAAACAGCGCGCGCTGAATGTCGTCATTCTTGATTGCGAATGGAGCGCGCGCGCACAATGCAAAAACAATTCAAAGACTAAAAAATATCTGCTAAATTTTGCAGATTTGTTTGCTGAAGTTAAATAATCATTTGACTACCAGGTTGAGTTATAAAGATGAAGGTAAAAGTTGTAACCACACAACGTTCTTCAGCAATAACTAAGAAGAGATGAAGACGGGAACCGGTTTAGCGCGCGCATATGTTTTCTCATGTAATTTGGTTGACATCTCGACCTACGTCACAAATGACTGGACCCGGGCCTTTCAGCTCACGACCTATTTTCCGAAGGTTGACCAAAATACCTCAATAATATATAGATTTAGGCACTGCCTAAAAGCGGAGCCAGCATAAACACAAGGTATTATTGGGGATTAAGGATCCTGCTCTCTACTGAGATTTATTTATTCTACCAACCAAATGGATCCAGGCCTTATTCAATAATTTAAATTATGCAGTACATTAAAGTTAACAAACACAATTCCTGGTGTTGATATGGCTGTCAAAGTTGTCAAGAGTCTAATGGTAAATTCTTATGTCCCATCATAGAAGTTCCATTATGAATATCTTTTTTTTAATCAAAACAATACTCCCACAAGCTTTGCCCTTGTGCAGAAAATGTCATGGATGTAACAGCATTCCAAAGATTCAAAATAATATATTTAGACTGTTTAGATGCCATACTGTGATTTTTATGTATTGATTTAGTGGCGATTCTCTCCTTCATTGGACCGAATATTCAGAAAAATGTCTGGAAATTAAAATCCAAAAATATATCTCCTTTCATGCATTACATATTGGTGCACCCCACTTTACCATATAGTGGCCTTGTTGTTGGTGGCCTACTCCCAAATGAATGCAATGAAGAAAAAACAGATTGAAAATGCTAACTTCTAATTTCAAACCAAACCCTTTCATTGATCTATGTTTGGGGTAGAGAGGAATCAAAGAATATCAATTGACTAAAAAATAATCGACGGGAGAGGAGATATAAAGTGAATTGACTCAACTTGAAAGGTTTGGTTAAATAAAATTTAACAGTAATGAAAATAATTTGATTGAGCATTTCTTGACATTTCCCCTTTCCCATCAACTTAACCCTTTCACCACCACAGGCCTCTAAAGAGGCCATGTCTTTGCTATCCAAGCTATGTGAACAGAATTCTTCTATTGAAAAAGAACAAGGTTGTTGCTAGTGTTATAAAGTTTAAGTATCTTGCCCTAAAAAACCCTTCCCCTTAATAAAAGTTCCATTAATGTACATTTGTAAAGCTACATTCTGACAAGCTTTGTTCTTGCGAAGAACAATGGATGAAACAGGATTTCAAAGATGGAATATAGTGTCAGACACAATTTTAGATAAGATGCAATGCTGAAGATTTAATGTACCATTTTAAGTGGTGATTTTCCATCACCATGGGAATTAATATCAACAAATATACATCCAGTAATGTATTATATTTTGGTGTTTTGAGAAACCCTGGATCTAACTATTCCAATGAAATAAATCTAAACATCTAATATAAATGAAATGGGCAAGAGACTTGGAAAGAAAATCCTAAAAAGAAAATATAAGTGAAAGTAATAAATGAAAATTTCTAATTTAAAAATCAGATCTGTTCATTAATTTATTTTTGGTGTAGAGGGGAAATAGCAAAGAGCATCAATTGCATAATAATAGTCAACAGGGAGAAGAAAAAGGAAGAAATATGACTCTTCCTTAAATGTTTGAAAAGAAAATGTAATAACAATAATGTGATAATTATATTCAGTACTTTTCTAAAATATCCCCTTTCCCATTATCTTTAGGTTGATAGAAAACTGTTTTCTTTACAGATTTATTATTTAAAAAGCAAAAGTTTGTTTTTAGTTTTATATTATATAAGTATCTTGTTCTAAAAAAACCTATGAGTGTGTACTGCTGAATCACATAATAATGAAATAGTCATTTGCGCCCCCTCCCTTATGGTCCCACAGAAGTCAGGGGTTAATGTGGGGTTTTAGACCACTTTTTAACCAGAATATGTCAAGAGGGGTGGCGGTATTGACTGTTTTTGACTCTTAACTTGGAAACAGGCTTTTATTAAAGTTTAATCCCCCACCCTTCCCTGGGACCATGGGTGTGGGGGTTTCAAATCACTAGTGAATAAGAACATCCTACTGTTCTCTTCAAGACATGATTTTTAATTCTCATGTCTTCCAGTCTTTAGCATTCATCTTGGCCCTCAGGTAGTTCCTGGTTCATAAAAGAGTGAAAACAATTATTTATTATTTCTTTCAAAACAATCTTTTTATCAAGCCATTTAAAATCTAACTAATTTTCCACAACTATTTGAAAAAAAAAAATAAACACATGAGATGCAAGATGCAGACAATAACAACAATACATATTGACAATAGGGGTTGATTTTTTTTTATCCTCGGTAAGGAAAATTTCTCTTGTAAGTTGAAAAAGTTGCTGTATCTTCTAAGGATATGTATCTTCTTAGGACTAAGGGCACAGGATATAAAGACAAGAACGGTCTTCTTTAGCAGTATTTGACAAATGCAACACGATATTGGTTAGCCTTTATGAAATATCTCAACACAATCAATCTGCCCTGAAGAAGTCTTATTAAAGACGAATTCCAGTTTTTGTTGTATTGTATTTTATTCAACACAATCAAGAATATAGATAAAACGAAGAATGTCAAAACAAAACCTGTTATGCTTAAATAATTTGATTACTAAGTTAAGTACTCGCATTCTCAAAGCATACAAAAAGGACAACAAAAAGCCTAATAACTGTCATATCATTATATTTTCATATAATGAAAATATAAAGAACTGACAAAGTCTATCAACTCTGAAAGGCTATATGGACTTTAACAGGTCTCAAGTATTTTTTGTAACCCTCGTCCTAGTCACAGTCTTTCTTACCCGTGTTTCTTAACGGGTTTCCTGTGTTTGGTAGGAGTTTTGACGTCACAGGCTCGTATGGTTTGTAATTCAATATAATATTCAATGATCAGCCGCCTAGTTCTAGGGCGTTCTTATCGGGTTTCCTGTGGTTGGGTTTCCTGTGGATAGTAAGAGTTGCATATCCGTCAATCTTGTTTTAAAAAATGTCGCTTTTCTAGCTCGCTCGGTCGTTTTCTTATTTTCGCTTATTTATCGTTCTAGAGCTTGGTAAGTCGATAATTTCCACATAAACTTGAAGAAATTCGTGTTTACTACGATTTGCTGGCAGCCATCTTGGAAATGGAGCCTAGTCCCTAACGTTTTAGAATATCACAGGTCTCCCGCACGCTGCCCCAGGCCCTTTTAGATCATTTAGAAAAACGAGAACCATTGATTGATATGTGACGTAACAGGGACTAATCTTATCCCAGTTCTGTGAGTGAGCTCGTCCCAGTTGCCAAGCTGCTTCACTGTTCATCTAAAGAGCACAGGAGAGATGGGACTGGGCTGGGCATGACTTGTTGTACCACTAGCTTGTGTCACCACTTATGTCGCTAGTTTTTCGAATTGAATGTAGTGTTGTATTATTAATAAACAGTCTTTAGTGTCCGTTTGTCCTAATAGCAGGTCTCAGGCGCATACCCAGGATTGGCAGGGGGGGGGGGGGGTGCGCAGTCATAGGCATCATATGCAAAAATCATAGTATTTGAAGATTCCTTAAATAAGAAATGACCCATTTTTTGGCCACCAAAGGAGGGGTGCCTGGGTCTATCTAGGTTGTTGGGAAATCCAAAACCGAATGAATAAATAGACGGGTGAGTCCTCCGCTCGCTTTTGAGATATTTTATTTAGTGTTTTTTTTATTTCTTACACTCAGTGTACAGATAATTTATTCCTAAACCCTTAAAAAAAAGATCTGCTATAACTTTATCTATAGCATTTTTAAAGCGACGTGCTTTTCCGGATTCCAACCAATGCCAAGATTACCGTATTAGCTAAGCGCTGCTAAATGTGTCCTCCGCTTTCACCCCTTATCAGAGATTTTTCCTACTTTTCATTTACGTAACCATATAGTTTCTATTTCTATTTCTCTTCTACGCATCTATATACCTCAACTTTCATTGATATGTGGTTGTACCAGGCAATAGGATAGAACCAATCAGTGGTCAACCTATTCCCCAGGGCCGTAGCAGGGGGTGGGGCACTGGAGGCACGTGCCCCCCACCAAATATTTTCAAAAAGTATAAGGAAATGACCAGTAGGGTCGTGGCTGTATCCCCAAATATTTTCTTATTAATGTTTCTGTATTGTGCCCCTCCAATATTTCGAGGCCTGCTATGGCACTGTTCCACAAAGAATAAGGGTTGTTTCTGCTGTGCCTGCAAACAAGCATAATATGTTCCTAGCTGTTTTTATTTATCATTATTTCATTCATTCATTTACGTTCATCCATTAATTCGTTTATTTGCCTAATGTAAATTCCCATACAGTCCCCGTGGGAATGGGAGATCTAAGACCAGGCAATTTCAGGGGTTTGGGGATGGACAAAGCGGCACTAAGTTCCAGGGGGTCGATGTCGGGATTTGTCTTTTGGTGAGGGTATAAATATCGAGCAATGTAGTCAGGAAATAGATCGGGTCGTTTCCCAAATAGTGTTCTAGCGAGGCTTTGGTAGGTCGGAGATGGAAGCTTGGAGGTAAACAACCTGCAAAGGAATTAGGGGTAAGGGGCTAGATAGAGAAAAAATCCGACCTGACATGCAAAAAATCCAAAGGTCCGCCATCTTCTGGAAACGCCTCATTTTTAGCATTATGCCAGACATCTAGCTTCGTGTATAATGACGACAATTTCGAGAAAGCATATCAGAAAGCGTGAGATTTTAGAGAATGATTTTAACTAACGATTCTCATAATAAACAAAAATTCTCTTCTGCCAAAATTGTCAAAATTGATGCTGATGCTGATGTCAAAATTGATGCTGAATATTCGAGAAAATTCTAGTACAGGGGGTATAACCTCGAGATAGTCGGTCCAGGCCGTCCCATCCAAGGTGTGTATTTTAGCTGGTAGCGTGATACGCACATAAAAGTCGTCCCTTTCCCTTGGGTAGAAACCCCTGTTATACGCGTAGCTTTAGTCAGGTCGATTTGAAGGTATTCGACCCCTATCTGCATGATTAAAAGTCTGTCTTTTTATCCCTTTTGAGGCACAAGAAATGTATTTGCATTTTTGGGTTAAGTCCTTGATTCATCTTTTTTCTGTGCGGAAATATCTGGGTAGTTAGATGTCTGTGCGTCTCCTTATGTCTGTCTGCTTTCCCTCTGTCTGGGTAATTATCTGTATGTGTGTCTGCTTATGTCTGTCTGTCTCACGCCTGTTTGGGAATTTAGAAAAAACTAGATGGTCTTCGTAGGCGTGGTGTAACCAATCTATAAACAACGCAAGGTGGAAAAACTGTGTTGCATTATATACGCCTTTGTGAAACAGAGTTGTTGAGTTTGTCGGAACAAAAGGCATATCTACTTTGCTCTGCCTGTCTCGCGTCTGTCTTGGTGTCTGCCTGTCTCGCGTCTGTCTTGGTGTCTGCCCGTCGCACGTATGTCGGGGTAGTTATATATCAATATGTGCACCCCCCCTTCAATATTTTAAAAAAATTATAAGGAAATGACCAAATGACCAAGCTGGGGCGTGGCTGTGCCCCCCCCTAATATTTTCATGTTTCTTTATTGTGCTCCCACAGCCCCCCCCCCACTCCTCCAAATATTACGTTGACTGCTACGGCTCTGCAGAGCAGGGGATATTTAAATGAATTTTGAGTTAATTATATAAATAGATAAATAAATAAACCTATTGTTTGCTATTTTTTAAAGTATTTTTCATAACTTTCCGAAGAATTACATTCTCCTCACCGTTTGAGTTCATTTAGACCATGCATTGAAATATTATATGGCTGATGCTGTTAAAACATTAATAAAAAGACTATGGATGGTGATGTTTCTGTTGGAAATCGTCGGCGAGCAGAATAGTATTGAAAACCGAAGTAAGCGATCCATCCAATCAGCAACTTCGGACGGGACATTGTCTCCTTGTCCATAATGGGGGCGAGAAGGGTCTACATGTCGATAATCAGTTACGGTTTCAGTAATTTGTTGGTACTCGAATTGATCTATGTCTACTATCGATGTTCTAAGTACATGACGCGTGCAACCATAAAATGTCTGAAGTAGTTGGTAGATATTTTGCCGGCCGTCGGAGTAAAGCCCATCTGGACCCTGTTATGGGCTTTAAATACAAGAAAACAAACGCCGCCTTGTTTGACTACTGGCGTCAATAGAATGGCCACACATCATAGTAAGTGTGAGCACTATTCACGCACCAGCATCGTGATCACGTCGTACTTGTGATCGCTGACTTCCACACCGTTTCCTTGCTGCTCAGCATCAAGAAGATGACACGAGTGCATGCCATCTTTCCCTTTGATCTTGAGGAAGTTGACGGAGTTACACGAATCCAAGAACCGAGAACACTCGCGGACGCACGCGAAATCATCATAAGCACGAATCGTTCGATGTACTTTGGCATTCAGCTTCTTCCCTTCTTGTTTGGAAAAGGTGAATGATCTCTGGAGATGAGAAGCGCAGAGGCTCAACATGGAGATTACAAAAACGAGCCGTATGAGCCACATTTCGCATATAACCGCACCTAAGGCAACTAAACGAGTGAATCATCGTGACTCATGTTTTGGATTTTTGTTGAAGCGCAGAAACTAAATCCTACTATATAAATTAATGTTTTCTTATTGATAAAAACGTCTTCATAAACCAAACTTACATGCGACGTTGGATTTCTTTCAAACAAAACGGCTTGTGTTTTAAGATGGTTATCCTCTTAACAGGACATCGGAAGGCAAACATTTCCCATTCCAAGAAAACTCCAATAAGATCTAATAATGTTAGATTAAATCTTTACGTAATAATCTCCGATGATTTTAAACGGAAAACGCAAAATATATTTCAAAATTGTAAAAGCAGTGTGTCTATTGGAAGTTTCTCTAAGGATATGACCGATAATTTAGAACGGATGGCCTTTGCGTATTTTTATAGATTCTTTAGTATCTTGAGGGTTGAGGTTTCCGTTAGCCCTCCGGAAGTAAAATAGTGACAATACTGCTTTAAGGACCAAAAGTACCTGGCATCACGTACCCAGCATGATCAGTCTAGACAAATTATTAAAAATCCGTGCCAACATTTTCCACTTTTCTCTTCAGCCAAATGCATTTATGTGAAAGTAAAAATAGGAGGCAAGCAGTTGAGTGAGCTAGTAAATTAATTAAATATTATCTGCGCAAGCGGGTGAGAGTGAATTAATGAGTGACTAAGTAACTAAGAAACTACGAGAGTGCGAGCAAGCATAGCAAGCAGCTTGCAAGCATGTAAGTAGGTAAGTGAAGCGAAGTTGCATTAAAAAGTATTGAAAGTATAATTCAAAACAAACCAGAGGCAATTGTCCAATGACTGTCTTTTTAAAAATGTCTTAATTACTACTAGCTCTCAAACTGCATATTGGTTGACTCTACTGTCTTTTCTCAGTTTTCTGGGGTTGCAAATACAATTTATAAACACTAGTTATAAAAAATAGATATCCCAAACAGACAATATTAACAATAGATACCTGACGATAAGTAGGATTAAGGGTCATTACGAAACGCTCTTTAGCAGCAAAGAACACACAGCTGGCAGAGTGACCGGCTAATCCAACATGGTAATCAAATACTTAAGGTTTTTCAAATTCTGTTGCGAATAAGAGGACTATATCTTCAGATTGTAAATCTAATTTCTATCTTTGGTTGTCAAATTTCTCTTCACATTTGCCGTCGCCTTGCAGAGCGTGTGAAGACTTGGCCATTCGGCCTCGTGCTTCCCTTGGTTACGTACAAGAGATTTCCATACGCTGGTAGGCAAGTTCCAATCACTCTGGAATAAATTATAAACTTGTGACCAATCAAATTCCATAGACATCTTAGCAATTCAGCAAATCAGGTTACAGTGTTAAAACGCCCATTCGACCAGCTCTTGATCGAGGAACCATTTTATAAGAACCTTTTTTATAGGAACGTTCAGCCTGAGATTTCACAAAATTTTAAGAACATGCTAAGAACATGCCGAGGCTAAGATAGCAGTAAAATATCGATTTTTTTAGTGTGATGTGTTCTAAAATGCAGATTCAAATTGTCTTGACAATGACAACCTTGAATATTATTTGCATTTGTTTATTTCCGGAGGCGGATATAGGATTTAGAAAGGGGGGGAGGGTGTGTGTGTGTGTGGGGGGGGGGGGGGGGGGGGGGAAGTGTGTGACCTTTTTGACAGTCGGTCGCGATTTTTTTAAAGAATATATATTTCATGTTACAGTTTTTTTTTTTTACAAAATCTCGGGAATACTTTTATTTTCTCTGTTTGTGAAAATCGCGTCACTTATCAAAGTTTTGAATTACAGAGAACCAAAAGCATATAGCAGCTGCTACGGATTTTAATGGAGGTACTTAGAAAAGAGAGATAACGCCATCCGCCATGGTTGCGCTGCCATAAAACAGCTACAGAACATTGCGTATCCTATCGTACAACCCAACAAATTTTGCAAAAATCTTCCAGGCAGCATCCTTGATATTTGGCACCCGGTGCTGACTTTGCTATTCCCACATAACCTCCTTTCTTATTCGAGCTCATTGATGAGCTCATTTGCCTATGCCCGCGGCAGTAGGTCAAGTCAACCTCATTTTTAGCCAGGGATTCTGCTTGTATCGCTGTTGCTAAGGCTTTGCCAGTGGGGCATGTTGATGAGTTCCTTGCAGCTTCAGTTTGCTTGTCCACTCTACTATGCGGAGCATGAATTTGCCAGTTGCGCTGTCTAGCGTGTGGTAATATATACGAGTGGATATAGGAAGTTGGAAAAGTCTGACACTCGAATAATACATTTTAAAGAATGCTAGATAGATATATAGAAAAAAATAAGGGGCATCTTGATCCGTTACAGCCGAATTAGATGTATAGCGCCGATGCCCGTCTCAAGTAGACAATAGAGAAATCGCCACATCTTGAGGGCATTAAATTCAACCAACTTCTATAAAATCAAGCTTTTGCTATCGCTTAGGGGTCTCACAATGATTTTAGGGCTTAGGGTTAGAAATTGCTTCTACCACACCCAATTTGCTGTCATATCTTTTAGGGTTAAAAAATGTTATTGAAAAGTGTTATCCCTTAGGGGCTTTTCGGCTTTTCTGTTCCGCCAGTCAGACTATTCGGGTTCATAATTTATGCCCTGTTTCGCCTAGTGCAGTGGCCTGGCTTTCTGTCGCGAAAATCGTCTGGTTTTCGTCCAGTGAATAGCATCGCGATACATCGAATTCGGCTGTAATAATTAGCAACATTTGTTTTTCAAAAATGCATTTTTTTTCGCCCAGACAGGGCTCCCGAATCTTGAAGAGTCCTATTATTTGTCATGAGAAACCGATTTTCTTTACACTACAATACACCTTTTGCTTTTCATTAACGAGAAATACGCATTCATTTTAGCCAAAATTACAAACATTTACGCCGATGTTCTGTCATTTAAGCGATAGTAAAATCATATGAACTAAAAGAAAATACATTAACGAACTTTGCATAATTGAGTGCACACAATTGCATTTTCTTAACACTCATTCACACTATTCGACAACCAGGAATGAAAAATCTATTTTCATTTGCGCGTTGATGCATAACAATAGCACGAATAAAATATCAATAATACGAGAACTTGCAATCAATACAGTGAACGAAATATTCATTAACATTTTTATTACAGCAAGTGCAAACAATAGTATTTTGTGAAAGTCATTTGCGTGCTTCTTATAAACGTAAGTGCTTCTTATAAACGTAAGCGCCTTCGTACAAACAATAAGCCCTTTATGACAAACAATGTCCTAAAATAATTATTCAATTACTTCTCGTTTATTTGTGCCCTTATAATGCACATACATTCGAAATAAATGATACTAGCATTACAAAAATTAATATTCGATCATTTCGCCGTTTTAACCCGGGCCCAAATACATAAACAAAAATGTTGCCGCCCTACAGTCCGTTTCTTAACCCTGTAGAGCAGGCAATAAGTTGTTTGAAAGCAGCGATAAAGGGATATATTTCACGGCCTCAAATACAGGCAGATATGAACAACAGAGATGAAGCAAGGAACAGAGGAGTACCATTAGGTATTTATCGCACAAATTTGTTGCTGGAAGCGCTTCAACGAAACATCAACACCATCACACTGCCAAAATGTGCCGAATGGTATAGGTTCATGCAAACCTATCTACCACGCTGCCTCAAAGGCGAAATGATCGAAGGGTGATTTTTTAGTACTAGTATCATTTATTTTGCATGCATGTGCATTATAAGGGCACAAATAAACGATAAGTAATTGAATAATTATTTTAGGATATTGTTTGTCATTAAGGGCTTATTGTTTGTACGGAGGCGCTAACGTTTGTAAGAAGCACGCAAATGACTTTCACAAAATACTATTGTTTGCACTTGCTGTAATAAAAATGTTAATGAATATTTCGTTCACTGTATTGATTGCAAGTTCTCGTATTATTGATATTTTATTCGTGCTATTGTTATGCATCAGCGCGCAAATGAAAATAGATTTTTCATTCCTGGTTGTCGAATAGTGTGAATGAGTGTTAAGAAAATGCAATTGTGTGCACTCAATTATGCAAAGTTCGTTAATGTATTTTCTTTTAGTTCATATGATTTTATTATCGCTTAAATGACAGAACATCGACGTAAATGTTCTGTAAGCGATGGAGTCGTCACAAGGACCGTGTGCTTTAGGTATTCTTCCTGCTGCGACTACAGTCAAAATGTCAATGTGAGGAATTGCGGTGGATTCTATATCTACGAGATTTATGGAACACCAACATGCTATTTGCGCTATTGTGGGAACGGAGGAGGTGAGCGAGTTTTGTTTTTGCAACTCCGCACCGTTATTTAAAATTACCACCTCCTGAGCCTCCCCTCACTAGGCTTAGATCGATGATTCTACTGTTGCTGTAATAATATTATTGATGGTAGTCTAGTTAACTGGGAATATGAGAATTTTGTCTTTTCTGTGCCTGCTAGTTAACTGTTTATAAGAGGAGCCTTCGCGGTTCCGACAGTTTAGTTGAGTTTCTCGCCTCTACTTCGTTTTTTTTCTCCAGTGATATCAATCAAGCAAAGCTGACTGAGGCACGTTCCTGTTCTATGCCATCAAATCGAACACTTTTTTTGAAGTCTCAATTCGGGGGAAGGGGGAGGGGAGTTGCACAGTCGTTGTCCTTCATGTGTTAAATTTTAAAATCTCGGAATTATTCAATAGGGAAAGACTGATGTTTTTTTTAGGGGGGGGGGGGGTATACGCGCGCCCCCTGACCCCAGACCTAGTTTCACATCGCCTCGCCTCCTCCTTTTTTCATCATCCGAGCTGCAATTTTAATTAAAAGTGGGATTAACTTCCCACATAAGCTCATTAATTCTGTTGTAATTCATTTTATTTCATTTAATTTGATTCGATTTAATTTATTGTCACCAGAGTGCAATGCGTACACGCCACTCCGCAATCTCGACCGCTCAGTGAATAGTCACTACAACAGTAACCCTAATGGCGATAGTTATTACTGTGACAATGGTCTCAGCAGGCAATGGTACCGTATAACCGGGGAGGCCGGGTACGCTATCCCTACGTCTTGCCCACGAGTGGATTATTGCGGTACGAATTACCCCGGCTGGCTACAGGGATCGCATCCCTCTGTTAGTGACGGCATTGTTTCCAGGACCGTGTGCTTCACAGCAGGACCTAGTAGCTGCTGTAATTGGAACGAAAACATTCGCATTTTAAACTGTGGAGATTTTTATGTGTATGAGTTGAATTACCCGGCCGGCAGCAGTTGTAATCTACGCTTTTGTGGAAATGGAGCAGGTGGGTTATGGGGCATAACACATCATAAGATAATAGATAATTCAGCCTCAACATTACACAACACTGTAATATATACATAATAAGCTCCTAGCGTGTAGCATACCTTAAAGGCGTCAGAGTTTTATTTATTTATTTTTGGCGATAAAACCCCGAGTTTGCTATCTTGGAAAATACGGACGCGTAGAAGAGGGACGAGCTATCGCTGTACAATAGAAAGCAACACAGCACAGCACAGATTCAGTTTTTTTTTTATCATTATTTCCTTATACAAATACAACACGACATGACAGCACACACCATAGCAGGACGCGATACATGGCACCACGACACAATGTATTAACCCATAACACAACAACACAAGACAAGCAGAGGCGGATGTAGCTTTTCGCTGAAAGGGGGCCCCCTAAGTGACAAAGGGGGATCTTTTTGGCTTTCTGGCAGCCCAAAGAGGGACTTAAGCCCCCTTAACCCTCCCCCTAGATCCGCTACTCACAAGAACAGCAGAGCGCAACATTGAAAAAAAAAACCTCCATACAACACAATAGAACAAGGCACAATACGATATGACGCAATTAAACACAGCACAGCACAACAATTTCGGTTTCCGTTTTATTCAACATTATTCTCTCATTGCCTTACACAACACAAGTAAAAGCACAACTGAAACACTGTAAAGCACAACACGCAAACGCAAAAGACGAAAAACCGGACATTACAATACTACCCAACTTAACATAAGATAAATAAAACGTTTATGTCACTGTCTTATTTATGTTCTATTCAAATACAGCAAGCAACTGCCCTTGTAGAAATAATGGGACTTGTCTGATTGACGAGTCGGGCGGCCACTGCACGTGTCCTGTGGGTTACACAGGAGCGAGGTGTGAGACAGGTGGGTTATACTAGCGGCGGAATGCGTTAAACTGTTACGAAGATAGTTCTAGTTATTTGTAGTCCCTAGCGGAAATATAGAGTTAGAATTGTAGTCACATCTTCAAAGATGTTTTTGTTAGGAAACTCCCCTACGTCAGCTCATCATATTAATCAATATTTGGCAATATAAGGCTCAGCTCAGAGGAATTCCCGCGGTACTCCAAAACGTTTCTTCCCGGCTGTTCAAAGATTCCAATATAAACACATCCTTAGTAAACAGGACATAATTCCGTGTAAAACGTGAGAACCACCCCGAGCCGAGCCTTGCTCACTCATCGCTTCACTCTGTTCACACTTGACTTCACTTCATCACTTCAATCAATACCCTTCTTCTCAAGTAAAGCAGTGCCATCAAAGATCCTAGTACTTGGTACCTCTCGTAACAAAACTATGCCATGAGCGAACCCATCAAGATTTGATACGTTCGTTAAGAATCTAGGGGCGAAAAATAGAGTTATTAGAAGCTCTCGGCCTGGAGTGGAATAAATACAGAATGTTAATGAAAAATTTTCACAAAGACACCGAAAATAAGCTGACATAAGAAGAATACAGTAAACACCCGTGTATAAGAACCTGGAATTTTCAAGATCAAGCGGAAGAGGTTCCTTTTGAAAAAAAACAAAAACAAAGCTGATTAGGTTCTGCGTAAATGTGCCAAATTGTCTGTATAAGTTCTTATCTCTAGGTTCGTATACGCCGGTGTTTATTTTAAACGGAAAATATAAACCGCAGTACTTCAAACGAATGATATTGATGTTTGACAGAATGCTTATTGAATCTAATCAAAATTAAGTCGACTATGCCAATCTTTCGTTTTTGAGAGTTGACTACCATTTCAGCAACATGCAGCTACACCAACCCTTGCAAGAATGGAGGCACATGCTCGATAGTTAATGCGGACTACACATGTGCATGCCGCGTTGGGACGACTGGGAGGAACTGCGAATCAGGTATTTCGCAACCTATTCGCCATTCTTAGGTTGCGCGGGGGATTGGGTCGAGCTGATAAGCAAACAGGATGCTAGGAAAAAGTTAGGGGACACATTCCAAAGTGGAGTCGTAAATACTGTACATGTTGATGTGATATTGAATGAAAAATAGAAAACGGTAGCTTTTGGTATCAATTCTGTTCCCGGGTATCTTGGTTTTGATTCACAACATCAAAATTGGCATCGTTCGACGCCATGTTGAACTACGTCCCCTAAAATCGTTCCAGCTTTCTGTTCGCTTCTCAACTCGACCAAATGCCCAACGCAACGTAAAAATGGCGAATGTAAACAGTGGTACCGACAAGGGGGTAGCTAAAAATAAGAAGGTAATAAATCTTAGCATCATAACTCAGCCTAAAAAAAGACTATTATCTGACTTAAAATATGGTCAATATCAATATTTCCCTTTAAGGTAAAGAAAACACTTTAAGAGGGGGAGAGGGAAAATATAAAGCTCTCGGCCATTTGAAACCTCTCTCAGGTAACGTAAACGGTAACGTTTTCGTTCTAGGATATGGAACGAACATCACGTGTGCCGAAAACTTTATGGAGATTGCGTTTGACAGCAGTGTTTACAGCAATAACCCACAGGACTACCACTTGAATCAGCGAAAGTGTCGAGGACGGGTCCAGGATAACGCCATGGTGCTTAGAACACCCTTGGATGGTACGGTACGGCCTACAGGCAGACCCGAAATACTATCACTTACATGATCGAGGTAAGTTGTTCACAGTATCCTAGAGCCCGTGCTCGCTCATAACCCTTATAAATAAAACAGTAGTTTTAGTAAGGTTTGATTTTTTCAGATTTCAGGTGTTGATATCAGTACATCAATACAGCAAAATCAAAGTCATTTACCCAATAAAACCATATAATCCTCTTGGCTGAATGTACTTTGTTCTGTGTCAGCTATATATGAGTACCTGCAGGGGCCCATAAGTGGGGCAATCAACTTCCCCACATGCTGGTACTATATAGGTGTAACGGCGTTTCCTAGGATCAGGCTATTTTTAGACGCGCAGTCTCAGACAAAAAGCTATGTTTTTTCTTCGGTACTTCTTTGACTTTCGTTTCTCTCTTCTTCAATATAAATCCAACTTTGCCTTCGAATTTGAATTTTGGCTTGCAATTCTTTTGTTGAACAAACAAAAACGACGGATGATGGATAAAAAAAAGTATTCTTTTTAACTGAAATTTGAGAATGCAGCCTCACGTCACTCGCGCGCGCAACCAACGTCAACGTAGCTGACTGGCCCGTTCGTGCGCGCGCGTCTAAAAATAGCCTGATCCTAGGAAACGCCGTGACACTTATATAATACAGATGATTGCCCCTACTTATGAGCCACTGGTACCTGTCATACCTTTTCTGAATAAAAAAAAAAACAAGGAACAAGCTAAATCATCAAGCTGTAGAAAATTTAACAAGAAAAAAAAAATAGTTCAATACACTTCTTTCTTTGTCAATAAAAAAGAGGAACTTGTCGTTGGAAAAAAAAACTTTCTTTCGGTCATCCAGAGGAGGGGGGGGGGGAAGTGTTAGTAGGGAGAAGGTGTAAAGAAGGGGGGGTGGAAGTAAGGTAAATTATGTATGAGTACAGTAAGGTAAATTATGCATAATGGCATAGAATGACAAATCTTAAAGACAAATAAAGGAGATATGGGGTATCTCATACAGCTCTTTAAAATTTAAAGCAACCTTACATATTTTCAAGTACAAGGTTTATTATCACGAGATAAGACCATGTACTAGTCAAATACAAAGGGGAGAAATAAAAATGGGAGCCAAGAGATGCTAGGGAACCACAAGTCATATTAACACTGCACAATTTCCCCCTCTTTGTAGGTAAGCACATTATACAGAGAGCAGAGCCACAGGAACTCGTCCCAGGTGACTCGCGTGCGGAACTTCCGCTTCCCGTTTTCCTGTACGTACGGAAGGAACCAGATCGTCAGCACGAGCTACAGCCACGTGGGAAGATACATGGCGTCAGAAGGTAACGATGGCTGCAATGATTTCCCATATCAAACATATTCCCCACGGATAGTGTCTTTCGTATATATTGCCTTATATGGGCATAGATGCCCATATTTAGAAGAGCTTAAGTTTTTCCGCTCCCCGATCTCCAGAAAACATGGTGAAAAATACTGATTCCTGTTAATTTGAGACTCGCGACAAAAATTATTAAGCAAAACTTGCTTGCTTGGTCGAATCTTTTTCTTACTAATCCTATAAACTCCTTAGACCCAGGCCTCCAAGAGATTGACCGAGCGGGTTTTAAGGTCACCAAAATATTGATATGAAGATAGTAAAAATGGAAGGAAAATTGAATACTTTCCAGATAACGTTTTTGATGGTTTTGATATGATTATTGTGATTCTGAAGATGGTATCTTAGACTATATAGTAACAATAAAATTCTTATGACAGCGGAAATGACGAGAATGATGATGATGATGTTGATGAAGATGGAAAAACTCGTGTGGATAGTTATGACCAGATTTTAATGACAGCGGGGATGACGGGGTTAACGATGATGATGATGATGATGATGATGACGATTATTATGATGACGATGTCGATAACAGTGGAGTCATGATGGAGATAGTGATGGGAATAAGTTTGTATGAAGACGAGTTTTTGTTTAATTTCCCAAATCATTTCAAACTGGAAAGCCAGTGAACAAAAAAGTCGCATACTGACTTTGTAACTTGTAAATGAATACCATGCTTTAAAATACCAGCCCCTTTTAGGATAAGCTAATGGTTCATATTCGTTTTCTGAAAAAGGGGGATGCTCGTTTTCTATAGCCTGTGTACAGCCGCTAACTAACCTGGCAACAGGAGGGTTGGCTTATCCTGTTGTCAGATTAGTAAGCAGCTGTACACAGGCTAGTTTTCTGAGAAAAAAAAATACTTGAATGCTCGTCTCTGCTTCTACTGAATTAAAATTTAAAGATAAGCGTCCCTCTTCGAATTAACCCCCCTTTTGTGACTCTCGAAAACTCTAAAGCATATGTCTTTTCATGCCCTCTTTCCATCTTTTCCAAGAACAATCTTTATGAGAAAAGGAAGCAAACTGATATAAAGAATATTTATCTTATGCGTTTTAACTTAAAAACGCTCTATTTTTGCGCGATATGATTAAGTGCGAGTTTAGTCATTAGTTTAGTAATATTTCAGCCTTCTATTTATATTTCAGGTGGATACGGCAACTTCACTTTCAAGATGTCGTTGTACCGTAACAACAGTTACAAAGGATCTTACGAGTCCCGTGAATACCCTATCGACATCGGCGTGGACGAGCCTCTTTTTTTGGAGTACGGCGTCAGCTCCTCCACAGACCTCATCGTGTTCGCCGAGACATGCAGGGCGACCACCACAGGCAGCCCGAACTCGTGGCCACAATACGACTTCATAAAAGATGGGTATGTAGAGAATAGACTGCTGAACTCATGAACAAATTGATGAAATAGCTGCTAATAGATTTTTACTTGCATCACAGCCTTTAATTTCTATAGAAATTGTGATCCACTGAGTGACAGAACAAAGAAATTTGAAAGTGTGTTACTCTTTTCTTCATGACTCCCCCACCCCTCCCCCCATAAAAATTCAAGCCATCTGAATGAATAAAACTGCAACACTGGCTCATACCAAGCGGAATTCTAATACTAATGACCTGTCATCTTCTGTGCATATAGAAAATAACGGTAATGTAGGAACTGAGGAATATTCTTATACAAGGTAATGGGATTTGGTTCACTAGGGGGTCCTAGCTACCACGAAAGGGGAACGGAGAACGAAGAACGGTTTTGGCCTTCCATGCAGTATCCTATTAGTAGTCAAAATATTTTAGAACTGAAGTTCAAAAGAAGTCTAAAATTACAGAGCTTTTCTTTAGTTGCGCAGTAGACAACACGATGACGTATAACTACACGCTGAACCGAGTCCAGAGGTTCACGATCCGCTCATTCCGCTTTGTCGCCAACCACCCCGTGATCTACCTGCACTGCTTCCTCATGGTGTGTCACTCGAACGTGACAAACTCACGCTGCGCACAAGGCTGCGTGCAACCAATGAGAGTCCGCCGTGAAACCGACACTGGAATGCGTCAGCGGGGAAGGCGTGACGTGTCGGATGGCTCATTGCTTTACGAGCTAACTCCTGGGCCAATGAAAAGGCGAACCACCGAAAAAAAGAGAGAGCAAAAGACTTCGGGACAAGGTAAGGAGTGATATACAATGGCTGAATGTATGACTAAGAGAAAGTCGTTAGGACATATTGGATAATTACACTATTTAAACAATTATTTACATGATGAATTATTCTACATTTTTTTTGTCTATTTAATTCATAAAAACGAATTTATATTATTATTATTAGTTCACAGGTAATGTGTTCTCTCACTGTAGGCTTAAATGTTCATTCAAATCTACAAGGATATTTTTTGGGGGGGATTCATTTCAAAAATTGTTCAATAAATTGTAGAAACTATTCGGCAATGCTGGCAATGCTACTCGGTTGACAACACGATGGAAATATTGGCGAAGCACCCCCCCCCCCCCCCCCATATGATGTGTAGTGCCAGAAATTATTTCTCTTTTCGCCAGCAAATGTTTGCAACATTTTTTTTTTAGAATAACTGATTATAATAATTTTACATATTCATCTTTTTTTTAAGGTGGTGGCAATTTAAGTCCCGTCCTGGTAGGGGTGGGGGCGACTTTTGGCGGTCTGTTCCTCGTGGTCTGCTTCATCCTGATTTTTGTCCTTCGCCGCAACAAAAACAAACCGGAAGTCGCTGTGCAAATGAATCACGTGACCTCGTACGAGCAAAGTGGCGTCACTGACGACGAAGGCCAGAAACCCAAGTGATTAGTAACAACTGTGCAACTAGATACAGCGAGAAATGCATGCTAAGCTACACTAAAAATATTTTTTAATAACGTGTGTCTCAAGTTGAATTAACATGGGCTGATCTAGGGAAAAGTCATGGGAGCAGTGATTTTTATTTGGTTTATATTATAATTTGGGAAAACTTAACATTTTCCAGAGATTTACTCATAAATCCCTAAAAAAGCTCTAATATCACATTGTGTATATTTTCTCATCATGAAATTTTTAAAATTTATTTTTGTAACTGGGGGTTTCATTAAACAAAGGAGATTGAGATGTCCTAAATTAATTTTCCTTGAACTCTGGATCGGCCCGTGTTATAAAAGTTTTTGAAACTTTAAAAAATTAAAATGGCCGATAATTTTGTAATTTTTGTAGGTATCCGCTATGTCGGACAGATAATTAATAAGCTTAAAGTTTTGTCGGAAAAGTGCGTGTAACCTGGCAATAAAATATTTTTAAACAATCCGTTGTTTATTTATTTCGGATCAATGGGTGGGCCGGTATGAGCAAAACAAAAGCGAACTGACAAACCCAATATGTAAGAAAAATATGTTACATCGCCAGTCACATTTGTATTACTTCCCATTTACATATAATACAACCCCTGCATTATACCATGACTCGGGGTTTGACCCCCCTCCCCCTTGGGCAATGAAATATTATGTCATATAAGGGACTGTGCAATAATCTTGAGGAGGGGAGGGGAGAAAGGGTAAGATAAGCTTTGAATAATGAAAAATTACGCAGGACCCCCCACCAGCAGCGTCAAAGTTAAACTCTGACCCCCCGCCTGTTCTTAAAAAAATTACGAAGAAACCTCTCCCCCCCCCTACATTCTACCTGTAGCCACTTGCTTCCTAATGCATTTTTTCAGCATAAGGATAAACATCAGCACCATACAACTTAGTTCGACTAAACCGCCAAATGTCCGGGAAACAGTTGTTGAAAAAAAATATATCTTGCCTATATACAGTAAAGGACCTTCAAGCGCAAAGCGTTTCATTGGAGAATCTGAGAATTTTCTTTTTCTGGAAATGTTCCAGAGGAGAATTGGAATTTTCTTCTTTCCTAATGATTAAAATGGATTGAGAAATATTTACCTAAAAATTGCTTAACACAGGCCTATAGACCTGGGATTGTTATACGCGTCGGTTCGTTTTTTTCATCTAAGAGATACCTCCCCTTCATGTGACAAAACTTTTCCTTTTGTCGTCTTAGTGTGGCCGCTTCAATATGGATGCTTACGGGAGTCCACTTTCTGAGTTTGAGCTCAAGGCGACTTGGGAACATCAAGAGAAACAATGAGCTCATTTTGCCGTCAATTGAAATAAGGCCCTCCTTGTATGCGAAAAAGTTAAGGTTGACCCCCCCCCCCCCATCTTGTCAACATTTTAACTCCCCCTTCTGATAATTATTGCACTGTCCCTAATTAATCAGAAAAAAAAAAACACCAGTTCGTTTCCACAGAAACAAGAGGATGCACATTATAAACTTAAGATTTATTTTTTTGGGGAGAGGGAAGATGGGATGAGGAAACTTAGAGCCCTTATCTAGCAAAACCAAAATTTACACTAGACGGTTTTATTTGTACGAAGCATTCTCTCGGCAACATTAAGGTGTTATCTTTATTGGCATTCACCGACAATGATGTCATCAATACCAGCATCTGATTTGAATCCTGACCCAATCATGCCGACGAACTCCAGCTAAGGGGAAGAAAATAACAAAACAATTAAAGTAATTATGCATTCATTCATTGCTTCAATAAAAAAAATGTTTTTTTTTTCCACGTGAAACCAACACAATACAAACAAGCTTTTTATTTTAAAAAGTGAAAGGTGAGGTCCAGAAGCTCCAAAAGGGGGTGGGGAAGGGATGGGGGGGGGACCAAGGACTTCAAAAAGGGGGGATTCATTGTTCTTCCGTGGATTTCTTGCTATTTTAAGCCAGAAAATATCCTTACCCCCCCCCCATTTAGGGGATTGGAAATTCAGGAGAGGGGGGGGGGGGGTTCAAACGCCCAGGAATTTCCAGAGGGGAGGGGGGGGGGGGGGTAAAATGCCCTTTTTCCTTAATTTTTTCTTAACAGTTACTGTATTTATTTTTTCCAGGGGGTTGGAAATTCCAGAGGGGTGGGGGTCATACCTCCGACCCCATCAATAGGGGGGTATGGATATTATCTGCAAATACACAATCTGGAACAGGAGTAGGCGGTAGGGGGAAGGGGGGTACAAGACGTATCTTTTTAGAGAAATACTGACTTTTATCGTCTACTATCTGACGCTGAGAAAAAAAAGAAAAAACCCTCTCTAACCTTAGCTTGACCTTGACCCTGAAGGTTAATCGTCGCTTTTGTCCACGATTTGCCTTGAGGCCCAGACTTCTCAAAAACTTTCTTCCCTCCGACATTAACAGACAGGGAGCCCATTTCGCTTCCGTGCATATGGTAGTAAAATGTCAGGCAGGTGTTTCCTGTCAGCGGTATGCTGCGTGACAGCACCGCGCGGTTACCTGGCTTACGCCCGGAAGCCTCTGTATACAGATAAAAACCTGGAGAAAGTGTTAAAGAAATAAAAATTTCAGTTTCATAACCTTTTTAGAGGAGCCTTTACGAAGAGACGAATACAAAAGCTTTCCTTTTCAAAGGCAGCTAGTGAGTAATGAGTTTCTCAATGTCCCAAAAAACGTTTGGATCCTGAGTCTATTTTGCAAGGTGGCGGCGGGAAAACAGTTTACGTGAAAATTTTCGACTAGGCGAAAAAAAAAACAACGACAAAAATGATTGAGTGAACTCTAAAATATGCTATGCTACGTTCTGATTAGGAATTGACTGAGCGAGCTTGAAAAACGACAGTTGTAAAGATTTTAAAATTTTCTACCGAAAGGTTCGGGATCGATGTAAGTATTTTCTGCATCTGTCTTTGTTTCCATTCATATGTCAGGTACTAATGCTAATGCTCTAATGCTTTCATATTTCATGGCCATTCGAGTTTCTTTCACAAAAAACATCTCGCGATGCTCTAGGCTTGTTACCTGTCCCGGACGTGTGGTCCGTGTCCGGTCCGGAGTCCCAGGTCGGTGTTTTCTTATTAGATCGCGTCCAGTTATAGTCATCACTCGTCTCTTGCGTAAATCCGCACAAATCAGACTCAAAGTTACAGCTAAAACCTTTCTCTGAAATATCAAGTAAACATTACTAGAATATACGATCGTCGCTAAAAAAAAGCCATGATACATATACATTGGTACTTTAAGGGGTGACAATGCAACACAACCAACTCGAATTCTCTGAAGTATTAAACCAATTGAAATTTATAAGGATGCAAAAGCGTGTTATCTTGATTGACAGTTATGAGGCAAAAAAAAATAGCATTTTGTAGCGCTTATAAGGTTTTAAGTGCTTCAAGAATGTCTCATCTTGGAACGGAGGAACACAAGCTTCTAGTAGGCTCACATCCGTTCAACTATTCTAATTCAGGGCCGAGAAACAGAAAGATACTGTCCATGTGTAGACCGGGAATCGAACCCGTGTCAGCAGAGGTGAGAGGCCCTTTATGCTGACGCGCTAACACACTGTCCCACCCGTAATTCAAAGACACCGTAGGCTGTTTTATGAAGATTCTCTATCGTAACTATTTCAAGTCGCTAGAGTTGCACTCTGATTTTGAAAGAGACCACATCAAACGCCAGCTGTTTAAAAAAAAAGTTCCTAACCTGGAGGGGGTGAAGGTACTGCGGTTGTAGCTAAAGTTGTTGGTGGTGCAGAGGTCGTTTCGGGTGCCGAGGTCGTAGGGGGTGTCATTGGCGCGATCGTAGGGCCACAATTACTCATACTGACGTCATCGATTGCCATGTCCGACTGGAAATGACCGCTGACGATGCCGCGGAATTCAAGCTGAAAGACGTGGTTAAAATATGAGTAGTGGCGACTCGATACGCAATGTCTTTAAAAAAGCTGCGCCTCTAGCGCGCTATCATGCGACTTTCAAATTTGAGCATCGGTACATGCAAATGGGAAAAGCCATGATTGTCAAATAGCAGTTGTACAATCACAACGCTTGAGAAATATTGAAGGATTTCATAAGAAGTTAAGGTAATCTATTTCTAAAAACGTTGTCAATGCCAATGGAAAAAGCCATAATGGTCAAATGACAGTTGTACAATCGAAAAAAACCATAGATGTTGCGATATTTTTACTAAGTGCAAGAAATAATAAAAGATTCTGCAATTATTTTAAATCATATTTATTTTTCACATATTCAAGACCTACAACAACAAAAGGTATTTGAAATACTACTACTCTGAACATATCTCGTCGTTACCATAGTGTAATAGTGTAAATAAAAACGCGCAAATTTGCCAAAATAACAGTGCGCGTCAATGTCTTACCAACCTCACTCATCCCAGTTCCCTGGAGTTTCAGCTCCGCTTTGTGCCAAACCTTCCCTTGGTCCCCAGTCTTCTCAAACACCTTATTACCGCGGACAAAGACCTGCAGGGTTCCCATGTGATGGCCGTACATGTGATAAAAGAATGTAAGGCAGGATCTACCGCTAAGGATCACGGTCTTTTTCATGGTGGCGAAAGATCCTTTTCTTCCACCTGAGGCCTCTACAAACATATAGTTCCCTACAATTGGAGATGTAACAAAGTAAGTACATATAGTTCCCTACAATTGAAGATATAACAAAATAAGTACATATAGTTCCCTACAATCGGAGGGGAAGCAAAGTAAGTACATTAACAATAGCCTTCAGTTGAAGATTACATGGCTTTTTATGAGCTTCTTATCGACTGATTTGGCAGTCGCTTCTTGAACGTGGCGTGCGCTATTGTTTATCAAAGTAAGCAATTTTGCAGCGATGCAAATTGCTGATTGTCTAGTTTCAGCGCGAGTTTTATAGTTTCCGAAAAGCTAAAACTTAGTGCGTAGCAGCACGGCAAAGATTGACTAAATTTCGTAAACAAAGTAATTTGTTAGGACGAAAATATGTAAGCTGACTGAGTCGCTGTCGTGTGATCGGCATTAAGACCCGTGTTGCAGGAGGGCGTGGCTTTATCCAGACTATCACTTTTACTAACCCCTGCCCCTGTTGTGTGGTCGGGATTAAAACACGTGTCACTTAATGGCGAGGCTTTCAAAGTTATATTAGCCAGTCACTACTAACCTGTCTTTGTCGTGTGGTTAACATTAAGAAACGTGTCACAAGATGAGGGCGTGGCTTTGTCCACTTTCCCTCTCATTAACCTCTCTTTGTCGTGTGGTCGACATTAAGACCCGTGTCAAGCAAGGGCGTGGCTTTGTCCAGACTTTCCCAGTCACTAGCCTGTCTCTATCGTGAGGTCGTTTTCTATACCCGTGCCAAAAGAGGGCGTGGCTTTGTTCAGACTTTGCCACAGTCACTAACCTGCCTCTGTCGTGTGGTCGACATCAAAACCCGTGTCACTTAGGGGCTAGGCTTTGTTCTCTCACCCAGTCACTAACCTGCCCCAGTCGTGTGGTCGACATCAAAACCCGTGTCACTTAGGGGCTAGGCTTTGTTCTCTCACCCAGTCACTAACCTGCCCCAGTCGTGTGGTCGACATCAAAACCCGTGTCACTTAGGGGCTAGGCTTTGTTCTCTCACCCAGTCACTAACCTTCCCCAGTCGTGTGGTCGACATCAAAACCCGTGTCACTTAGGGGCTAGGCTTTGTTCTCTCACCCAGTCACTAACCTTCCCCAGTCGTGTGGTCGACATCAAAACCCGTGTCACTTAGGGGCTAGGCTTTGTTCTCTCACCCAGTCACTAACCTGCCCCAGTCGTGTGGTCGACATCAAAACCCGTGTCACTTAGGGGCTAGGCTTTATTCTCTCACCCAGTCACTAACCTGCCCCAGTCGTGTGGTCAGCATTGGGCCCAGTGTCACCTGAGGGCGTGGCCTTGTTAAGGCTTATCCAATCGAGGTTATCCTCGTCATTGGGAACTTGGATAAATCCGCAGCTGCCACTATCGAAATTACACGAGAACTCTGCGAACAAAAGAGCAGCTTATTAAACGTGAGATCTACTCATGCAGATGAGCGACATTTACGATGTCCGATAAAAAAATACATCTAAATTTAAATTTGTTGTTGTATACTTACACAGGGAGTGTCAGAAAACCCGGAAATAAACTCGTAGCGCAGGCGAGAAATACTTAACATATTAAATCACGTCTAAACCGGTATCAAGCCCGAGACCCAGTGGTGATTGTCGCATGGGTCCTCTTACCATCTCTCACCTCCGCATCCAGTTCTCCCCCTCCCTCTCACCTTTTCCCTCCTATTTAAGCCAAATCTGAAAATCGAAAGCAGGAATACAATTTCAGGTTTAATATTCACTTACCAGAGGAGGGTGGAGGCATAGTTGTAAAAGGCCATTCGGTCACTGAAAAACAAGACGATAGTGGTAAAAGGTCATTCGATCACTGAAAAACAAGACGATAGTGGTAAAAGGTCATTCGGTCACTGAAAAACAAGAGGATAGTGGTAAAAGGCCATTCGGTCACTGAAAAACAAGAGGATAGTGGTAAAAGGCCATTCGGTCACTGAAAAACAAGACCATAGTGGTAAAAGGCAGGGGCAAATCTAGCTTTTCGCTAAAGGGGGGGGGGGGGGTGGGCTGGCTCAGTGACGGGGAAAGGGATATTTTTTTTCGATAACATATGGCTTTCAGGCAGCCCTAAAGGGGGGTTTAAACCCCCTAAACCCTCCCCCTAGATCCGCTACTGATTCGGTCACTGAAAAACAAGACGATAGTGGAAAAAGGCCATTCGGTCACTGAAAAACAAGAGGATAGTGGTAAAAGGCCATTCGGTCACTGAAAAACAAGACGATAGAGGGAAAAGGCCATTCTGTCACTGAAAAACAAGACCATTTGTACGGTCCGTATTTTCTTATCTCCCGGGCAATTGTACAGTACGTATCTATCTCCTTATCTCCCGGGCAATTGTACAGTCCCTATCTGTCTCCTTACCTCCCGGGCGATTGTACAGTCCGTATATATTTCCTTATCTCCCGGCCAATTGTACAGTGCGCATCTATCTCCTTATCTCCAGGGCAATTTACAGTCCATATCTATCTCCTTATCCCCAGGGCAATTGTATGGTCCGTATCTGTCTCCTTATCTTCCGGGCAATTATACAGAACGGATCTTCTTACCTCCGGGGCACTTGTACAGTCTGTTCATTTGGTAAATATCTATTTCACTTAGTTTGTTCGAGCCAATGAGCGCCTGCAAAAAAAGAGAATCCTAAATTCGGTATTATAAATTGATTCGAATTGATAAGTTGATTCGCAATGAACGCGTTCTAAAGAAACCTTAATCCAAGAAAAGGGTGAAGTGGACTTCTCTAGTCTGTAACAATCTTAAAAATATTGTATAGTCACAAGAGAGTTCTCTTGATAGTCAAGAGCGAATTCACGGACCACAATGCTTGACGAGGCTCGTTTCCTTCACCGTATACTTGACAAATGCGTTTTGGTCTTACACATACTCTAAGAATTCTTACGGTTATTCGATGAATGCGTTTTGACTCACCGATTACTTTACGAATTCGTTTCCGACTTACCGACTGCTTGACGAATTCGTTTACGACTTACCGACTGCTTGACGATGATGGTCGGGTTCCCGGACATGCTGAAGGCATATCGGTGATAGTGCATGATGCTATTGTAGTCGTATGGCGTCCCAAGGTCTGTCACTTCGTATGGACTTTTCTTGTTAAAAGCGAACCTGTAATCTATTATATTTATGCAATCTCAATACACTATACTCCAATTAGTATCTATGAAAATTAATTACGCTGCACTAATGCTGTGACGTCACCACAGGCCCCAACAGCAACAGCAATAACAATAATAACAACAACAACAATAACAATAATAATAACAATAATAACAATAATAACAATAACAATAATAATAATAATAATAATAATAATAATAATAATAATAGTAATAACAATAACAATAACAATAACAATAACAATAACAATAACAATAACAATAACAATAACAATAACAATAACAATAACAATAACAATAACAATAACAATAACAATAACAATAACAATAACAATAACAATAACAATAACAATAACAATAACAATAACAATAACAATAACAATAACAATAACAATAACAATAACAATAACAATAACAATAACAATGACAATGACAATGACAATGACAATGACAATAACAATGACAATGACAATGACAATGACAATGACAATGACAATGACAATGACAATGACAATGACAATGACAATGACAATGACAATGACAATGACAATGACAATGACAATGACAATGACAATGACAATGACAATGACAATGACAATGACAATGACAATGACAATGACAATGACAATGACAATGACAATGACAATGACAATGACAATGACAATGACAATGACAATGACAATGACAATGACAATGACAATGACAATAACAATGACAATGACAATAACAATAACAATAACAATAACAATGACAATGACAATGACAATGACAATGACAATGGCAATGACAATGACAATGACAATGACAATGACAATGACAATGACAATGACAATGACAATGACAATGACAATGACAATGACAATGACAATGACAATGACAATGGCAATGACAATGACAATGACAATGACAATGACAATGACAATGACAATGACAATGACAATGGCAATGACAATGATAATGATAATAATAATAAAAAAAATATCCAAGCTTACTACTTAACCTTTAGACTTAAAGTTTTAGCAAACAAAAGTTATCGCTTCGGACATAGTTTAAAGGTGGTCTATACTTGTTTCAAGAAACCACTTACGTTCTGGAAACGACATTTCGTAGACATGACGGAAAAACATGACGTGATGCTTCAAATAAGCCCATTTCACATCGAATAAGGCGGAGAATTTCTCTGAGTACTTAGTAACTTATAGCAAACCAAATATTAAGGGCGACTTTTTTTTAAATCGATGCGACTTTTTGTAAAGTGTCATTGAAATTTGAGCTTTTCGTCCCTGAACTGATGCACAGGGCAATGATGATCAAGGAAACATTATTTTAAAAAGGCAAAATCTGGTTATGTGCACTTCGGCCTCACGTTTTTTTGTGTTTTGAAAATCAGTCCGAAGAACAAGGGACCTATAGCCATTGTAGGTAATTATTGTAAGTAATCTTCCCTCTCTATCTGGAATTGCGCGTTTTCCAGATTTTTCCGTCATGTCCATTTCGTACGAGTTCTACTCTAAATGAGTACAAACGCTAGGCAAGCTTATGCTAATAAGTGAAATATTTGGTCTTACTCGGTGTGATGTTTTCCCACATAATCGTGACGTAATCATCTCTGTCAGGCCGATTGTGCTCGTGGTGGAAACCTAACGCATGGCCTGATGGGATACAACGGACATAATATGTTACTTAAAACAAGATGACATTCGTGAAGCCTTGAAATAATTTGAAATATTTTACTGAAGATTGCATAACTACTTGATCAGCTAAGACAGATGTCTCAATAAACAAACTCCAAATACTTTTTATCAAGTGCTGACGTAATGGTATTTACGCTAAATTACTAGCAAACCAAACGAGTACTGTATATGTACTTACATAAGGGGATTTACAAGATCTTTGTAAAATAAAATGAGCCATTCCCCAACCTCGTCCCCAGGGACTACTGGGTAATTTTCATTATGGCGTCTTTCTAGCTAGACGCCATCTTGGAAATTACCCAGTAGACCTTGAGGACGAGGTTGGCTATTCTCTTGTGATAAAGGACTTTTAGCAGGCTTAAGAGGGGTCGTCTCTGATATAGAATCCGTTGAAAAACCTCTGTTGCAAAGAGTGATTGGAATACTCAGGTGAGAAACATTTTTATCTATTATTAAAATTATAATAGGACAACTATTACTTCCTTATCAAAACATTTAGAAAGGGCGAAGTCAAAGCTGCGAGTCAACTCCTTTTATATGGAACAGTATTCATAATCAAAAAGGTAAAGAATAGAAAACATTTCTTATGTAAACGAAAATTAATATTGACCCATTACCCCTATACCAAGATCCACCGTACAGACAATTGACAATGTGATATGTAGTCTCTCACCGAGTTCGTGTAGAATAACTCTGGGTGTCAGGCATCCGGCCCCGAGATTCAGCCTTTGCTTGCTGTGAATCGTCCCCACGAAAGAGCTGCAGCTACGGTGACCATAAAGATATGATTAAACGCTTTCCTCGATCAACATTAAAAATTATTGCGCACTTCTAAGACAGAGTTCGCAAAGACAACAAACTTTGGGAATGTAATAGACAACAGAATTCTAGCTACGGGTGGGCACGATGAGCTTTACATGATTCAGCATACCATACATAACATACCAACATTGCGCCTGACATGAAAAATGACAATTAGACGTTCCTACCAACCCTATAATCAAGTGAGAGAGTTGACGTACCCATTGCCCTTGAAGATCTCGAGGTAGGCAGATTCTGTAGTGCGTTTCACGAACCGAATACATGTCAAAGATTGCCAAATTCCCATTGCAGCTTCGATCTCACTTATTATGTGAGGTTTGGCTATGAAAATATAAATTTGAAGAATTTTAACCTTAAAGTTATTATCAAGTAACCAAGGATTCATGATCAATTATTTCTTTTATTACTAACCGAGTTCTGTCCCAAAATACTTTAAAAGACTATAAGAAAAGTGTAAAGAAATAAAATAAATTCAATGACGAACCAAAAAGGTGCCACGGTGCTTGATTCGCCTTAGAGAGGTCCATTTCATATCACATCCCCTCCAGGGGCGTAGCCAGGGGTGTGGCCAAAGCCTCCCCCCCCCCCATTTAGCAGCCAAAAATACATTAAATGTATGAGACATTATCTAAAATACAAAAGAAAATGCCTTGAAAGTCCCTTTTAAGCCCCCTTCTGTTAAAAATCCTGGCTACGCCGCTGCCCTCCCCCCACACGCCTAGCCCATAACACCCCCTCCCCCCCTCCCACCCACACCCACCGAGTGTCTCGTGGATTTCATAGGGAACCACTGCGTTGGGCCACAGGTTCCGCCTGAGTGCGGCCCGTCCCCCGAAGTACGCCGCCTTCTCCTCTGACGTCAGCAGGATGTCCCCCTCTACGGTATCAGGGTCATTGATACCGATATTCTCTGATGTTAATATTAGTAAGGAAATGAGCTTACAGGGAATTCAACATTTTGCTAAGTAATCGGGTCGTGGTACCGATATTCTCTGAAGTCAATATTAGTAAGGAAATGAGCTTACAGTGCCAAGTAATCGAGTCGTGGTACAGATATTTTCTGTTGTCAATATTAGTAAGGAAATGAGCTTAACAGGGAATTAAAGTAATCGGGTCGTGGTACCGATATCTTCTGGTATCAAAAGAAATAAGATTAAAAGGAATTATACATATTGTCAATTGATCGAAAAAAAGTCCCAAAACAATATATTCAAATATATACAAAATATATGAGATATATGTGAAATGTTTTCTTGATAACTTCAAGTTGAATAATACCACAAAAAATGACGCAATGATTTGTGCGTTGTACATTTTAGTAGAGAGCTAAAAAATCTACTTGAACCACTGTGAAATTCAATCAATTATTTAAAAAACCGCTCTATTCTTGCGCTGAAGCATAAGAAAGTCGAAGAAGATAATTTTTAATTAATGATATTTTAATATTTTAAATAAAACCAAAACAATGATCACACAATGTTCACTCATACCTTCAGGAGATCCAGTTACCGCTAGCGCCAGAAAAGCGGTAAAAATAACAACCTTCCACATTTTTAAAAAGGTTTAAGATTGGCAAGGAAATGAGGACTCCTTATAAACCCGATGCAACCGTGAAACCAGATCTATCATGACCTAAACCTGGGCTAACAAGGCAAAACCAAAGTGCCGACGGTATACACCCATCGAATTGTGTCGGGCGCGGCTGAGTAAATCAATTTGATAAAAAGACAAAGCGTGCAACGGAACACAAGACGGGTATTTGTGTTGTGGAAAGTCGGCACCACCAGGTCAATCATGATGAACAAGATACCCAGCAGGAAGTGTTTGATACACTCTTAGGCGGCAGATAAAGGGGGAAAAGGAGCAAATAGCGTAATTAGACCGTTAAGCGCTTTAGAAGTTCTAAAATGTGAAAAAAATTGATGGAAGGGCATGCTTCCCGGAAACCCCCTAAACACAAAAATTCTTTGGCCTCAAAAGTCTGTCTTTTAGGGTTTTTCCAAGCACATGCTCCTAGAAAGCACCCCGTAGGCAAGGTCTGCCGCCCATGACACTGATAATGGGGTGCCACTTATGCAATCCGTAAGGGAGAAAGCAGTACCCCTTATATATGGAAATTGATATATACACCTATTTCAATAAAGGTTGTCAGTGCAAATGTCAAATGGCGATTGGCAAATGGCAATTCTACGTCCAAAAGTAACCTCGCGTCTCGAAGAATATGGATAAATCAAAACAATTATCTATTAAAGGTTACCAATGCTTTGCTTTGACATTGCTGGACTATTTGACACCTTTAATTTTGCGAATAATTAGTACTCATAAGCTATTAACCATTCGCCATTTTGTGAAATAGGTGTATATATATGGAAATTGTTTTGCAGTGAAATGAAGCGATTTTGATCTTCTAAAGGCTCTCAAATCATAGACTGCGAAGCTATTAAAGTCCATATAACCTTTCAGAGTTGATAGACTTTGTCAATTCTTTATATTTTCATCTTCCAAATGGTATGTGGTTCGTATGTACCCTATAAAACACGCGTCCGCGCGAATAACTCAAATCTGTAATATTGAGGTATCTTGGTCAACCTTCGGAAAAAGGCCCGGGTCCAGTCATTTGTGACGTAGATCGAGATGTCAACCAAATTACATGAGAAAACATATGCGCGCGCTAAACCGGTTCCCGTCTTCATGTCTTCTTAGTTATTGCTGAAGAACATTGTGTGGTTACAACTTTTAACGTAATCTTTATATCTCAACCTGGTATTCAAATGATTATTTAACAAAAGGAAACAAATCTGCAAAATATAGCAGATATTTTTTAGTCTTTGAATTGTTTTTTTGCATTGTGCGCGCGCGCTGCATTCGCAATCAAGGATGGCAACATTCTCACGAGCGCGCGCTGTTTTTGAAACCTACTACAAAAGTATATTTTCTTTTTTCGCATACAATTTTCGACTTTAAATCATTCTTCGCTTCATCGTGGGTTGCATTACAATTCGCCACTATTTTGTGGTATTGCCGTCTCTGAATTTTAACGGATTTAAGAAAAATACCTTGTTTCAGATTTCTCGCCAAAACTTGGAATTATTCACTCGATTCAATCTCCTTTCGCGCGGCCAGGAAAATTATCAAAGATCTGTAGAAAATTAAATCTCAATCAAATTCAATTTCCTTTTCAGAATTTGAAAGTGTATCTATGCTTTCTTTTGGCTAGATTGATATAAGTGGAAGGTTGTTTTGAAGTGAAATGAAGCGCTTTTGATCTTCTAAAGGCTCTCAAATCATAGACTGGGGATGGTCTAATGGGTACTTTTTCGAGGGCTTTGAAAGAGGTGTAAGTTAAAAAAAGAATCGTTGAACGGTATGATAGTACGTTTGTCAGGGTTGCATTAGTGGGTCAAAAGTTGCAATTTATAACACAACAGCGTCATGCTGAGTATAAAAAAAAAACCATTGAGTATATAACCCCTCCAGCTAAAATAGATATTTTTCGTCTTTAAGTCTACAGAGAAAAATGCTTTTTCTTTTAACGTTATGAAGCAAATACACAGAATAACCTTTCCTGATGGCGGTCGTGCTATGTCGACCGAGTGTCCGGGCTAAGTCGGGCGTCAATATAGTGCCCTGAGGGTGGATACGCGTTCGACACTAGTGGGATAGCATTTGTGAACAGGCGGCCGTGAGCAACCATGCCAAGATAGTCGAACTCGTCTTTTTTTTTTAGAGGTGGGACGTTGGACGAATGTGGACTTAGGGATCATGATCCTATATATATTTATATAACAAGTTTTTTATTAGCTGTTAAAACATCTATGATTTTCTGTTTTGAATTCTGAATTTCTACAATACTAGTAGGGGAGCAAAGCAGTTAAAATTGTCAGTTTTTCAATTTCTAAGGATATAATATATGCAGTGTTTTACGGGGCTTAAAATCATTTTTTATAGAAAGTTTCTATTTTAGTCCACTGCAGATAGTGCAAGTATTGGGCCAAGTACTTCGAAGCAGTTTGCCAATATTTGTTCTTGTCTTCATTTCTAACATTGGCGCTGTGTGCAAGGGCCCTAAGATATGGCATTATTGAGCTTTTATTTGTTTATCTATTCCATTTTAACTGCGCGCAGTTGAAAATGAATGTTCCCGTTATGGCTAATAGCCCCTTCGGCCCATGAATATAATAATAAAAACAAAACAAAAACAATTACACATGTTAGGGTATCTTCCGTTTTATTAACGCATTCTTCAAAAGTTATTGACAGTCTTTGAGTTCAACGTCATCAATAGCCATGTCTGAAGTGTAGTGACCAGTCAACACCCCGCGGAACTCCACCTGCCAGTCAAAAAACATCATTTAGTAGGCCCCCAAATGGTTTTGGCCAGCACTTGCGAGCGCCGAGCACCCCGTTTTTTATGCGAGACCGAGCATTCTTAGGCGTAAAAAATTGCGCGAGCACGCGAGCACGGCGGAAAAAATTGCGCGACATGCGAGCACATCGAAATTTCGGGGGACCATTCGGGGGCCCTTTTAGTGGGAGGGCTTAGTAAAACACAGGGCTTAGTCAAATATAGCTAAGTAAAGATAAGCTGTATAGAGGAGGGCTTAGTCAAACCTATGTTTATATGGGGAAAAGCTAAGTCAAACACACGTTTATGTGGGAGGGCTAAGTCAAACACATGTCTATGGGGGGGCCAAGTCAAACCTATGTTTATATGGGGAAAGGCTAAGTCAAACACAAGTTTATGGGGGAGGGCTAAGTCAAACACAAGTTTATGGGGGAAGGCTAAGTCAAACATAAGTTTATGGGGGAGGGCTAAGTCAAACACAAGTTTATGGGGGGGGGGCTAAGTCAAACATAAGTTTATGGGGGATGGTCAAACATTAGCTGTAGGAGGGGGGGGGGCTTAGTGAAACATACGTCTAAGGTGAAGGGCCTAGTCAAACACATGCAGTAGAGGGGAGGGGGTTTAAAGTCAAGGAAAAGCTTAACAAAGGGGTGGGTTAGGTTGTGTTAGTCGGAAAAAAGCTACGAAAGGGGACTCAAGCATTCTTACACTAACAGTAAATCATAAATACGCCATACCTGAGTTTCCCCAGTCCCCGGCAGCTTCACTTCGGTCCGGATTCAGTCGGATCCCTGCTCCCCAGTCCTCTGGAACATCTCATTACCTGCGACAAGGACCTTCAGGGTACCCATTTTCTCGCCATACATGTGATAGTAGAACGACAGGCAAGACGAGCCGGTCAGGGAAATCTTTTTTTGGATCTTGGCGACCGTGCCTGCTGGAAGGGGGGAGCTTTCTGTGTACATATAGTATCCTGCAAAACATAGTTTACATGAAGTATCCTGCAAAACATAGTTTACATGAAGTATCCTGCCAAACATAGTTTACATGAAGTATTCTGCAAAACATGGGGGAGATATCAAGAGCGATAGGATAATAGCATAGTTTACATGAAGTATCATACGGAAGATGTCGGAGATATCACGAGCGATAGGATAATAACATAGTTTACATGTAGTATCATACAAAACATGGCAGAAATCAAGAGCGATAGGATAAAAACATAGTTTACACGAAGTGTCATACAAAAGATGGCAGAGATGTCAAGGGAAATAGGATAAAAACATAGTTTACATGTAGTATCATACAGAACATGGCAGAGATATCAAGGGCGATAGGATAATAACTTAGTTTACATGTAGTTTCATACAAAACATGGCAGAAGCGATAGGATAATCAAATAGTTTACATGTAGTGTCATAGTTGGCAGAGATATTGTATGACACGTAGTGTCATACAAAAGATGGCAGAGATGTCAAGGGAGATAATAGCGACATTTACCTCAGCAGTTTTCCCCTCAAATTTTCTATGAGCTCACGTTTGAGACCATGAATTAGTGTTCTTAATCATTTGACTCTTGAAATAATATATTTTCATTTACAATTTGCACAATTACTAATACTTTTGGCTCGGTTGAAGTCGAGCACATGTTTCCCCCCCACCCCAATTTGCTAAACTACATTTTCGCCAGTACGTCAAACCGCAAACCGGTAACGGCTAACCGCAGTTTTTCGTTTGCGGTTGATTCTGAAAACGCGATGCTAAATGTCTCTAATAACATAGTTTACATGTAGTATCATACGAAACATGGCAGAGATATCACGAGCGATAGGATAATAACATAGTTTACATGTAGTATCATACAAAACATGGCAAAGATGTCAAGGGAGATAGGATAATAACGAAGTTTACATGTTTACATAGCTTTGAAGTCACTATGAAAATAATATAAATTTTCATCTGAAACTGCAAGCTGAAAAGAGAAATTAAATGAAGGCGTCACCTTTCCCAGTAGTATGATCGTGCTCGGGCCCAGTCTCCTCGGACCACGTGTATACCGTATATCTTCCCCAGTCGATGTCGTCATCGGTGGCCTGCACGAAGCCGTACATGTCCTCGTCGAACGAGCAATTGAATGCTTGACATGACCATTTAAACTATGTTAGAGCAGCAAATGAACGGGACAAGGGGTAAATGGTTTTAAATATTAAAAGTTATAATGAGATACGAAGTTGACAGTGTGATATTTGAGGAAAACGAGAAAGATGAAGTTGATGATGGAGATTTGATTGCAGCAATGGAGAAATTCAAAGGTAATGATGAAAATGATTATATTAATGATGATGATATTGATGTACGGGGATATTGATTTAGATGATGATGACGATGACGTATGAAGATGACGACAATGATGATGATGATGATGATGATGATGATGATGATGATGATGATGATGATTAAGATGATGATGACAATGATGATGACGACGAAGATGATGATGATGACGATGACTATGACGATGACGATGATAATGATGATGATGACGACGACGACGACGTCGATGATGATGATGATGATGATGATGATGATGATGATGATGATGATGATGATGCGGTTGTCGCTGTGTCATGTGACTCTTACCTGATGGTGCTGTCGTAGGTGCTGGCCCTACAAGACAATAGCGAATAATGTTACCCCGATGGAAACTCACGCAGTTATTACCTAAAACAGACTCAATTATTCATTAATACGAGAGAATATGAAAGTCAATTGATGATTTTGCAAAAGACATAAACTTACGGGTATTGGGTAAAAACGAACAAATAACAATACCCATTCGTTAGATAGATAAAGCATTGTTTGCATTGGCAATTTTAAATCACTGTTTCGCTCAGTTCGATATTTTTTTAACGCAGTGGCTTTATGCCCGACAGTCTGAAAAGGTCCTCAATGGACTAAATGCCCGACAGTTTTTAGTTTACTCAAATAACCCAGTAAATTGTCGACCTAGTAAGATTAAAATAAGAAAGATCAAGCGATTCTGAATTGAGCTTTGTTTTCGGTATTTAATGTTCTTTTTCGTCTATGTACGTCGATGTAAGCTCAATTTATTGCCTTTCTCAGGCGCGTACCCAGGATTGGCTGATGTGGGGGGGGGGGGGGGGGGGTGCGGAGTCATAGGTATCATATGGAAAAAACTTAGTATTTGAATATTCCTTAATAAGAAATGACCCACTTTTTGGCCGCCAGGGCGGAGGGGCACCTGTTTCCCAACAAATTTAGAATATATAGCAGCTTGGCAAACTCACTTTCTTGAATATTTGCAGAGGCACCTAGCTCTCTGTTCTTTGCTTGAATGGTATGGGAGAAGGTTTCATGCCAGTTTGAGTAGCTACGTAAACTAATGGTAATCGTATTTCAATTGTTGGAAAGTTTAAGTCAGGCACCAAGGTTATAAAAAGCAAATAAAAAAGTTATTTGCGTTTCTTCTGGTTTCAAAATTGTTGCACTATAGGAAATCAAAATAATTAAAGATAAAACATGCCCTGAATGTGGATAGTGATAATTGGGACAAACCAGAGAATTTTCTGCTTTCTGCAGGGATCTTTTTATAGATGGAAAGTCCCATAACCGCCAACCTTGATTTTACTGTTTTCTAAATGGCAAGCGCCCGCGTTCTTCCCTTGCAACAATCGGAGACGACAAACGACATAGTTTCTTGTATCAATTTTTCTTTATTTGAAACAACCTCCTTTTTATTACAAAAAAAAAAAACTGACAAAAGCACCGGGTGTGCACACTCAAAATTATGCTGAATTTGGTATAAGATGAACCGTTTTTTTTTCTTGACTCGTGTGAAAAGTAACGTGTTCGCGGATTGCGTTTCCTATTTTTACTGAAGTAGACTCGCTCTTGTGGAAACAGTAACAAGTCAGGGACCGCGGAGACCATAAATAGGTAGACATTTGTTATTGGTCCTGGTACAACTGCTCGCCAATATCATGATCGCATGGCGCACTTGTCAGGGAAGATGACCAAGGATTGTTATAGGATATTAATATGTTAGTGTCCAAGAAAACAGGCATCTACCCATTACCATACAAGCTTGGTTGTGTGCAGGTGACGAAGGGTAACTATTGATTCAAGAAGTGATCAATTATAATCAGTGAAACCGATTAATCGTACATGCGTCATCTTCCCTGACAAGAGCGCCATGCGATCATGATATTGGCGAGAAGTTGTACCAGGACCAATACCAAATGTCTACCTCTGTGATATTTATGAGAACCGGTAATATCCACGGAAAAAATCCAGAGATTTTAGACTCCAATATACTTGATGATTAATCGGAAGATGTCATTAAATGCTGACTACTTTTGGAGGATATGTTTAACATTAAATTTGTTACATACATTTGTACTGTCTTCTATATCTTTATTTAGGCTTCTTCGGGACACTTTAACTGGATGTCTTAATAAAGACAAAAATTGGAATCGAACAGCACTGTTTGGTGTTTCACGTTCAGACGTTCATTACTCGTCCGAGATCACAACTGCTCGGGTAGTTTATATTTTTTTTCATTTCCTTTATTTTATTTTATTTTTTTTATTTTTTTGCTCGGCAGGAGGACCGTTTCAAAGAGTGCTTGAGTTTTAATAAAGAAGTTCAGTAAGAAAACAGATTTTGAAACTACCTTTCTTTTTGTTGGTTTCGTGACTTGCATATGAAGAAAACGTTGTCGTTTTGGGGGTCTGGTACCGAGGAAACTTAGTTTCTTTTCAGGGACCTTCTCAACTAACTAAAGATGGTCACAGTAACTGTTTTTCTCTTCTGGTTACAAGTCATAAAGTTTACGAAGCCCCTGGGGTACGCTCACCTTAAAAATTACAAGAATCATGCAGATTTTTCAAATAAGGAATATATTAGTTTACTTATATGGAAGTGACCGCGTTTGGCAAAAATGACAAGTTTTGGCTCAATTTTCTTGATATGTTATCAAACAAAGAAAGTTTTGCAAGGGAAAGAGCATTTTCAAAGATAATAAAGTAATCACGCAAACCAAGGGCGTGGCTAGGGAGGTGGCCAAGAGGTGGGGCCCCCCTTCTAGCAGCCAAAAATACATTAAATGTACGAGACATTATCTAAAATACAGGAGAAAATGCCTTTTGGACCCCTTCCTTTTAAAAATCCTGGCTACGCCGCTGCAAACTTCACCCTTCTTAAGATTCTCTCTCAATAATTACAGACATATTTTCTGAAAAAACCTATGCATAGTTTTGGCTGTACAGATTTTCACAAGTGTTTGCAAAGAATATTTTTGTCCTCACTGTTTTTCCTTTGATCTTAATTGCTCTTGAATATTTATTACTTTCGCGCAACATCTATCGCTTTGATTTTTTTCCAAGAATATCCACCCCAATCTACCCAAATTAAAGAAAATATTTGGTAGACGCGCCTTTATTGTTTCGCAGTGGCAATATGCCCGATAGTCGGGAAGGTCCTGAATGGACTAAACACAGACAGTTTTCAATTTATTCAAATAACCCAGTAAATTGTCGAACTAGTGAGTACAAACTATTCTATATTTGTTGAGCTGTTGAGTAGGGCGAGACAATAAGAATTGGGCTTTGCTGTCGGTATTGAATGTTTTCTGTTGTCCATGTACATTATAGAAACGATGTATTTGAAATAATACGGAAAAAGGTTAGTTGTAATGTGGATCGCTCAATGAAAAATGATGGTATGACTAGAAAAACTACAGACAAGCTGTAGAAAAAAAAAATAGATGGTCTGCGTAGACGTGGTGTATACAAGCTATAAATAAAATCAAGGTTGTAAAAGTATGTTAAACGCCTTTGTGAAACACAGTAGTTAGCCTGACTTTTGAGCGTTAGCCCTTTGTTGGAGCAAAATAGACAGGAATGAAGTCAAGAGACAGGAATAACGTACAGCCATAAATATTATCAATACACTTGCATTGAAGTTCACGAATCCTGAAGCCAAGTTTGTCAATACACAAGTTATAAGATTTAGGATTTTCCAATGTTCAACTTTAAGTCGACACTTAACGTACTTTAAGTTAAGCTTTGTTCTTAAGGATTTACAAGAGACATCATGGTCTCTTGGGATTTAACAATAATCTTTAAAGTTCTTAAAACCTTTCACTTATATCAATCTAGCCAAATCAAAGCATACATGAATTTTCAAATTCTGAAAAGGGAATTGAATTTGATTGAAATTTGAATTTTCTACAAATCTTTGAAAATTTTCCGGGCCGCGCGAAAGGAGATTGAATCGAGTGAATAATTCCAAGTTTTGGCGGGAAAATCTGAAACAACGTATTTTCCTTAAATCCGTTTAAATTCAGAGACGGAAATACCACAAAATATTGGCGAATTGTTTTCTATTGCAATGCTACCCACAATAAAGCGAAGAATAATTTAAAGTCGAGAGTTGTATGCGAAAAAAGAAAATATCGTTTTGTTGTAGGTTTCAAAACAGCGCGCGCTCGTGTTAATGTCGCCATTCTTGATTACGAATGCAGCGCGCGCGCACAATGCAAAAACAATTCAAAAGACTAAATAATATCTGCTAAATTTTGCAGATTTGTTCCCTGAAGTTAAAGAATCATTTGACTACCAAGTTGAGATATAAAGATGACGGTAAAAGTTGTAACCACACAACGTTTTTCAACAATAACTAAGAAGACATAAAGACGGGAACCGGTTTAGCGCGCGCATATGTTTTCTCATGTAATTTGGTTGACATCTTGATCTACGTCACAAATGACTGGACCCGGGCCTTTCAGTTAACGGCCTTTTTTCCGAAGGTTGACCAAAATACCTCAATATTACAGTTTTGAGTTATTCGCGCGAACGCGTGTTTTATAGGCCGGTCCATACGAACCACATACAATTTGGAAGATAAAAATATAAAGAATTGACAAAGTCTGTCAACTATGAAAGGTTATATGGACTTTAACAATCTAATGATGATTTTGTGGGAAAAAAACTACCGAGGGAATGTTGATATTTTGAAAAAATACAACATATTTTTCATTAAATTGTTAAAGAATTAATACGACTTTCTAGAAAATTTACTTTAATGACATCTGTTGAGGCCCACATATGTAATAACCTGCCACATTTGTTATAACGGCCACATTTGTAACAAGGTAGGTCACATTTGTAATAAACTATCTGATATCTCATGAAAGAAGCATCGTTATAACAAATGTGGCAGGTTATTACAAATGTGGCCTGAACAACATCCTATATAGTAAAAGTTTGAAAAGAAACAGTTAATAGATAACACGAATTACGCGGATAAGGGCGCGCCTAATTTATGTTTTTTTTGTGATGAATTCTCGTCAAATGACACCAAAACATTTTTTCTCTACTAAATCTAACCGATTTCTGTTATCCTTTACAACATTCACAGGGCCCTCGATAAATTGATTACAAGGTTTGATTGGTAAGGTATCAAACACTGAACGAGAAATTTCCGATGTCATTTGAAATTCTGTGATACTGTTCTTTGTCGATTGTCGACTCTCCTTCGCCGATTAAAGCGACTGATAAATGTTGTCGCAATTAAAAAGGGCCATCCCTTTGTCAGATTGCACTGAGGCACAACTACCCTGGCTTCGACATGTTTATTCTTCTCTGAAAGATTAATGATTACAATTGATGATGTGATAGAGTTAATTTAGTGTTTGACTGAAGGTTCCATATTTTCATAACAATACATACGTTAATAAAAAAAAAATGTCATCAATATAATACTTAATTCCTTTTCCAGTCTAGTATAGGGTAAGGAGGGAGTTTGCTATGATAGGACGAGCTTCAAAAGCTTAAAAGAAACATTGATCTATCCTTACACGCGTTCACTGTCTTTTGCCCATAGACGTTCTCGAGTTGCCTTTCGCACACAAAGCATTTATTAGAGCTTTAAGAAGATGATTTATCCGTGCTTTAAAATAATTTTAGGGTATAACTTTGGATGTTGAAATAAGATCGCCGTAAAAAATATATTTCAAAGTTTGAGAAACCATAATGAAATGGGGTGAAGAAAGAGTTGAAATTGAAAAGATGTGAAATATTGGGGGCTTACAGTAAGGGGGCTTACCTTAAGCCCTGTTCAAACTGCACCAGCACCATTTAGCATTGCTGGCGAATTCTTGCTCGACAGGACAAAGGAAATGTCAGAAAGTCCATTTCCCATTTAGACATTTCCTTTGTCCCGTAGTCAGTCAAGCAAAAATTCGCCACCAATGCTGGCAGGTGCTGGCGCAGTTTGCACGGGGCTTAAGAAATTACGTGGGTTTTTGAATAGCAAGCACACCGGAAATAAACACAGTAATGCTTGCGTCCGTCAAAGCAAAGAGTGGCGATCAAGTAAAATCTTTCAAAGAATTTTTTTTTAAATAAGAGAATTTCTGTCTGATTCGTAAGCGTTGAATAAGTTGTCTTTTGTTGTTGTTATTTCGCCGCCAAAAGCCTGAGCGCGCGTGGATTTTTCGCCCAAAAAGTCAAGTGATCTCTTAGCGAAAGTCGCCTTGAACACCAAACATAACCCGGTCTCAGCTTCAAACTGTAGTGTTATATATGATAGCCAATATCATCTTAATCTTGTTTTTAAGAATAAAATCAGTTTTTTTCTGTCCTGCCTTGTTGGTGCAATCACTTATTGAGTCTTCATCATTAAAAAAAAAAATTGACTGTTGATGGCTCACACACTTCCTGACCGACTTCATTTTTCCCACCCTTTGACAACTAACAAAATTTATCCAGTACTAATGGAAAATTATTTATGGGAGGCAAGTATAACACAGCTAGATACACAGCAGATACACAGCTAGATACACAGCTTTGTAACAAGATAGTATAGCGCAATGAGAATCGCGGGCTTGCTGTTGCTGGTCGTCAGCCCGGCTTTCTGCGCAGTCCCCCGGCTGAGAAAAGTCTCTGTTCCTCCAGGTAAATTTCCCGAAAATTATCAAAAAAGTCAATCCTTTAAGAATAATCATAGGTGGCCCAGTTTGTTATCGCGTCGGCGTACGGGTTCTCCTATCTTTTCTGAAACGGGTTCGATTCCCTTTTGAATGCTTGTTGAATGAACCTACTAAAAATTGTGCGTGCCTCTGTTCCCAGACGGGTCTTCAGGTTTCAAGAATTTTAAAGCACATTGAACAATTATTATATCTCCAATTATCGATGTACGGCCTTGGGCCGTACATTCAAGACCTCGGTTTGATATTTCTCCGTACAGCCCTCGCACTCGGTTAATAAGTAGTTAATCTTAAATCGATTGCATCTTCAACAGATGTTGAAGACCTAAGGAAAGGAAATGTTCAAAAAATAAATGCCTCAGAAGAAAAACGAAATGCTGTGTTGGGCTTCTGGGAAGTGGTGGAGAACAAGCGGGAGATCAAGTCTGGTATGTAATGCAATTTTGTTTGGTGACGAGTTTGATAATGGTTATGTCTTCATTTTAACACCAAGGATCTAATCCCCGTCTTCAATTTTTTGTGTATGGTTGCTGTTGTTATTACTGCTATTGATGATTTCAATTTTGGTGATTACGTTATAGAGAAAAGTTGCGATGATAATGCTTAAATCGACAATAATTATGATGGTGACAAATTATGATAATGAGTTGATGATTATGATTATGAATTATGATAATAACAATGATGATTATTAATTATGATAATTAGATGATATGATCATGGTTATGAATTATGATAATAACAATGATGATTGTGATGATGATTATGATGATGACAATAAATTATGATGATAACGGTGGTAACACCTTTTTCTCACAGGCAATCAGACAACAGCTTTCAAAAGTATGTATCGTTCCATGGGTATAGGAAACCCTGTATTTAGGTATAAGAACTTTAATACAATAAATACAATGCACGTAGAACAAACAGCTGAATCACTGTGTATACACAACCTCTTCTCACAAGCGTGCTCTCATCACTCACGTGCCATGGCGTGACAGCGTTGCGTTACATACGTTTAAAATAGTATATTGGGCGAACCCAAAGTATTGATCGTGTTTTTTTATGCTGAAAATTTGCTTTGATTTTAAAATCTTTAATCACATTCTACAATCATATTTGATATTTCAATTGCAAAGCTGTTATCAGGTTAACAATAATAATGTTGTAGTAATGCGTGAGATAAAGCAAACAATGGGGTCCTGGCACGAGCGACAGGACGTGGAGATCATGTGGGAGAACATAATCTCTGGTATGTAATAAACATTTTCTTGGGAACGGGTTTTGTAATAGTTATGTCTTGATTGCGACAACAATGTTTTGTGTGTATAGTTGCTGTTGTTGTTGCTGCTGTTGATAATGGTAATTTTGATGATACTGTAATAGAGAAAAGTTGGGATGATAATGATTAGATCGACTATGATTACGATGATGATGATTTTAAATTTTGATAATAATTTTAGATTATGATAACAACAATAATGATAATTGTTATGAAGATGATGATGATGACAATGAATTATGATTCTCACAGGCAACAATCCACCACCTTCCATAGGTATGTATCGTTCTCTGGTATAGGAGCCTTTTTTTGTTAAAAGCGGGTATTCGTACCATGGCACCTGGTGAGAAGGGGGACATAAAAGGGGAATACTGGTTGTGATGCAGGTAGAGATTGGTGGCAGGGGTGAGGGGGGAAGGTAATTGTGGGGATAATGCTACGTTGAGTGGAGTTGGACTATAAGGAGTGATGCAATGGATCTATACAGAGGCGAATCTTCCTATTAGCCCTCTGAACAACCACTAGGAAGTACACCCGGTCGGTAGGGACATCTACGGGTTCCAAAATCCTTTTTCTTCACTTATCGATCTATCTCTTTTAGAGGCGGGTCTGCACAGAAGACCATCACGGGGTAGTAGATCTTGAGGTTATCCTTATAAGCAAATGCAAAAATGAGAAAATATTAGCTGATTTCGCCCCCCCCCCCCCCCCCCCTCCAAGAAAAATCCTGGGTACGGGCCTGGAATACCTCTCGTGCCCTAGAAATATCAGCCCATGGTGACAATTGTTGGAGGCTGCAAATTACTGGAATCTGTTCTCTTTACGTTTTTTTTTTATCCCCTAACCATATAACCATGAGTATGCTAACGTCTTTGTGTTATTTCCATGTCCCAAACAACAAAGATAATGAGTACGAAAGATTCCTGTCTGTTGGTTTAGAATCAAGGGATTCTCTCTTTTCCGAATACCGGGATAACTAAATAAGATTGTCTACTGTTTCACTTACTGTCTTCTAGTTCCGGGTCTTGGCTGGAGCGAGTTTACCTTATACAGCCCATGTGACGCTACTTGCAAAAAGTACCGATTGCGATTCTGCATCAACTCCGACCCCGCAGCGTGCGACAGCAACTATCCATCGGGTGTAGAGAAAAAATGGATTTCCTGTACCGTTGACGAATGCAATGGTAGGAGTGGTATAATGCCTTTTTAAAGAGACTCTGTCGGCCGTTTTTGTTAAAATACCAAGTGTGAGAAAGCATCCATTTCTTTTGTTTGATTTGGGGAAGATATTATATTAATTATTGAGAAGTTTATTTTATAAATTTAATTTGGTAATGGAGTGTACAACTTGTGTTTTCGAGATTTGTATCACATAATATTTCTTTCAAGAATGAATTAAATCGACGACAAAGATGTGGCTGTCTAAAGCTGTTATTATTTTTTTGTTTTAATGCATTTTCTTTTTTTCTTTTTTTTTAGTTTATACTTTAAGGCCTTGTAGGCGAGCCTTCATCATTAACTCTATCCTTTCCCTCTAGCGCCTGTCGATGGTCACTGGGGCCGCTGGACAGCGTGGAGCGCCTGCAGTAAAACATGTGGAGATGGAACTCAAACTAGAACGAGGGTGTGCGATGACCCTGCTCCAAAGAACGGTGGAAGCGCATGCGTAGGGGATAGCTCACAGACTCAGGCCTGCAAAATAGCAACGTGTTGGATAGGTGAGCAAAGCCTGAAACTGAGAATACCACGGCGCTCCAGGTAGCCCGGTCTAAACGCACAGATTTGAAAGGACGATGACAGCCCTAAAGAACGATTTTCGATTCGGGACCGAATCTGTTTCACAAACCGAAGCAAACCGAAATGGCCCGCCAAATCGTAGCATGCAAATGCTCTGACCGCTCTGACAAATCGTAGCATGCAAATGCTCTGACCGCTCTGACAAATCGTAGCATGCAAATGCTCTGACCGCTCTGACAAATCGTAGCATGCAAATGCTCTGACCGCTCTGACAAATCGTAGCATGCAAATGCTCTGACCGCTCTGACAAATCGTAGCATGCAAATGCTCTGACCGCTCTGACAAATCGTAGCATGCAAATGCTCTGACCGCTCTGACAAATCGTAGCATGCAAATGCTCTGACCGCTCTGACAAATCGTAGCATGCAAATGCTCTGACCGCTCTGACAAATCGTAGCACTCATGCAAATGCTCTGACCAGTAATCAGCCCAAATCGGTTTGTGTAAATCCCCCTTTAACCCTATTCAGAGAGCGGGGGGAGGGGGGGGGGGGGGCTTAAGACCCCAAGCAACTTTGAGCTGCCATAACTAGAAGGACTAGAACTTGAAATTTGACGTCTTTTAGTAGGTATCTGTTTGTTGTAAACCAAATTTTGATGTGTGTGCCCTGGTAACCATAGCAACCAAGTTTATTGAAAATTAGGCAAAACGCTATAAGTCGTCAACATCAACGTTGATAAGACGTGCTCAACGTAAATCAAAGTCATATAAATGTTTTATACCTAGTTAGTCAATTTAACCTTCTCGAAATAGTGCTTGTAAATAACAAAAAAAAAACATTCATATCCACCTTAAATCATTAATACAGAACTTGAAACGAAGATTAAATATTGTCAAAAAGCTTTAGATTTTGCTACCCAGTTTTTATTCATAAAAATAAATAGCTTTCATTAAATCCAAGATAGCGGATGCTGATGTCACATAATTAGTTACAAATCGCTGTTTTTTTTACTGACATCTAAAATTGGCAAAATCCTTTTTATATCACTCTATTGATAGAGTAATAAAATAATCAATATATACACCAAAAACTGAAATTCGACTCTGCCAAAATTTCGTCTTAAATAAGACTTGTGACTTCACAATGACTATTTTTTTTATCGGTCGGTTTTTAAATATTTATTTAATTATTTAGAATAATTTATTTACATATTTTATACATTATTTTATAATATTTATATATTATATAAATTATTTATTATATTTTATAAATTATTTAATTCACACATGGATTCTAGACTGCAACCTTTTTAGAAATAGGTGTATATGTCTTCAAAACCCTGTGCATAAAATGTATTAACTAAATTGATTGTTTGTTACAGTGGCAATGACCAAAAAATGAACACCAAATCAGGAATGGACCATGGACTCGATTGGAGCGGGGAAATCAACAATGATCATTCGATAATCAGTGGCAACACTAGAACATGAAGATACCGAATAAAACACCGAATAAATGATGAACTGCTGCAAACTTTTATTGTTATTTATGCGCTCTCACTATTTATTGCTACCCACAACCGTTCCCCCCTTCAGGCATTTTCTTAATATTCAGCGTACTGATATAAATGATAAACAAGAAGCACAGGCTGCCCAAGCTCTGCCATTTGTTTTTTCAAATATATATATATATATATATATATATATATATATATATATATATATATATATATATATTATATTTTTTAGTGTTTTTTTTCGATGATTAGCACCACATACCTCTTTACCAGATGGAGAGAAAAACAGACAAGAAAGAGCAAGGGAAAAATGACAAGCTACAATTTCTGAGTTGCTGTTTACTAAAAAAAAGACAGATTTAGGGCAGCCAATAAGAAAAGAATGTTGTGTAAATTCTACCAAAATCTTATTTCCTTTTTTTCTTCTTGTGAATTTTTATAATAATATCTACGACCATACCACTGACCAGAAGTACGTAAGCACGCAGGAACAGCGATAATATGGACCACTATCGCTTTTGGTATAAGTGTAACAACACGTATTGTTACTAATCATTATTAAGATTTGTTTGAGAAAAAGTGTAAAAAAAATTGATTTGAGACAGCTGTTTTTTGGTCATCTGATGCGGCATGTTTAAGGCTGTCATCAGAGACAATTTATATTATCTATGTTATCTGCAACTATGTTGTATGCAACTATGTTGTATGCAACTATGTTGTATGCAACTATGTTGTATGCAACTTGTTTTCAAGAGGATCGGAGAGAAGTTCCCGGTGCAAACAGCAGCGCCAACATTGACTAGCGTAGCGTTGCTCGATCAAACTGTAGCCTGTAGCCTTGGACATCAAAGAGGCCAGTCAACCGTCATTTTTCACGCTCCCACAGTATCGAGTTACACGAAAACTCTGCCATTACAAAAGTCCAGAGATAAGCGCAGGGCTGGTTCCAAAGTAGTAGTTCACTATTCAATTAATAAATAATAATAAATAATAATAATAATGATGATGATGATGATGATAAATCGACTTGTTGATAAATCGACTTGTTGATAATTCGACTTAACTGTCGATAATTCGACTTGACCGTTGATAATTCGACTTCGACAGTTGATAATTCGACTTCGACAGTTGATAATTCGACTTCGACTGTTGATAACTGAATTGTTGATAATTCGACTTGATTTTTGGAGAAGAAAGTAGTGAGACCTTCATGTGGTAACGATACTAAATCTTCCTGAAATCAGAAATCGATAAAATACGCATTTATAGGCTGACCACAAGAGTTTAGACCAAGGATAAACATTTGATGAATGATTATTGGTTACAAACCAATACAAACCCGCAAAAAAAAAAAAAAAAACAGACATTCTTGATCACTGCAAGCTGCAATGATATAATATAATCAGTTAAATATAATTTAACTGAAAAGTCAAATAACGTTGCATTTGCTAAAGCAGGAGAGGTCGATCATGTCATAGGTTGTAGCTAGTGCGAAAATAATGCTTTCTTCCGATCTAATTAAAGCATGTAGGCTATTAAAAGTTTAAATAAAGATCTTTCGGCAATCCGTTCATAGTTTTCCATTAGATTTAAGAAAATAATTCTCCATGATTTTTATCTGAACATAGCAGAGAAGAGTGCCTGGCGGCTACGATTTTGGTCAAAACATTATTCTCAGACTACCCACCCAAAAACATATAAGGCGCAATTAATTCAACGCCTCAGTACACAATAAATACATTCATCTGAAGGAAGGATCTTTCCCGACATTTTTTCTACGATTTTTGAGCTCCTAGCAAGGATACATTCTAAAAGCCGCAACAAAACTATTTTTACTATAAAGTTGCCACCGTCGGGACAAAAGTAGATTGGTCTATCTGGCGCGTATACAGGGAGTGTTTCAAGTCCGCTAGTCCCGTATGTCCATCCGAGTTGAAGTGCCTGTACATCAAGTTATAGGCCTGACTCTCAGCCACTGATTTTTTCTTTTGGTTAACTATTTTACTTTTATGGTTATCAAAGCGTATCTGAAACTTGGTTTTAGCAGAGCCTACATATAGGAAATCGCACACTCCTTACAGAGAGCAGACAAACAACATTTATATCACTGTTTCAGTGCAGGTCATGGTTGGTACTAACGCATGTCTTTCCCATAGTATGACCAGTAAAGGTGTTACCCATTTTTAGAAACTTACTATCCTTACAGATTACACATCTAGATGCTGAATAAGGAACTCTTCTATCGCTGCACGACACCTTTCCGACAAATTTTAGCAATCATCACATGGTCCCGACTCGAGAAAGAGACATTATATATAATGATATAAAAATTAAATATATGTGTGTGTGTTGGTTGAACAGCCTATTTTCACTTATATAGTTAGTGGAGATGCATAGAGCTTGAAACCTAAGGTGCTTGTACACGCGCCTCAAGACGAAATCGGGTAACACTATGTACTTTTCTTTGCAAAGTAAATCTAGTCTTTAGTATAGCACCATGCGAACTTTTCTCCGCTTCATTGAGTTAGAAACTACACAAACCTACTTAAAGCTGCAGGGGCTCTACAATGAACAGTAGCGGATCTAGGGGGAGGGTTTTTGGGGTCTAACCCCTCCCCCCCCCCTTTGGGCTGCCAGAAAGCCATATGTAACAAAAAAATTACCCCCCTCCCCCCTTTATCACTGAGCCAAACTCCCCCTTTAGAGAAAAGCTAGATCCACCCCTGATGAATGACCTGAAAACGTAGCCAAGGGGAGTTAGAGTTAAACAGAGGGCTACACTTTCGGTGGAAACCCCGAGGTTAGGCCGTGTGTATAGATTATAACCTTTCCTGTTAAGTATAAGCCGTAGTCCCGTGGTTTCTCTTGAGCCTTTTCCGCAATAGAAAACTTTGTTTGTTATATGTGTTGATTCCTTATAACTAAAAATTTTCTATTACTCTTGTTCTGTAAAATAACTAAAAACAAACAAAGAAAGAACAAAAAGGAACACGGGTTCCATGAATTGTGAAAAGTGTGTAGTGCGGGACAAACACCTCTGGCCTCCCGGGGTTACAAGAAGGTGATAATATTAAGATCACCAGAAAAGAGTACTAAGGCACTTTTGGACACGATTCTATGTATGTATGTATGCACATGTATTTATGTGTTATGTACCGTCCTGTTCACAGATCTTCATGCTCTTAACAGGCCGTCACTGGTCACCTATTATCTTTTAACTGCCCAGTTATAATATTAATATTGAATTAAGATCCTAAAAGTCATAATTTTTTAGCTAGTAATGTGTTCAATTGAGGTTAGGTATCAGGTTGGGAAATTACATTTAAAGACCTAGTACTAATACACACCTATTGGTAAAAGCGTCAAGTCGATTTGTCAACATTAGCATGTGATCCACGAAAATCATCTGAAAAACTAAAGGCGATACTGATCTTATTTGAACGGTATCTAGTAGTGTGGCTCGTTCTTTATTCTTGTGCTTAAAATCGTCCATAAAGAACTAGTTTTTCTTGTAAAAAATCACGTTCTTTTTGTGTTGATAATTCGACTTGAATAGCGAAATGCTATCTCCTGCGCATGCGCACCGCAACAATTGCGCTTCACAGCACACATGCTAATGCTAATGCATGCTAATGTTGACAAATCGACTTGACGCTTTTACCAATAAAGTTAGTAAAGTTACCAAGAGGTGTGTGTTAGTACTAGGTCTTTAAATGTAATTTCCCAACCTGATACCTAACCTCAATTGAACACATTACTAGCTAAAAAATTATGACTATTAGGATCTTACGCTATAACAGGATACGACTGTACATCATTCATCGCAAGTCACTCCAAGAAGAGTACATGGGAAGCCTTGCAGCGCCATTTTGACCTTCTGATGTCTTTAGGAAACGGATAACTTGAGGAGCAAAGCATCACTTCTGGGGAGGCGTTTGTCTGTCACGTTTATGGAACCTCGGAGAACACCCTAGACAGGGCTCGTGTCCAGTTGTTTGTGAAGGATAGTCTCCAAGAGAGACTTCCACCAACTAGTGATGCCTTTAGATTTCATGCAATGCAGTCACAGTACCAGACGATGATATGGCGCCAAGCAAGCGTTGCGAAGCCTATTTTAAGCGGAAGGCACAGGATGCAAAGTTGTATACGACCAGCTTGTCCCAGTCTTGATGTCGCTAGACCCTGTAACAAAGGGTGTGCATGGAGATGCTATCCTGTAAGTGTAGCACTGGTTGCTTAACACTGCGTTGCAAATGCAGGACCAAGACCAAAAATCCAACACAGCCTTGGGCGGTTGCAAGAAAACTGGTGAAGGATGCTGCATTAATTCATGTTAGGGTCAGAACTGTTTTTTCTAGTCAATTAACGTGGCGCAGATTTGAGTATGTTTCTTTCCGAGCTGCACTGCCGAAAGAGCCTCTAAATGGCTGTACCCTAAACCCCCATATATGAACGATGACTTCATTGAATTTATTAGTGAATTGACGTCTATTCACTGGTTTTATCGAAGTTTAACCCTATTTTTTCTGTAATAATTCCATATTTTTTCTTTTTTTCTTTTACAAAAAAGCACAAGAATCCAAGATGGCGGGCCCATGGCGGAAATCCTTACAACAAAAATTGATTATAAACGTTATTATGGCCTTTTTGCATTGTAAAGCCGTTAAAAGGTTGATTTTGACATATCTGAATGATGCAAAATGATTTCAGCCCGATATCTGATAATTTAGGTAATATTTGAAGAATAGCTAGACATCGTATTAATGACGTCATTGTGATGTCATAATTGATTCTAAAATAGGGCGTGACGATTCTTTGCATGGTGCTCATTGTCTGTAAGTTTGACTGATTACGCTTAAGGAATTCTTTGATACAATAGACCACACATAACGTCTTCTCTCCAAATACATCCAAGTGGGGCTGGCCAAAATGTTTTACCAAGTTTTGGGGCTTTAAGTAATTTCTGGATGTAGAATACCCAGTGTTCATCTGTTAATGTCATTGATTTTATATCCAGGGCCTTTAAGGTTTGACATCTCGTTCCAGAGCACAGCACAATCAGCATCGTTGTTTTGAGAGTTAGGTTTTGTAAGGTCAACTAATGGATCCATCGGACGACCGGAATACCCCCTGTCCTAGGCCAGAAGAGGCCAACAAAGAGAGTACCAAAATGACCCCTGTCCTAGGCCAGAAGAGGCCAACAAAGAGAGAACCAAAATGACCCCTGTCCTAGGCCAGAAGAGGCCAACAAAGAGAGTACCAAAATGACCCCTGTCCTAGGCCAGAAGAGGCCAACAAAGAGAGTACCAAAATGACCCCTGTCCTAGGCCAGAAGAGGCCAACAAAGAGAGAACCAAAATGACCCCTGTCCTAGACCAGAAGAGGCCAACAAAGAGAGTACCAAAATGACCCCTGTCCTAGGCCAGAAGAGACCAACAAAGAGAGTACCAAAATGACCCCTGTCCTAGGCCAGAAGAGGCCAACAAAGAGAGTACCAAAATGACCCCTGTCCTAGGCCAGAAGAGGCCAACAAAGAGAGTACCAAAATGACCCCTGTCCTAGGCCAGAAGAGGCCAACAAAGAGAGTACCAAAATGACCCCTGTCCTAGACCAGAAGAGGCCAACAAAGAGAGTACCAAAATGACCCCTGTCCTAGGCCAGAAGAGGCCAACAAAGAGAGTACCAAAATGACCTCTGTCCTAGGCCAGAAGAGGCCAACAAAGAGAGTACCAAAATGACCCCTGTCCTAGACCAGAAGAGGCCAACAAAGAGAGTACCAAAATGACCCCTGTCCTAGGCCAGAAGAGGCCAACAAAGAGAGTAACAAAATGACCCCTGTCCTAGCCCAGAAGAGGCCAACAAAGAGAGTACCAAAATGACCCCTTTCCTAGGCCAGAAGAGGCCAACAAAGAGAGTAACAAAATGACCCCTGTCCTAGGCCAGAAGAGGCCAACAAAGAGAGTAACAAAATGACCCCTGTCCTAGGCCAGAAGAGGCCAACAAAGAGAGTACCAAAATGACCCCTGTCCTAGACCAGAAGAGGCCAACAAAGAGAGTACCAAAATGACCCCTGTCCTAGACCAGAAGAGGCCAACAAAGAGAGTACCAAAATGACCCCTGTCCTAGGCCAGAAGAGGCCAACAAAGAGAGTACCAAAATGACCCCTGTCCTAGACCAGAAGAGACCAACAAAGAGAGTACCAAAATGACCCCTGTCCTAGGCCAGAAGAGGCCAACAAAGAGAGTACCAAAATGACCCCTGTCCTAGGCCAGAAGAGGCCAACAAAGAGAGTACCAAAATGACCCCTGTCCTAGGCCAGAAGAGGCCAACAAAGAGAGTACCAAAATGACCCCTGTCCTAGGCCAGAAGAGGCCAACAAAGAGAGTAACAAAATGACCCCTGTCCTAGGCCAGAAGAGGCCAACAAAGAGAGTACCAAAATGACACCTGTCCTAGGCCAGAAGAGGCCAACAAAGAGAGTACCAAAATGACCCCTGTCCTAGGCCAGAAGAGGCCAACAAAGAGAGTAACAAAATGACCCCTGTCCTAGGCCAGAAGAGGCCAACAAAGAGAGTACCAAAATGACCCCTGTCCTAGACCAGAAGAGGCCAACAAAGAGAGTACCAAAATGACCCCTGTCCTAGGCCAGAAGAGGCCAACAAAGAGAGTACCAAAATGACCTCTGTCCTAGGCCAGAAGAGGCCAACAAAGAGAGTACCAAAATGACCCCTGTCCTAGGCCAGAAGAGGCCAACAAAGAGAGTACCAAAATGACCCCTGTCCTAGACCAGAAGAGGCCAACAAAGAGAGTACCAAAATGACCCCTGTCCTAGGCCAGAAGAGGCCAACAAAGAGAGTACCAAAATGACCCCTGTCCTAGACCAGAAGAGGCCAACAAAGAGAGTACCAAAATGACCCATGTCCTAGGCCAGAAGAGGCCAACAAAGAGAGTACCAAAATGACCCCTGTCCTAGGCCAGAAGAGGCCAACAAAGAGAGTACCAAAATGACCCCTGTCCTAGGCCAGAAGAGGCCAACAAAGAGAGTACCAAAATGACCCCTGTCCTAGGCCAGAAGAGGCCAACAAAGAGAGTACCAAAATGACCCCTGTCCTAGGCCAGAAGAGGCCAACAAAGAGAGTAACAAAATGACCCCTGTCCTAGGCCAGAAGAGGCCAACAAAGAGAGTACCAAAATGACACCTGTCCTAGGCCAGAAGAGGCCAACAAAGAGAGTACCAAAATGACCCCTGTCCTAGGCCAGAAGAGGCCAACAAAGAGAGTAACAAAATGACCCCTGTCCTAGGCCAGAAGAGGCCAACAAAGAGAGTACCAAAATGACCCCTGTCCTAGACCAGAAGAGGCCAACAAAGAGAGTACCAAAATGACCCCTGTCCTAGGCCAGAAGAGGCCAACAAAGAGAGTACCAAAATGACCTCTGTCCTAGGCCAGAAGAGGCCAACAAAGAGAGTACCAAAATGACCCCTGTCCTAGGCCAGAAGAGGCCAACAAAGAGAGTACCAAAATGACCCCTGTCCTAGACCAGAAGAGGCCAACAAAGAGAGTACCAAAATGACCCCTGTCCTAGGCCAGAAGAGGCCAACAAAGAGAGTACCAAAATGACCCCTGTCCTAGACCAGAAGAGGCCAACAAAGAGAGTACCAAAATGACCCATGTCCTAGGCCAGAAGAGGCCAACAAAGAGAGTACCAAAATGACCCCTGTCCTAGGCCAGAAGAGGCCAACAAAGAGAGTACCAAAATGACCCCTGTCCTAGGCCAGAAGAGGCCAACAAAGAGAGTACCAAAATGACCCCTGTCCTAGGCCAGAAGAGGCCAACAAAGAGAGTACCAAAATGACCCCTGTCCTAGACCAGAAGAGGCCAACAAAGAGAGTACCAAAATGACCCCTGTCCTAGGCCAGAAGAGGCCAACAAAGAGAGTACCAAAATGACCCCTGTCCTAGACCAGAAGAGGCCAACAAAGAGAGTACCAAAATGACCCCTGTCCTAGGCCAGAAGAGGCCAACAAAGAGAGTACCAAAATGACCCCTGTCCTAGGCCAGAAGAGGCCAACAAAGAGAGTACCAAAATGACCCCTGTACTAGGCCAGAAGAGGCCAACAAAGAGAGTACCAAAATGACCCCTGTACTAGACCAGAAGAGGCCAACAAAGAGAGTACCAAAATGACCCCTGTCCTAGGCCAGAAGAGGCCAACAAAGAGAGTACCAAAATGACCCCTGTCCTAGGCCAGAAGAGGCCAACAAAGAGAGTATCAAAATGACCCCTGTCCTAGGCCAGAAGAGGCCAACAAAGAGAGTACCAAAATGACCCCTGTCCTAGGCCAGAAGAGGCCAACAAAGAGAGTACCAAAATGACCCCTGTCCTAGGCCAGAAGAGGCCAACATAGAGAGTACCAAAATGACCCCTGTCCTAGGCCAGAAGAGGCCAACAAAGAGAGTACCAAAATGACCCATGTCCTAGGCCAGAAGAGGCCAACAAAGAGAGTACCAAAATGACCCCTGTCCTAGGCCAGAAGAGGCCAACAAAGAGAGTACCAAAATGACCCCTGTCCTAGGCCAGAAGAGGCCAACAAAGAGAGTACCAAAATGACCCCTGTCCTAGACCAGAAGAGGCCAACAAAGAGAGTACCAAAATGACCCCTGTCCTTGGCCAGAAGAGGCCAACAAAGAGAGTACCAAAATGACCCCTGTCCTTGGCCAGAAGAGGCCAACAAAGAGAGTACCAAAATGACCCCTGCCCTAGGCCAGAAGAGGCCAACAAAGAGAGTACCAAAATGACCCCTGTCCTAGGCCAGAAGAGGCCAACAAAGAGAGTACCAAAATGACCCCTGTCCTAGACCAGAAGAGGCCAACAAAGAGAGTACCAAAATGACCCCTGTCCTAGGCCAGAAGAGGCCAACAAAGAGAGTACCAAAATGACCCCTGTCCTAGGCCAGAAGAGGCCAACAAAGAGAGTACCAAAATGAACTCGGTGTGCAGATGGAGCCGCAACTAACACCACAGGGATACCGGCCACCAATAGATCGTTTTTTTGCGACCGGAATCAACCGGAGTCTGATGTATTCTGGTTGGCAAATGGATCCATCTGATCCATCGGACGACGGACAACCCCTGTTTTAGGCCAAAAGAGGCGATAATCATATGCAAACCCAACAAGCGCCTCCATCGCCGGGTTACCGTAGGGCCCAGTCTCCCCAACGAAGAACCTTTTAGCCAAGCCAATCACAGCACGTTTCAAAATTACAAGCTTTTTCTCTCCAATATTAAGGCACAGCATTAAAAGCCGCATTGTCACCAGTTTACTTCCGGTCGATTACGTAACAATCTCCGATCATTTTTAACGGAAAACGCGAAAAATATTTCAAAATATTGAAAGCAGTGTGTCTATTGGAAGTTTCTTTGAGGATGTGATTGATAATTTAGAGCGGATGGCCTGTTAAATATCTCGGATTCTAATAGATTCTTTTGTCTTTTAACGGTTGCAGATTTAAGCGGCCTTTTTTTCTCGCTGTGTATCTTCAAGGCATCTTAATGGTTCAAACAGCTTTTTGAGACCACTTTTTTCCCAATTGAGATAAGAAAATTTGAGTGTGATGAGCAAAACTTGACATTTTTTTTACAAAAATGATTCCTCATGGGAGCTAACATTAAACCTTTCAAGGTATAGAATATTGCTTACGGAGGGACAAGAAATGCATATTTCTAACCTATGGAGCTACGCGCTATGAAGCTACGCGCTGGCTCCGCTAAAATAATGCTAATTGAATGAAGTGGCTAACCTTCCAGGTTTGAAATAAAAAAAGTGTCAGTATAATTAATGTGTGCTTTGATCAAAGCTCTGTTCAAATGGTATCCATGTTCTTTGATTTGGTAAGAAAAAGAGAAAGAAGTCTTTGTTAATTTTGTAACACAATTCAATATTCTTACAAGATCATGACTTCACAATATCGATTGTCTACACATTTTAGTGCTACTCTGATTATCGTAGACAATCATGGTATATACTGTTAGCAATTAAAGATAAATCTAAAATATTTTGCTGTGATTTTGTTTTGAATGAGTGTTATTAAAGATATGTGATTTAGAGCGGACAGAAATAAAAATGCGCGGATGTGATCTAAGTTTGAGCGATTGAACGCCAAACTCTTAGTACTAAACAAACAATTACAATTATTGCCCAGGAAACAATGTCACTTCAGTAAAAACGTCAAATTGAGGTGCTCTAGTTTTTTTCACTATTCTTAATATAAAAACAGAAGATAATAATTAAATTAAATAGACTTCCAGCTCTCTCATTTCTTTGCGGTCAGGCCTACCGTTTATTAAAACGTACTTTTCGATTCTTTTTTACCGTTTCATCAGCTTTATCGTAAAAGCAGTTTATTCCGGTAAGCTGTGCATTATCTGATGTATGGCTAGCACTAATTTTCACGCGGTTATCATTAAAGCACTCTAAATATGCAAATGGAGGTGAAATAAGTAGAAGGATTTTGAGACAGGTGGAACTAGACGCCCTTGTGCACGGAATCAGCTAGGAAACAGTAAACAAGAAAAACGACAATGGACACAGATGCATCCATGCTTTCTACAACTCATTTTGTTGAACTGAAGTTGTAAAGAGTGGAGATACACAGCGAATTCATCAGCCTTTCTCGCCGATTATTGGAATCACAAGCTTTTAGCTTCAATGCAACAACATCTTTAATGATATCTCGAATCACGTACTGCTTGAAATGCCATGGAGATTCTGGTGATACCAAGTAAAAGAATAAAAGGCGGTGACTGTACCAAGGCGGATGATTTGACAGAATTATTTTAAATATCTAAAAGGGAATTGTGAAGAGTAAAGAATAATCATTACTCTTCTTTAAAAGGCGGTGACTGTACCAAATCTGATGGTTTAGCAGAGTCATTTTCAATATCTCTAAGGAAGTTGGAAAGAGTATAAGACTGACACTAAACACACACCGCGGGTTTATCAAGTTTTCACCATATAATTGGAATGAAGCGAAATTTGCCCCACAAATTGCGACTTTCGAATCTCAAAGGTCGATAAAGAGAAGGTAAAAGTGTTACAAAAACGAACAGAGCTTTACCAGGAGTTGTTCATAACGAGGTTGTCATTCATACAAATTCTATCAAGAGCTGAAGTAATTCCGTGATAACACAAGTGGCTCAACAATTTAAGGTTTTACAAATGGCCTTTGCCTGAAGCTATCAAGGTTTCCTAGAAATATAAAAACGCAGCTCTATCAATAGACAGGACATTTGCCGGTATTTGATTACTCATGGCTACTATCCCAAACTTTTCCAACTCCAGCTTCTCCTATGAGCTTCCACGTGACAATAACAGCGTCTTGTTTTACGTCATATCCCTGCTTGCGACCATTGCGAATTTATTTGCGGTAGTCGCGTCCGTGCGTCTAGTTCGCGAACATCCCGTCAGCCCTAATGTCTTCGTGCTCGGTCTCTCGTGTGTCGACTTCCTGTGTGTGTTGTTAGCCTGCATTCCCTCGTGGCTATGCTATGGCATGGGAAGGTGGACTGGTGGGCAACCCATGTGTGACTTCCAGGGATTCATGATTTTATTTGCGACATTGGCTTCAGGGTCCGTTGCAATGTTCATGGCAATCGACAGGTAAATTAAACGGGTGTGATGGTTGGGGACATGGATATTGGAGGAGGAGTTTTAAACTGGATTTTTATGTGTAAAGTAATACGCAATGTTTCTTGTTTCAGGTAAATAAACATTTATAGGGGCAGCAAAAGGTGACTAGGATATGGAGCGGGGAAGGAGAGGGGAAGTATGCCAATGTTCAACTGAAATTTAGACAAGGTGCAAGGGGTCCGTGGAGATGATTTTTGCAAAGGGTTGTAGGGGCTTACAGCATATCCAGCCAACAGGCAAAGGCTGAGTAAGAAGATATTTTTGTTATTGGGAAGGTTTCTTATATAAGGGAGGCAGTGGGGGGTACCTAACCCAATATAGGGAAAAAAGTGACAGCTACAAGTGTATCCCCTACAAGAAAGGAACCAATCAAAATACCCAAATAGTCGTGATCGTTAACAAGAATATATGGTATAACTATTGGCGCGTTTTTGGTGAACTTAACAAGGAAGGAAGAGATACAGGAAAAGTTGCCCCCTTCAAAAAGGAAGGAAGTGGCAGATGCAGGGAAGAGTAGCCCTTCGAACTTTATTTTTGATGTGTTAAGAATGCATTGCACCACTTGCATATGACAGTTTTCGTAACGATATTCCAGGTGTGTGGCCGTGACCAGGCCTCTTTACCACCGCCAGCTCGTCACAGTGGGCAAAACTACTCGATTACTAGTCGGACTAGTCGTCATCGCCTTCGTCGTCTCTCTCTTGCCAGTCCTCGGATTCGGAAGCTTCTCTCGGAATCTCGTCGGAACCTTTTGTACCGTCAATTGGTTTCCAAGTACCAGTCTCGACGCGGCGTTTTGCTTTTGTTACGTCATCATTGGTGACGTCATCTGTCTGACTCTTGTGTTGTGTAATACCGCTGTCATAGTGTCTCTGTGTAGCCGCGGCTCTTCTACCGAGCCAGTTTGTACTGGCAGGCATTTGAACGAGATGGAGAGACAGTTTGTCAAGACGATGGCTTTCATTTCATTGGTCTTTGTAGCTTGCTGGATACCTTATATGGTAGGTCAAAGGCGCGACCCAGGATTGGCTGGGGAGGGGGAGGGTGCGCGGTCATTATCATATGGAAAAGGCATGATTTCTATAGGTATCATATGGGAAAAAGGTATAGGTAACATATGGAAAAAGCAAGATTCGTTGAAATGACCCACTTTTTGGTCACCAAGGGGTGTTGGGGAGGGGGTGCGCGCGCATCCCTCGTGAATGCGCAAAATATAAGTAAATTAAAAACGAGTAGAAAGAAAGAATCCAAGGTGTATCTCTTTAGCCAAACAGTATATTTCTATTGATTCCATGTCATGCATTATCAGAATAACACAAAGCGGTGTCGAGCTCATTTTATTTGATTTTCATTTCCAGTCACGATAATGCGTAAAAATATGGTGAATGCGTGACAGGAACCTATCTTATGATTCCTTACTTGCAGTCACGCATTATCGGTAACGTTTGTTATTGGTGGCGTGACGCAAATCTATCCTATAGCACTCTCCTGTCAGGCACTATTGATAACACACTGTGAAAATGTATTGACGGGAGCCTATTTCATAACCACTCATTTCCAGTCACGCATTATCGGTAACGCTTGGTATGGATGGCGTGACGCGGGTGCAGACCTATTAGTGTGTCGCCTTCTGCTTGTCAATCTGTTGATCGACCCTTTTACGTACGTGCTGACGAGACAACAGTACCGTGATCTGCTGGTCGACCTCTTCTGCTTCTGGCGCAGAAGTAACAGAATTGGCAGCCAGTCCAGCGATATAAGGTGAGGCAAACATTTCCCATGATGCATTGTATTTGCGGAGAGGGATAGATAGAAATCTTCACAAATATACTCCTCCCTAGGAGAGGGATAGAGAGAAATCTTCACAAATATACTCCTCCCTAGGAGAGGGATAGAGAGAAATCTTCACAAATATACTCCTCCCTAGGAGAGGGATAGAGAGAAATCTTCACAAATATACTCCTCCCTAGGAGAGGGATAGAGAGAAATCTTCACAAATATACTCCTCCCTATGAGAGGGATAGAGAGAAATCTTCACAAATATACTTCTCCCTAGAAGAATAAACTTCTCCCTAGGAGAGGGAAAGATAGAAATCTTCACAAAATATACTTCTTCTGAGGACAGGGATAGTGGAAAATCCAATTGCTTGCATCTCCAATCACAAAATCCAATTGCTTTTGTAGATAACATGGTAATAATATGTGTGTTTGTATACCAAGCAATACTTCAAATACGATTTTCGGGGTCAGTGCTACCTTTTTTTTACCTTCTTATTCAAAACTGATTGTGCGCGCGCCTTCAGACTACGATATCCAACCGCTACATTGCTTTTTCTGGCTTCCTCTCGCTCAAAATGCCTTAATTAAGCATTTTTATTAACCAAGGCCTAAAATATTTCAAACTTCACGCCAAACTTCAAACCAAACCAAACTTCAAAACTTCACGCCAGCTATCCAGAAGGCGCTGCCCAATAAAAAAAAAAAACACCCAAATGTAGTTTCCGTTTAGTTTGAATAATGGAAGCCAGATAGCGTTTAGCAGTTGTGGGTTATTGACGGGAGCTCGCAAATTGTTGAATATCGCTGTAACCTGTGCATGCCCCCGAATGGTAACGAAACTCGGTCGTTGGATCCAAGGGTACAAAACGGATCTGTTTCGCAGAACATCTATTCCACACCCCTTTTGCTGGCTGGGAAGATGTTAGACCCCTCGGTTGCTGGGAAAAAAATCGTCCCGAATGGTTTTGCTGGCAAATTTGTGGAGTCAAATTAGTTGTGTTGGGAATATTTTTAGGGGCGCTGGAGCGGATGCTTGGGATAAAAATCGTCCCGATCGGTTATAAGGACAATTATTCATGTAAAAAAACTGCCTGACCACTGTTGGCGGGGAAAAAAAAGAAAAGGGAAGTCTCTTGCGCGCTCCCTGTGTGCCCGATCTCCACGACGCCCTGGGTCCCCGAGGATGCAGTTACTTACTTGAATTATCCGATGGTGTGACTGGGTATTGTGCAGGAGCGGTAATACTGGTGGCTTTTTTAAAGCTCAGTCACACATTTTTACCTCAAGATTCCAGACATTCATCCAAATAGATATTTAAATTGTCGAGAAGTGAACTAGAAGCATCTTTGGACTAGTCATGGTTAAATAAGATTTACTTACCTTGAATCTTCAGCTCACCCCAAGTTAAGGAAGACATCACTTCTGCCGGTATGACGTCACAAGCCTTGCGCTTGTCAGGAGACGACTTGCCGCTGACAATCGAAACGACTGAAGGCGTAACCGACCGAACAAAAAATGTATTTAGGGAAAACAGACATAACCATGAGATTTAAAAGGAATGCTATTTCGTGGACATACAGTAAGTATTGGCACCATGTAAATCGATAGTCAGAGGATCATCAGTGAGTTGTTTTAGAGAGATGGTTTATCCGAAAATGGGTTTGAGTAAAACCAGAATGAATCATAGTCTCTATAATTCTCAGAGAAAAGAATCTAGAATAGTTCTCAAAATAAAGAAAATATATATATAAAATGATGGTTGAAGGCTTTCATAGAAAGTGCTCAATACTCGAAAGTAGAGCGGTGTATAGTGTTGGTTTGAGAAAAATACAAACTACACGGTTTCCCTACAGGTCTGTTTCGTGGTTGGTTGGTCCCCTGATGAGTGGGCAACCACGAAACAGACCTGTAGGGAAACCTATGTAGTTTGTATTTTTCTCGAAAATATATATATATATATATATAGTTTTCGTTATTTTGACTTACCCTAAAATAACGTAAAACAAATAACAAACACCCTCAAAGGGAGAGCTATGAGATCTTATACCCTAGATGAAAGGATGAAGGGCCTTCGGTGGTGCGAGAGCCGCTAGCCCCTAGGGTTAGGGGAAATAGACGGATAGCCAGAATTTTCCGCTCGCCAATTTTTCGTCGCGTCTTCGGCTGTTCGGCGGTGACAGGGCCTTAGACGCTAGAGTAAGGAAGCAGACAGGATTGGCTGAGGTGGGGAGGGGGGTGCGCAGCTATTGTATCATATGAAAAAAGCATAGCATTTGAAGATTCCTTAATAAGAAATGATCCACTTTTGGACCGCCAGGGGGGGGGGGGGGGGGGGGTGGGGGGTGCGCGCCTGCACTAGGGTAACAAAATTGATGTGTTTTTTTTTTTTTAATTTCCTCTCGGAATGGTTTCGTTGAGTCTTCAGTTGTGATAGATAAAGGACAAAGTGTCATAATAACGGTACACAGGCTTCTATTTCCCTGTTATCTACCCTCCTCGTCCCTATGTTGTCTTCTTTTTAACACAAGCAATCTGCTGGCGACAAACGCTATTATAGCTCTTACGTTTATACGTTACATTGTGCAGTATATTCATTATTATTTGGGAAACACTTCTTCTTGAGTATTGCTTGATCTAAATCCCTAATGTGTAAATAATTGCCTACTTAATGATGTCAACGTACGTGCTATCGAAAAACCTGACGAGTAACACTATCTTCATATAATTTCTTTCATATAATTGCTTTAACATATTTTTTTCAACGCGAAATACATAACTTAACCTCAGCTCCAGTATCGATTTCCATGTTCAATTAATAAGCCAAAGGCCTTCTTACCTGTTAGTTTTAAGCCTAAACGTGTTCGTAATGTTTAGTTGCGTACAAACGTACTCCTAATATGTTGGTTGTTTCTCTCTTGTTTTAAGTGATCTTGAGCCTTCTTACATGTTTGATGTACGCCTAAATGTGTTCAAGTAGTTGCGTACAACCGCCTTATACTCCTGATATACTGGTTGCTTTCCCTCTTGTTCTACGTGATCTAGAGCCTTCTTACCTTGTTGTACGCCTTAATGTGTTCAAGTAGTTACGTACGACCGCTTTTCTTTTCATGAGATAGATAATACCCTTATCATACATTATAAGTGACAAGTTGAAGGCCATGAGGCCCGTAACTAGAAGTAGACATTCTATTCTATTTTTCTTTTCCAGAACAATAAACTCGATAAGAAACAGGGAAAGGTAAGGGTAATCTTATAAGATATAAAGTATAAAGTGCCTCAGTCAGCCGCCGTTTTGTCATCTTAGCAAAGTGTGTCAAAAGCATCCATTTCCATCGGCGGATTTGGGAAGCGGTAGTACTATTTTCGTTTGCATTGGTAGATAAAGCATGAAGTGTTATTTTTAGGTGACGGTAACGTTGTTTTTCATTATTGGATGATAACTATATAAAGGGTATGGGTGTAAAGGAATCTTTCAGCAAAAATGGCGGGGGGGGGGGGGGGGGGATTTAAATATAAGGCACATTTCAAAGTAACGGGGCATACACCCTCCCTCTTAATAAAGGAATGTGCCTTTTTATTGATATATCCAATGAAAATACAAGAATTTGGTAGAACGGAATCCTAGACACGCCACTGCAATCCCTTACAGCGCCACCGTTTGCCACGATAATGTTTAATCAAACTGAGTGAATGCTATCAGATATGTATGTATTTAACTAACAAAGGCGGGTAGAAATATGATCAATTATGTCCTCTTTCAAGTTCTCCTTTTTCAAAATTCATATAATAATAAAATCCTTATATATATGAGATAACAATGATAATATATAAAACTCAAAGTCCCCAAGATTACCAAAAATAATGTTTTATTTTCTGTTTTGATTTCTTTTAGTTTTTCTAATTTATGTGACTCGTTTTAAAACTGTTCTCAGAATAATTCTGACTATAAATTGCCTTATGCTCAAGGTTAGGTTCTAGAAATTGTAGTACCAGGAATTTTATATAAGAAATGTAGTATTTAATTCTCAGCAACTTCAAAATACTGAATAATACAAATGTTCAATTGTGATTAAAACACCAGAAGTGCCAAACATGATGGATGGTATTGTTAGTGCCTTATCATCGTAGAAAAAAAAAATCCATGTTGGCAGCTCTCAAACCATTTTCTTAACGGGCTTTTTCCAATTAGTCGTGGGTAGGTATCCGTGTCACATTGGAACGATTACAACATTGCCTTAGAGTAGTTGTTCCGTAATCGAAATAGGCACAATTACTTTCCCACATTGCGTAATGGTCGAAAAAGGTTATTAATCTGATATCAAAATTCGCTACCAGCAGACAGATTCAGTATAAGCTTTGAAACATTAGCATACCATTATTGCAAACTTTCCCTTAAACTCGCTTCCCCTTGTCTACACACTGCTCCCAATTAATCACAAGAACCATCAGTGTTTTAGGCATAAAGGCATTACCATGGCAACAGTTTTAAGGATAAAAGGAGGACTTGATGGACCTCACGTCACGTCCTTGGACCTCAGAGCCAATGCACTTTAAATGACTAATTCGACGCGAGTAATGCTTTTTAATTAGGTATTTCATCAATTTACCGATGATATGAGCATTGGTTCATTACTGAGCTATCTAAGAGTCGTCAGTCTGACAAGTCAGCCTCTATAAGAGCAGGGACCGAAAATGGTAGAATGACGGAGAAAGATCCAAGACACGAGAGAGGTTTGCCGCGCATAATTCTTTGAGTATAAGACCCACGGAAATTCAGAGTAAGCGGTATTATCATTTTAAACCGCATTATCCTGGCAGCTTGGTCACACTGAAAAAAAATTGCCTTGAAACCTGATTCAACACCAGAAAAAAAAAGATACGGCGCAACTGTTCTTTACTTTTCTGACACATATTTGTGTAAACATTTACTAACGTTTGGCTTGCGTCCGAACGATTTTGAAGAAGATAACAGTTCAGAGGTGGTAGAAACGATGGAAGATAAACGATAGATTTTGCACGTCGTCAATAAGACAAAGGCTCTTTTTGGAAAATTAGTGATTTTCATTGAAAAGACGATCGACTTTGAGCACTACATGGATATTGGTTGTTCTAAAGAAAACCATTAGTCTGAGTGCCTTTGGCATCGATATTGAGGAATTAACTGCTAAGGGAATAATACGAAATTGGTAAAATATACCAAGGCAAGAAGTACAAGAGGAAGTTATAGGTAGAGGTAGAAAACAACTAAACACAAGTTATAAAAAGTGCGACGTCCAAGTGCGTAAAATTCTGGGTGAAAGAAGTGCGTTCAATACTGGGTGAAAGTTCGTGTCCTTTGGGAATCCGCTAAGTCGTGTGAATTGATAAGTAGCTAAGCCCGCAAAGTGAATTTTAAGAAAAATAATTTCAAATTTCCATGATGGAACAAACCATCGACATATCAAGTTTTCAGCGACAGAACATTTCGAACCACTCCGAGGAACTGCGACCAAACTGCGTCCTGCCCGCGTCCCCGTACATCACAGAGCCGCAAGCGGTCAAGGTAACGCGGCTAGGTATCGAAATCGGTGCGGCTTTGGTCGGAATTATCGGAAACCTGCTGGTGACAGTGCTTGCTCCACGTGGCCGCAAACTGCGCTCTGCTGACGGTCTCTACGTTCGCAGTCTTGCGATAGCTGACTTAGGAATCCTAACATACTAAATTACTATATGATCAGTATCTCCCTTATACTAATGTGTTAAAAAGATTATTTAATCGTTTTCCCACTTGTAAAACAATATAGTACAGTAAGCATACACTGTAGAAAACACAGTTCGCCCGAAGTGGAAAATTAAAAAGCCTTTCGTATATCCCTCCTTTGGGATATTTGTTGTGCCTTTGTTTTTCATTGTTCGGTACGTGGAGACAGAGTGCATGGAGGTGTGTATGTTCGAGTGGCCCGCCCCTTTAATGCATCATATTTATATCGGTATGGACGCTATGCTACTCTACTTTGTGCCACTTGGCCTCATAAGCTATACGTATCTGATAATAACGGCAGAAATACGGACAAGCAGTATGCTGCACAAGAGAATGGGTCAACAACAGAGCGCGAGAAAAAAAGAGGAGATACGACGAGTCAAGCAAAACTCACGAACAGCCCGCTTACTGACTCATCTCGTCATTGTCTTCACTATCACTATGCTGCCACTGAATGCTTTCCGGCTTGTTGTCTTATCCTGGGATGGTTTCGCAAACCATCAACTTTTTCTCGTGTTTTTTAACATTGCAGTACTTGGGGTTGTAATCAACTCAGCCGCTGACCCCATAGTCTATTCTATTGTCAGTAAAGATTTCATCTCCAATTTGAGATGCCAGTGTCGATCGTTTAAGGGTTTCGGATCTGTAATGAGAAAAAACCGCGCGAGTGCTTCATCGCGTCAAACGCAGTTGTAAGGACAAATAAATGTCTTTGTTTAAGATATATAGGGGAGCGATCTTAGCGGAGGTATGTTTTTTCCTCAATATAGACCTCCCGCAATTTCACAGAATGACATCCATAGATACACGGCCAAGTTTAGCTTAATTTGGGAACCATATGGTTGCTAGAACAAAGTAAAAAGCAGACAAACTTCTTCTAATGGATGCAAGCTGTGGCTTTAAAATCAGTGCTAATATAATGTGTCAAGGTCGCCTTTTGTGGTCAATTTTGAAAGACAATTTTCAACAATTAGACGCATGTTTTGTAAATAACAAATGCAATTTGCTGACAATTTCTCTTTGGTTCACGTAGTTCCCTTTCCAAGCGATATTTCTCACCAGCTGCAATCAAATTTAAGGTTTTAGTTTCAAAAGGGCGGGATAGGCATGAACCGCTTACAACATTTTGAAAATAATTGATTGTACTCAGAGATTATAATGGAATGCCGCAAGCGAGAGAGGAAGTTATAACAGCCACAAAGAACACATATACTTCGCAACAGATAAATCCAGAGGTAAAAGTTATAAAATTGAACTATACTGCAAATTGAAATAAAATAAAAAAACAATCCAAAAGGCTTTACGGTTAATGTTATCAAAATTCTATTCTAGAGACACAATAAAAAGGCACCAGCATTTTGAGATTTCACACTAAAATAGAACTTTTGTAAACTTCACTTAAGGATATAAGAACATATAATTTTCCATCTGACTTTGAATGTTTACTTTGCAGCGGTATAATGTAATTCTTTTTTATAGAAAAATTAAGATTGAAAAAAATATATGGTACATTCATAGTACAAGTCAATCTGACATCTTTCTATGAGCCGAAGATTTTATTTTTTAAATGTTTTCTGTTGTACTAAAACCAATTATTTATGATTGAAAAAAAAAATATTTAGTGCGTTTAAGGCTTTGTGCTTTGCAAAGAATGATAAGAAGCAAAAATCAAGATTTCCCGATTAGAATATCAGATAAATCTATCGTTTCCTTGAAACTGTCGTGCGCGTCTGTTTACTTTCTCGAGTACTTAGCTTACTGTGCTTTAGTACTTGGCTTCCGAGGAATCCGGCAGTGGAGTGGAAACTGGGTGTGTGTTTTTAACTGCGATTCGCTTGGTGAAGAGCCAAAAGGGGGATTAACAGCGTAAGAGCAGTGCATCGGCGCCTGAAAAAGAAAAAGTGTCTAAAAAAGCGGGAAAAATTCGACAAATTCATGAAACATTTTTCAACTTCCTTTTGACACATTTTTACCAGTGGATCAGTGAATACAATTTTATTGACCAAAATATTATCACTATGTTTATTAAAATTTCTTACTGTATTTTCTCGACAAAACACAACCGGTGGAAATGTCAAATAATCGCTTTTTTCGCTGTTTTGTATCCCTCCCTTTCTCTTACTTGCCGTAAGAAATAATATACATTTTTTTTTCTTGCAATATCACAAAAGATAAAAACTCTATCGTGCCATTAAATCCGCATCTTCTGTTTTCCATGTTTCAGGTACATATTCTCATATCACCGGGCTAATCTAAGGGCTTCGAAACTTCCTAACAAAAACAAACCATGTGATTTCCGTTTGGTGTGGCGGTTGATATTAGTCGGGTGATTGAGCGGCGAGTGAGATAAAAGGTAGCGCTTATTCCCTATTTGTAAGCTTTTCTAGGATCAGAGGTTGCGTCTTTTTAGAAAGCTAGGGGGGTATTTTCGCCAACTGGGATTTTGGTTTAGTATGGTGAATTTTGATTAAAAGCCGTAACCTACTAATAACGTGTGAATAAACAAGATATTGCATTTAGAGGGTTTTTCAATCTTTTGACTCGACGTTAAGCCCTCTCTAGAAGGGTTTACATGGATCTTAGTAAAAGCGCACTTATGAGTAAAGCATATCCCGGAAACAAGTCTATTTCTATAGGTACCCATTACACCATTAATCATGATCTAATTTTTTTTTTAGTATTTCAGAAATCTTAGTACCCGTTTGTTTTTCGACTAGCATGATAAAATTAATAATTTTTTAAAGGTGCCCTTTTTTAACCTGATTTGTAAGTGATAAGTTGATGTTCGTGGATTGGTTGATTGACATTGATGCTCTTGAAGGCTTAATAGCTAGCTCCATATCTGCTTTTTACGCGCACACCGCCAGTTAACACATAATAATAGCCTTCTTCTTAGCGATGTGTCAATCTTCGTCGCCTTGCCACGCACAAACTGAAAAAGCAAGATGGAATCTCTACGCTAAAACCATTAAAAACCTGCGCAAACGAGCCCTCGGGGGGACTCTCCATAAAAGTAGACGGCAATGACCACCGTCCTCAAGGTATAAAATTTAACGAACTGGTATCCCTGAGGTGCAATTTTTTCCGCTCCGTCACATTTAAATATTAATAGGAAATGAATGTAGTAAAAAAAGATGTGCTGGGAGGATGGAGTGATTGTGGTTTCGAGGGTTAGGGGTGGTTCCTGGGTTTGACATAGAGTGCCGCTAAAAATCGATACAAACAGTTTAAAAAATGTATATAAACATCGTCTTTTATCAAACAATCGATTTATATATGATATGATTGACACATATTTTTGAAAGCTTACTCCCCCCCCCACCCCTCCCCGTCCGCCTCCCCTAAAAGGTGTCCCGATGTCAGGGGCGGGTCCAATGTTTTCTGAATGGAGGAGGGAGGTATTGCATTGCTAAAGTGTCCATTTTCTAAGGTGATCCATTGCTATAGTGTTAACCCTCGAACCGCCACTGGCTACGGGCCTGATTAGACTATTTGTTTTGATTTTCAAAGATATAGAAAACTAGGAGCAAAACAGGCAAACATGTGTTTGATGAGAATGGTTTGAACTAGTTCAAACATCGGGAAATGTTGTAGAAGCCAATTGAGTGCCATGTTTTGTGGGTGGCTTAACGTACAAATATGTACGACAAACACGATGTTTGACAAACATGTTTGCGTGTTTAGCCAGAGCTTTAGGCGCGCGCGCGATCATCCGGGAACTTTACCCTTTTAGGCGGAAAAATCGAATGGCGGGAAAGCAATTTACGCGCGCGCGACATTTTTAGCTTCGAAAACATAAACGCACTGGCGAGAAAAACGTAATAAAATAGCAAATACTGTTATTCAAAAATAGGCAAGCATGATTTTTCACTTAGCGACCGGAAGAGCTGATTTGAGCAAGAAAAAAGTTGTTAAAATGCATATTTCACTGTTAAAAAGCAGGAAAAACGTCGATATTTTGGTGACAAATTCTATCAAACCATTCGCGTTCCGAACGGACGGGTCGCGATTTTTTTAGGCAGAGAATATTCACCTAGTCGCCGTCTACAAAGCTACGTATCGATTTCCCGATTTTTAAAAATTAAAGATGTTATTTAAATAAGAGTGGGCAAAATAAAAATGTTGTGCGAAAATTTTATTTGAAGAATCCAAAAGCAGACGTAATTTTGTAGGCACCCTAAAGCTTCGTTCATCTTTTACTTCAATAGCTAAGATTATAGATTTTTTCTATTGTGACGTCATCACCTGATGGTGTCATCGCCCAATGACGTCATCAAAATTTAGATGTTCATAAACAATGATGTTATGCCGAAATTCATTCCATTTCACAAAAGTCTGGCGGATTTATAACGTCTGGAAGTTTCCCTTGCAACGGGCTCTCCATTTCACAAAAGTCTGGCGGATTTATAACGTCTGGAAGTTTCCCTTGCAACGGGCTCTCATAGAAATGTACTTTTAAAGGCAATTAAATAAATTATCATGCCCAAGTTCATTAATTGTTACATAACTTTTCAATAGCATTAAGAGAAACAAATAACAAATTGAATTTAAATTCCAGCAAACATTAGCAATTGTTGAATAACCGTAAGGTAATCCTTTAGTCTCAAATGAACAAATAATAGTTTGACTGCGCCACTGTTATCTAATCGCATAAAGAAACAAGTACGAATTATTCAAAGCAGCTACATCGACTGACGCTTGTTCTCCTGTTTGAAGCCCGAGTCAAAAATAGAAAAATTAAGTTGCTGTTCGAGGTAATTTATCCTATTGCTTACCATGCAACAGCGACGAATAAAAGACTTATGCAAAGTGGAGAGATATGAGTGTTTTATTTCGGCACTCGTAGTCCTGCATGGAAACGAGGCTCACATTAAGAGGGCGCGGTTTTTTTTTACATTTTCCGTGCATAGAAAAGCTATAACTTTACAGTTTTTATACATATCAACATTCTAAGGAAATGGCTAAAGTACGCCCAGATAAAGAAAAGTCACGTGATCTGTCACGTGATCAGTCACGTGTAAAAAATGTTGCTTTTCCTTACGAAAATCCCGCCGTTGCCGGTAAAACGGATTCAGTCTACTCAAGGCGACTGTTTTCCACTCATCTAATGGCTGCTTTGAGCTCTGAGCTGATATCCGTGTCGCTAGAGATACATCTGCCTTTATTTATCCCTAGCCGGCACCACAGGAAGCCCGCTCCTATAAAAAGTAGAAAATGTTATGAAAAAAAAAATATGTTCATATTATCATCTCTATTTTTTACTTACGTGTATTACTCAGTCAGAATCTGAATCCGAGCCGTCAGAATCGGAGAGGTCATTGCATGCTAGTCGCAAAGAATAGTGATTCCTGCAGTCTGTTCCAGCCATGCAGCTGCACGCTTTGGAGCAAGAGAGTCCGTTGTTACTGCAGGAACAGTTCCTCTGACAGCCAGATTTGCAGCCACAAGTCGAGAGCTCTAACAAACTGCTTGGGGCAGGGTCCTTGGACATCAGAACTGGCTTCAGCTCAATCCCTGACCTCTCCCACCCGCTATCTTCTGGCCTCGGGAGGTCCTGCATTGCCTCCAAGGAGCGACGCCATACAAGAGCTTGGTAGTTGGCCCGTTCCAGGTGATGTTGCAGACTGTTGGATGTTGGAGGAAGCCTTTCGCTCTTTTGTTTCTTCTGGCAAAAGAGGAAGTAGCGTAGCTCATCAGCTGATGTTGACTTTCTCTTGTGGTAAAGATTGCATACATACTCTTCACACTTGGACCTAGTTGCAGCACCGACGTTTTCTGCAGCTCCGAGCAGACTTAGACTATCCTGGTGATCCTTGTTACTTTGAAGGATGTCCCATCCTTTTTTTTGCCAATTCCACTAAGAGAGCTCGTGGAATCGCAACCAGAAATGGCATGAAATCCTGGCAGAGCATCGCACATTCTCTCTCCCAGATGTTGAGCCATAGCGTGTAGTAGGATGAACCGAAGGCGATCTTTGATTCCCGTTTTGAGCCAGGGTTCGTCGCAGACAATTCTAGTATAGTGACAAACTCCAAGCACAAGAACATCTGTGTCAGGGGAGTGAACAACGATTCTACATCTGGGATGGTTGATCGAAGCATGCTTGGCGTGGAGAAAGAGCCGAGTGTCTGCCTCTTCTTCTAACGCACTGAAGCCATCTCTTTCGCCTCCACCGAGGACAAGTCGTTGATCGCTCTCAAGCTATTCCATCCCTAGCTCTGTCAAGGACTTCGTCAGAAATTCACAGAGATTGACTTTGTTCTTGCTGCTTGTGATAAACTTGCCCCATTGTTTTGGAATAGGGGTAGCAGGTCCACTGATCTGGACCTCTAGTGAAGTTGAAGTTGCAGCTCTTCTTGATCGTTCTCCCGCTTTGATTGACATCTCCCAGTATTGATCAAACACTAGGTGAACTTCATTACAGCACGCAGCATTCATCGGGCCTGTATTGACGGAGCACATCGTTAAGAAAATATTAAGTCCCAAAATAAGAACGGCCCAGCCTCAATTAAAAATTAAACGTTCTTATAAAAAAAAATGTAATCTAAGAACACCCCTAAGAACATTTCCACTAAAATGTAACCCCACAATCTAAGCTATGCTTCATATCTAAAACTTGCCCATCATCTCTAATTAAATGGTCTGACTTTTGTCCCTGTGTTATCGAAATTTACGTTCCACACCAGCAAACCTCCAACAATAACACGATCTGCAAACTTCTATGCAATACCTTTTACCACCCTAATAAAGTCCCAAGATTTTACCTAAGCCCTAAATGCTCATCATTGACGCTTTACAATAAGTTTTGGATTGAGAAATCTCGACACAAAAATCTAGAGTCCAGGATACCTAACAGGCATTAAATACATAAATGGATCTCATGCCACAGTGCATTAATTTTTACATAACTTTTCAATAGCATTAAAAGAAACAAATAAAAAATTGAATTCAAATTCCTGAAAACAATAAGCAATTGTTGAATTTTACATAACCCTTATGTAATCCTTTTGTCTCAATCCAGCAGATAACAATTTGACCGCCTCACTGTTCTCTCTATAAATCGCATAAAGCAGCAAGTACGAATTAATCGCTGCAGCTACATCGACTGACGCTTGTTCTACTGTTTAAGCCCGAGTGAAAAATGAAGTCGCTGTCCGGGGTTCTCGTCGCCCTGTTCGCCTTTGCCGCTGCGAGAAGTGCGCATCCAAGGAGAGAGATTGTAAAGAATGACATCGATAATTTTGTTAGAGATTAGTATCCTTAATTTCCAGCCTTTTTTAAACTAGCGAACAATCCCCGTGTTTTCAATTCACCTTATACCTAAAGTGCAGAATTTATATCGTGTTTATAATAACAACCTTGTTTTTATCTAATACTTTATTGACTATCACATTTTTATACACTGAAATACAAAAACAACTAGAAGTCCTAGGCAATAGCACTTTAAGGTCCTTCTAAATGCTTCAAAAACTATAAAGGCCTTTATTAAAAATTAGGCGTTCTTAGAAAAGCTGATTCATTCGCTTTTTCCTGAATCTTACTAAACCTAATAATAAAGCGGGACATCATGAGCACTTATCTTTTATCGATTTTTTCTTCCTTTTTTTTTGCTTACTAGGATATCCTCATCACTTTTTTTTAACCAAAGTTCACTCATGTATTTTTCTAATATCACCTTTGACAGATCTTATGGACGAACACGGTACGGTGGCACCGTCTGTAGGACCAGCTCCTCCAAGCCTCAACAAGTACTTCGACGATATAGCCCAAAAAATCATCTCGTACATGGCCATACAACATATGCTTATAAAATCCTGGGTTGGAGAGCAATTCCGCGAGGTCGTGGCCGCTAAACTCAAGGGGAAGTTCCAGAAATTCAAAGAAGAGCAAGAGAAGGCTTGGGAAAATTTCGGGGAGAACAAGGACAAGCTTACAAAGGAGGAGATCGTGGCGAAGATAGAGAAAACGCACAAGGATGCAATGGCCTTCAAAAGCAGTGTGAGGGCTGAAATCCACGCCCACTTAGTACAGTTACAAGGTTATTTGGCGAAAAAGGGTATCAAGGACGAAGAGTTGGATAAAAGCGTTGCTGGTTTGGAATAGACACCCGAATGGACGTGCCGAACACTAAATGGAAAACCCGAACACTAAATGGAAAACCCGAACACTAAATGGAAAACCGAAACACCCGAATGGACATCCCGATCACCAATTGGAAAACCCGAACACCCGAATGGACATCTCGATCACCAATTGGAAAACCGAAACACCCGAATGGACATGACGAACAACCGAATGGACATGACGAACAACCGAATGAACATGACGAACACCCGAATGGACGTGCCGAACACTAAATGGAAAACCCGAACACCCGAATGGACATCCCGAAAACTCAAGGACATCCCAAGCGACCCTATCAAGCCTCCTAAACATCTAATGGACATTAGGCTATAAAAGGAATATACCGAATCTAGGCAAAACATTCCACAATTTGTAGATTTAGTAGATTATTTTTTTTGTATTAAAAAAGCATTAAAAAAGCTTGAATAAAGCTACAACTTATGTTCTAGCTAAACTGGTATCTTGGCGAATGACACCAGGCGCGTACACAGGGCGCAGGGTGCGCGCGCACCTCCCCCCCCCCCTTTGGGGCCAAAAAGTGGGTCATTTCTTATTTTCTTATAAGGAATCTTCAAATGCTGAGCTTTTTTTGCACATGCTACCAATAAAACTGCGCACCCTCCCTCAGCCCATCCTGGGAACGCACCTGGACATAGTAACAACTATTCCAAAAAATTTTCCATCGAACAAATTACTGTCTTGTCCCTGGAGTTAATTTCGGGTTTCCTGTGGTGATTCGGGTTTGCTGTGGTTAATGCTGTGACGTCATCTGAAACTCTTTCCAGTGTCTCTTCCCCAATGACAAACCAATCATAGAAAAAGGTGTGTAGCATTGGAGCCTAGGAATGACAAGAGCCTGGTACCAAGCAAGCACATTACCTGGGTTGCTAAGGGGGAGAGGGCTGGTGTGCACACTCATATCAGGGACGGATCTACCTTTTCCCTACGGGGGGGTTTGACTCAGTGAAAAAGGGGGAGGTGGTATTTTTTTTTTGTTACATATGGCTTTCTGGCAGCCCAGTCACAACTGGCAGCCTGGCAGCCCATGCTAAGAACATCAGAACATGCCGAGGCTCAGATAGCAGATTTTTTCCTTTTTTAACTCCTGTTGCGTTCTAAAATGCAGAATCAAATTGTGCTCGTAGTAATGACCCTATTATTGCTATTAATCATTAGTGTAATTGTCTTCCAGATAATTCATTAAGAATTATATTTTTAATACACTAAAATTTAAGAACATCGTTAAGAAAATATTCAGTCCCAAAATAAGAACAGCCCAGCCTCAATTAAAAACTAAACGTTCTTATAAAAAAAGAGTGTGATCTAAGAACACCCCTAAGAACATTTCCACTAAAATGTAACCCCACAATCTAAGCTATGCTTCATATCTAAAACTTGCCCATCATCTATAATTAGATGGTCTGACTTTTGTCCCTGTGTTATCGAAATTCACGTTCCACACCAGCAAACCTCCAACAATAACACGATCTGCAAATTTCTATGCAATACCTTTTACCACCCTAATAAAGTCCCAAGATTTTACCTAAGCCCTAAATGCTCATCATTGACGCTTTACAATAAGTTTTGGATTGAGAGATCTCGACACAAAAATCTAGAGTCCAGGATACCTAACAGGCATTAAAAACATAAATGGATCTCGTGCCACAGTGCATTAATTTTTACATAACTTTTCAATAGCATTAAAAGAAACAAATAAACAATTGAATTCAAATTCCTAAAAACAATAAGCAATTGTTGAATTTTACATAACCCTTATGTAATCCTTTTGTCTCAATCCAGCAGATAACAATTTGACCGCCTCACTGTTCTCTCTATAAATCGCATAAAGCAGCAAGTACGAATTATTCGCTGCAGCTACATCGACTGACGCTTGTTCTAATGTTTAAGCCCGAGTCAAAAATGAAGTCGCTGTTCGTGGTTCTCGTCGCCCTGTTCGCCTGTGCCGCTGCAAGAAGTGCGCCTCCAAGGAGAGAGATTGTAAAGAATGACATCGATAATTTTGCTAGAGGTTAGTATCCTTAATTTCCAGCCTTTTTTAAACTAGCGAACAATCCCCGTGTTTTCAATTCACCTTTTACCTAAAGTGCAGAATTTATATCGTGTTTATAATACCAACTTTAAATCTTACTAAACCTAATAATAAGGCGGGACATCATGAGCACTTATCTTTTATCGATTTTTTCTCCCTTTTTTTTTGCTTACTAGAATATCCTTATCACTCTTTTTTAACCAAAGTTCACTCATGTATTTTTCTAATATCACCTTTTACAGATCTTATTGACGAACACGGTACGGTGGCACCGTCTGTAGGACCAGCTCCTCCAAGCCTCAAAAAGTACTTCGACGATATAGCTCAAAAAATCATCTCGTACATGGCCATACAACATGGGCTTATAAAATCCTGGGTTGGAGAGCAATTCCGCGAGGTCGTGGCCGCTAAACTCAAGGGGAAGTTCCAGAAATTCAAAGAAGAGCAAGAGAAGGCTTGGGAAAATTTCGAGGAGAACAAGGACAAGCTTACAAAGGAGGAGATCGTGGCGAAGATAGAGAAAACGCACAAGGATGCAATGGCCTTCAAAAGCAGTGTGAGGGCTGAAATCCACGCCCACTTAGTACAGTTACAAGATTATTTGGCGAAAAAGGGTATCAAGGACGAAGAGTTGGATAAAAGCGTTGCTGGTTTGGAATAGACACCCGAATGGACGTGCCGAACACTAAATGGAAAACCCGAACACCCGAATGGACATCCCGAAAACCCAAGGACATCCCAGCGACCCTATCAAGCCTCCTAAACATCTAATGGACATTCAGCTATAAAAGGAATATACCGAATCTAGGCAAAACATTCCACAATTTGTAGATTTAGTAGATCAATTTTTTGAATTAAAAAAGCATTAAAAAGCTTGAATAAAGCCACCACTTATGTTCTAGTTACACTGGTATCTTGGCAAATGACACCAGGCGCGTACACAGGGCGCAGGGTGCGCGCGCACCTCCCCCACCCCCCCCTTGGAGGCCAAAAAGTGGGTCATTTCTTATTTTCTTTTAAGGACTCTTCAAATGCTATGCTTTTTTGCAAATGCTACCAATAAAACTGCGCACCCTCCCTCAGCCCATCCTGGGAACGCACCTGGACATAGTAACAACTATTCCAAATTTTTTTCCATCGAACAGATTACTGTCTTGTCCCTGGAGTTAATTTCGGTTTTCCTGTGGTGTTTCGGGTTTGCTGTGGTTAATGCTGTGACGTCACCTGAAACTCTTTCCAGTGTCTCTTCCCCAATGACAAACCAATCATAGAAAAAGGTGTGTAGCATTGGAGTCTATGAATGACAAGAGCCTGGTACCAAGCAAGCACATTACCTGGGTTGCTAAGGGGGAGAGGGCTGGTGTGCACACTCATATCAGGGACGGATCTACCTTTTCCCTACGGGGGGGGGTTTGACTCAGTGAAAAAGGGGGAGGTGGTAATTTTTTTTTGTTACATATGGCTTTCTGGCAGCCCAGTCAGAACGGGCAGCCCATGCTAAGAACATCAGAACATGCCGAGGTTCAGATAGCAGATTTTTTTTTTTCTTTTTTAAGTCCTGTTGCGTTCTAAAATGCAGAATCAAATTGTGCTCGTAGTAATGACCCTATTATTGCTATTAATTATTAGTGTAATTGTCTACCAGGTAATTTATTAAAAATTATATTTTTAATACACTAAAATTTAAGAACATCGTTAAGAAAATATTTAGTCCCAAAATAAGAACAGCCCAGCCTCAATTTAAAATTAAACGTTTTTATAAAAAAATGTAATCTAAGAACACCCCTAAGAACATTTCCACTAAAATGTAACCCCACAATCTAAGCTATGCTTCATATCTAAAACTTGCCCATCATCTCTAATTAAATGGTCTGACTTTTGTCCCTGTGTTATCGAAATTTACGTTCCACACCAGCAAACCTCCAACAATAACACGATCTGCAAACTTCTATGCAATACCTTTTACCACCCTAATAAAGTCCCAAGATTTTACCTAAGCCCTAAATGCTCATCATTGACGCTTTACAATAAGTTTTGGATTGAGAGATCTCGACACAAAAATCTAGAGTCCAGGATACCTAACAGGCATTAAAAACATAAATGGATCTCATGCCACAGGGCATTAATTTTTACATAACTTTTCAATAGAATTAAAAGAAACAAATAAAAAATTGAATTCAAATTCCTAAAAACAATAAGCAATTGTTGAATTTTACATAACCCTTATGTAATCCTTTTGTCTCAATCCAGCAGATAACAATTTGATCGCCTCACTGTTCTCTCTATAAATCGCATAAAGCAGCAAGTACGAATTATTCGCTGCAGCTACATCGACTGACGCTTGTTCCAATGTTTAAGCCCGAGTCAAAAATGAAGTCGCTGTTCGTGGTTCTCGTCGCCCTGTTCGCCTGTGCCGCTGCAAGAAGTGCGCCTCCAAGGAGAGAGATTGTAAAGAATGACATCGATAATTTTGTTAGAGGTTAGTATCCTTAATTTCCAGCCTTTTTTAAACTAGCGAACAATCCCCGTGTTTTCAATTCACCTTATACCTAAAGTGCAGAATTTATATCGTGTTTATAATACCAACCTTAAATCTTACTAAACCTAATAATAAGGCGAGACATCATGAGCACTTATCTTTTATCGATTTTTTCTCCCTTTTTTTTTGCTTACTAGAATATCCTTATCACTCTTTTTTAACCAAAGTTCACTCATGTATTTTTCTAATATCACCTTTTACAGATCTTATGGACGAACACGGTACGGTGGCACCGTCTGTAGGACCAGCTCCTCCAAGCCTCAAAACGTACTTCGACGATATAGCTCAAAAAATCATCTCGTACATGGCCATACAACATGGGCTTATAAAATCCTGGGTTGGAGAGCAATTCCGCGAGGTCGTGGCCGCTAAACTCAAGGGGAAGTTCCAGAATTTCAAAGAAGAGCAAGAGAAGGCTTGGGAAAATTTCGAGGAGAACAAGGACAAGCTTACAAAGGAGGAGATCGTGGCGAAGATAGAGAAAACGCACAAGGATGCAATGGCCTTCAAAAGCAGTGTGAGGGCTGAAATCCACGCCCACTTAGTACAGTTACAAGATTATTTGGCGAAAAAGGGTATCAAGGACGAAGAGTTGGATAAAAGCGTTGTTGGTTTGGAATAGACACCCGAATGGACGTGCCGAACACTAAATGGAAAACCCGAACACCCAAAAGGAGATCCCGAACACTAAATGGAAAACCGAAACACCCGAATTGACATCCCGATCACCAATTGGAAAACCCGAACACCCGAATGGACATCTCGATCACCAATTGGAAAACCGAATCATCCAAATGGACATGCCGAACACTAAATGGAAAACCGAAACACCCGAATGGACATCCCGAACACCCGAATGGACATCCCGAACACCCGAATGGACATCCCGAACATCAAATGGAAAACCCGAACACCCGAATGTACGTGCCGAACACCAATTGGAAAACCCGAACACCCGAATGGACATCCCGATCACCAATTGGAAAACCCGAATGGACATCCCGAAAACCCAAGGACATCCCAGCGACCCTATCAAGCCTCCTAAACATCTAATGGACATTCGGCTATAAAAGGAATATACCGAATCTAGGCAAAACATTACACAATTTGTAGATTTAGTAGATTAATTTTTTTGTATTAAAAAAGCATTAAAAAAGCTTGAATAAAGCCACCACTTATGTTCTAGCTACACTGGTATCTTGGCGAATGACACCAGGCGCGTACACAGGGCGCAGGGTGTGTGCGCAACTCCCCCTCCCTCCCCCCCCCCCCTTGGGGGCCAAAAAATGGGTCATTTATTATTTTCTTATGAGGAATCTTCAAATGCTATACTTTATTGCAAATGCTACCAATAAAACTGCGCACCCTCCCTCGACCCATTCTGGGAACGCACCTGGACATGGTAACAACTATTCAAAAAAATTTTCCATTGAACAGATTACGGTCTTGTCCCTGGAGTTAATCTCGGGTTTCCTGTGGTGTTTCGGGTTTGCTGTGACGTCACCTGAAACTCTTTCCAGTGTCTCTTCCCCAATGACAAACCAATCATAGAAAAAGGTGTCTAGCATTGGAGCCTAGGAATGACAAGAGCCTGGTACCAAGCAAACACATTACCTGGGTTGCTAAGGGGGAGAGGGCTGGTGTGCACACTCATATCAGGGACGGATCTACCTTTTCCCTACGGGGGGGTTTGACTCAGTGAAAAAGGGGGAGGTGGTATTTTTTTTTTGTTACATATGGCTTTCTGGCAGCCCAGTCACAACTGGTAGCCTGGCAGCCCATGCTAAGAACATCAGAACATGCCGAGGTTCAGATAGCAGATTTTTTTTTTCTTTTTCAAGTCCTGTTGCGTTCTAAAATGCAGAATCAAATTGTGCTCGTAGTAATGACCCTATTATTGCTATTAATCATTAGTGTAATTGTCTACCAGGTAATTTATTAAGAATTATATTTTTAATAGACTAAAATTTAAGAACATCGTTAAGAAAATATTTAGTCCCAAAATAAGAACAGCCCAGCCTCAATTTAAAATTAAACGTTTTTATAAAAAAATGTAATCTAAGAACACCCCTAAGAACATTTCCACTAAAATGTAACCCCACAATCTAAGCTATGCTTCATATCTAAAACTTGCCCATCATCTCTAATTAAATGGTCTGACTTTTGTCCCTGTGTTATCGAAATTTACGTTCCACACCAGCAAACCTCCAACAATAACACGATCTGCAAACTTCTATGCAATACCTTTTACCACCCTAATAAAGTCCCAAGATTTTACCTAAGCCCTAAATGCTCATCATTGACGCTTTACAATAAGTTTTGGATTGAGAGATCTCGACACAAAAATCTAGAGTCCAGGATACCTAACAGGCATTAAAAACATAAATGGATCTCATGCCACAGGGCATTAATTTTTACATAACTTTTCAATAGAATTAAAAGAAACAAATAAAAAATTGAATTCAAATTCCTAAAAACAATAAGCAATTGTTGAATTTTACATAACCCTTATGTAATCCTTTTGTCTCAATCCAGCAGATAACAATTTGACCGCCTCACTGTTCTCTCTATAAATCGCATAAAGCAGCAAGTACGAATTATTCGCTGCAGCTACATCGACTGACGCTTGTTCTAATGTTTAAGCCCGAGTCAAAAATGAAGTCGCTGTTCGTGGTTCTCGTCGCCCTGTTCGCCTGTGCCGCTGCAAGAAGTGCGCCTCCAAGGAGAGAGATTGTAAAGAATGACATCGATAATTTTGTTAGAGGTTAGTATCCTTAATTTCCAGCCTTTTTTAAACTAGCGAACAATCCCCGTGTTTTCAATTCACCTTATACCTAAAGTGCAGAATTTATATCGTGTTTATAATACCAACCTTAAATCTTACTAAACCTAATAATAAGGCGGGACATCATGAGCACTTATCTTTTATCGATTTTTTCTCCCTTTTTTTTTTTGCTTACTAGAATATCCTTATCACTCTTTTTTAACCAAAGTTCACTCATGTATTTTTCTAATATCACCTTTTACAGATCTTATGGACGAACACGGTACGGTGGCACCGTCTGTAGGACCAGCTCCTCCAAGCCTCAAAAAGTACTTCGACGATATAGCTCAAAAAATCATCTCGTACATGGCCATACAACATGGGCTTATAAAATCCTGGGTTGGAGAGCAATTCCGCGAGGTCGTGGCCGCTAAACTCAAGGGGAAGTTCCAGAAATTCAAAGAAGAGCAAGAGAAGGCTTGGGAAAATTTCGAGGAGAACAAGGACAAGCTTACAAAGGAGGAGATCGTGGCGAAGATAGAGAAAACGCACAAGGATGCAATGGCCTTCAAAAGCAGTGTGAGGGCTGAAATCCACGCCCACTTAGTACAGTTACAAGATTATTTGGCGAAAAAGGGTATCAAGGACAAAGAGTTGGATAAAAGCGTTGCTGGTTTGGAATAGACACCCGAATGGACGTGCCGAACACTAAATGGAAAACCCGAACACCCAAAAGGAGATCCCGAACACTAAATGGAAAACCGAAACACCCGAATTGACATCCCGATCACCAATTGGAAAACCCGAACACCCGAATGGACATCTCGATCACCAATTGGAAAACCGAATCATCCAAATGGACATGCCGAACACTAAATGGAAAACCGAAAAACCCGAATGGACATCCCGAACACCCGAATGGACATCCCGAACACCCGAATGGACATCCCGAACACCCGAATGGACATCCCGAACACCCGAATGTACGTGCCGAACACCAATTGGAAAACCCGAACACCCGAATGGACATCCCGATCACCAATTGGAAAACCCGAATGGACATCCCGAAAACCCAAGGACATCCCAGCGACCCTATCAAGCCTCCTAAACATCTAATGGACATTCGGCTATAAAAGGAATATACCGAATCTAGGCAAAACATTCCACAATTTGTAGATTTAGTAGATTAATTTTTTGTATTAAAAAAGCATTAAAAAAGCTTGAATAAAGCCACCACTTATGTTCTAGCTACACTGGTATCTTGGCAAATGACACCAGGCGCGTACACAGGGCGAAGGGTGCGCGCGCACCTACCCCTCCCCCCCCCCCCTTGGAGGCCAAAAAGTGGGTCATTTCTTATTTTCTTTTAAGGACTCTTCAAATGCTATGCTTTTTTGCAAATGCTACCAATAAAACTGCGCACCCTCCCTCAGCCCATCCTGGGAACGCACCTGGACATAGTAACAACTATTCCAAAAATTTTTCCATCGAACAAATTACTGTCTTGTCCCTGGAGTTAATTTCGGGTTTCCTGTGGTGATTCGGGTTTGCTGTGGTTAATGCTGTGACGTCATCTGAAACTCTTTCCAGTGTCTCTTCCCCAATGACAAACCAATCATAGAAAAAGGTGTGTAGCATTGGAGCCTAGGAATGACAAGAGCCTGGTACCAAGCAAGCACATTACCTGGGTTGCTAAGGGGGAGAGGGCTGGTGTGCACACTCATATCAGGGACGGATCTACCTTTTCCCTACGGGGGGGTTTGACTCAGTGAAAAAGGGGGAGGTGGTATTTTTTTTTTGTTACATATGGCTTTCTGGCAGCCCAGTCACAACTGGTAGCCTGGCAGCCCATGCTAAGAACATCAGAACATGCCGAGGTTCAGATAGCAGATTTTTTTCTTTTTTAAGTCCTGTTGCGTTCTAAAATGCAGAATCAAATTGTGCTCGTAGTAATGACCCTATTATTGCTATTAATCATTAGTGTAATTGTCTTCCAGATAATTCATTAAGAATTATATTTTTAATACACTAAAATTTAAGAACATCGTTAAGAAAATATTCAGTCCCAAAATAAGAACGGCCCAGCCTCAATTTGAAATTAAACGTTCTTATAAAAAATGTAATCTAAGAACACCCCTAAGAACATTTCCACTAAATGTAACCCCACAATCTAAGCTATGCTTCATATCTAAAACTTGCCCGTCATCTCTAATTACATGGTCTGACTTTTGTCCCTGTGTTATCGAAATTTACGTTCCACACCAGCAAACCTCCAACAATAACACGATCTGCAAACTTCTATGCAATACCTTTTACCACCCTAATAAAGTCCCAAGATTTTACCTAAGCCCTAAATGCTCATCATTGACGCTTTACAATAAGTTTTGGATTGAGAGATCTCGACACAAAAATCTAGAGTCCAGGATACCTAACAGGCATTAAATACATAAATGGATCTCATGCCACAGTGCATTAATTTTTACATAACTTTTCAATAGCATTAAAAGAAACAAATAAAAAATTGAATTCAAATTCCTGAAAACAATAAGCAATTGTTGAATTTTACATAACCCTTATGTAATCCTTTTGTCTCAATCCAGCAGATAACAATTTGACCGCCTCACTGTTCTCTCTATAAATCGCATAAAGCAGCAAGTACGAATTATTCGCTGCAGCTACATCGACTGACGCTTGTTCTAATGTTTAAGCCCGAGTCAAAAATGAAGTCGCTGTTCGTGGTTCTCGTCGCCCTGTTCGCCTGTGCCGCTGCAAGAAGTGCGCCTCCAAGGAGAGAGATTGTAAATAATGACATCGATAATTTTGTTAGAGGTTAGTATCCTTAATTTCCAGCCTTTTGTAAACTGGCGAACAATCCCCGTGTTTTCAATTCACCTTTTACCTAAAGTGCAGAATTTATATCGTGTTTATAATACCAACCTTAAATCTTACTAAACCTAATAATAAGGCGGGACATCATGAGCACTTATCTTTTATCGATTTTTTCTTCCTTTTTTTTTGCTTACTAGAATATCCTTATCACTTTTTTTAACCAAAGTTCACTCATGTATTTTTCTAATATCACCTTTTACAGATCTTATGGACGAACACGGTACGGTGGCACCGTCTGTAGGACCAGCTCCTCCAAGCCTCAACAAGTACTTCGACGATATAGCTCAAAAAATCATCTCGTACATTGCCATACAACATGGGCTTATAAAATCCTGGGTTGGAGAGCAATTCCGCGAGGTCGTGGCCGCTAAACTCAAGGGGAAGTTCCAGAAATTCAAAGAAGAGCAAGAGAAGGCTTGGGAAAATTTCGAGGAGAACAAGGACTAGCTTACAAAGGAGGAGATCGTGGCGAAGATAGAGAAAACGCACAAGGATGCAATGGCCTTCAAAAGCAGTGTGAGGGCTGAAATCCACGCCCACTTAGTACAGTTACAAGATTATTTGGCGAAAAAGGGTATCAAGGACAAAGAGTTGGATAAAAGCGTTGCTGGTTTGGAATAGACACCCGAATGGACGTGCCGAACACTAAATGGAAAACCCGAACACCCAAAAGGAGATCCCGAACACTAAATGGAAAACCGAAACACCCGAATTGACATCCCGATCACCAATTGGAAAACCCGAACACCCGAATGGACATCTCGATCACTAATTGGAAAACCGAATCATCCAAATGGACATGCCGAACACTAAATGGAAAACCGAAACACCCGAATGGACATCCCGAACACCCGAATGGACATCCCGAACATCAAATGGAAAACCCGAACACCCGAATGTACGTGCCGAACACCAATTGGAAAACCCGAACACCCGAATGGACATCCCGATCACCAATTGGAAAACCCGAATGGACATCCCGAAAACCCAAGGACATCCCAGCGACCCTATCAAGCCTCCTAAACATCTAATGGACATTCGGCTATAAAAGGAATATACCGAATCTAGGCAAAACATTCCACAATTTGTAGATTTAGTAGATTAATTTTTTGTATTAAAAAAGCATTAAAAAAGCTTGAATAAAGCCACCACTTATGTTCTAGCTACACTGGTATCTTGGCAAATGACACCAGGCGCGTACACAGGGCGAAGGGTGCGCGCGCACCTACCCCTCCCCCCCCCCCCTTGGAGGCCAAAAAGTGGGTCATTTCTTATTTTCTTTTAAGGACTCTTCAAATGCTATGCTTTTTTGCAAATGCTACCAATAAAACTGCGCACCCTCCCTCAGCCCATCCTGGGAACGCACCTGGACATAGTAACAACTATTCCAAAAATTTTTCCATCGAACAGATTACTGTCTTGTCCCTGGAGTTAATTTCGGGTTTCCTGTGGTGATTCGGGTTTGCTGTGGTTAATGCTGTGACTTCACCAGAAACTCTTTCCAGTGTCTCTTCCCCAATGACAAACCAATCATAGAAAAAGGTGTCTAGCATTGGAGCCTAGGAATGACAAGAGCCTGGTACCAAGCAAGCACATTACCTGGGTTGCTAAGGGGGAGAGGGCTGGTGTGCACACTCATATCAGGGACGGATCTACCTTTTCCCTACGGGGGGGTTTGACTCAGTGAAAAAGGGGGAGGTGGTATTTTTTTTTTGTTACATATGGCTTTCTGGCAGCCCAGTCACAACTGGTAGCCTGGCAGCCCATGCTAAGAACATCAGAACATGCCGAGGTTCAGATAGCAGATTTTTTTTTTCTTTTTTAACTCCTGTTGCGTTCTAAAATGCAGAATCAAATTGTGCTCGTAGTAATGACCCTATTATTGCTATTAATCATTAGTGTAATTGTCTACCAGGTAATTTATTAAGAATTATATTTTTAATACACTAAAATTTAAGAACATCGTTAAGAAAATATTTAGTCCCAAAATAAGAACAGCCCAGCCTCAATTTAAAATTAAACGTTTTTATAAAAAAATGTAATCTAAGAACACCCCTAAGAACATTTCCACTAAAATGTAACCCCACAATCTAAGCTATGCTTCATATCTAAAACTTGCCCATCATCTCTAATTAAATGGTCTGACTTTTGTCCCTGTGTTATCGAAATTTACGTTCCACACCAGCAAACCTCCAACAATAACACGATCTGCAAACTTCTATGCAATACCTTTTACCACCCTAATAAAGTCCCAAGATTTTACCTAAGCCCTAAATGCTCATCATTGACGCTTTACAATAAGTTTTGGATTGAGAGATCTGGACACAAAAATCTAGAGTCCAGGATACCTAACAGGCATTAAAAACATAAATGGATCTCATGCCACAGGGCATTAATTTTTACATAACTTTTCAATAGAATTAAAAGAAACAAATAAAAAATTGAATTCAAATTCCTAAAAACAATAAGCAATTGTTGAATTTTACATAACCCTTATGTAATCCTTTTGTCTCAATCCAGCAGATAACAATTTGACCGCCTCACTGTTCTCTCTATAAATCGCATAAAGCAGAAAGTACGAATTATTCGCTGCAGCTACATCGACTGACGCTTGTTCTAATGTTTAAGCCCGAGTCAAAAATGAAGTCGCTGTTCGTGGTTCTCGTCGCCCTGTTCGCCTGTGCCGCTGCAAGAAGTGCGCCTCCAAGGAGAGAGATTGTAAAGAATGACATCGATAATTTTGTTAGAGGTTAGTATCCTTAATTTCCAGCCTTTTTTAAACTAGCGAACAATCCCCGTGTTTTCAATTCACCTTATACCTAAAGTGCAGAATTTATATCGTGTTTATAATACCAACCTTAAATCTTACTAAACCTAATAATAAGGCGGGACATCATGAGCACTTATCTTTTATCGATTTTTTCTCCCTTTTTTTTTGCTTACTAGAATATCCTTATCACTCTTTTTTAACCAAAGTTCACTCATGTATTTTTCTAATATCACCTTTTACAGATCTTATGGACGAACACGGTACGGTGGCACCGTCTGTAGGACCAGCTCCTCCAAGCCTCAAAAAGTACTTCGACGATATAGCTCAAAAAATCATCTCGTACATGGCCATACAACATGGGCTTATAAAATCCTGGGTTGGAGAGCAATTCCGCGAGGTCGTGGCCGCTAAACTCAAGGGGAAGTTCCAGAAATTCAAAGAAGAGCAAGAGAAGGCTTGGGAAAATTTCGAGGAGAACAAGGACAAGCTTACAAAGGAGGAGATCGTGGCGAAGATAGAGAAAACGCACAAGGATGCAATGGCCTTCAAAAGCAGTGTGAGGGCTGAAATCCACGCCCACTTAGTACAGTTACAAGATTATTTGGCGAAAAAGGGTATCAAGGACGAAGAGTTGGATAAAAGCGTTGCTGGTTTGGAATAGACACCCGAATGGACGTGCCGAACACTAAATGGAAAACCCGAACACCCGAATGGACATCCCGAAAACCCAAGGACATCCCAGCGACCCTATCAAGCCTCCTAAACATCTAATGGGCATTCAGCTATAAAAGGAATATACCGAATCTAGGCAAAACATTCCACAATTTGTAGATTTAGTAGATCAATTTTTTGAATTAAAAAAGCATTAAAAAAGCTTGAATAAAGCCACCACTTATGTTCTAGTTACACTGGTATCTTGGCAAATGACACCAGGCGCGTACACAGGGCGCAGGGTGCGCGCGCACCTCCCCCACCCCCCTCTTGGAGGCCAAAAAGTGGGTCATTTCTTATTTTCTTTTAAGGACTCTTCAAATGCTATGCTTTTTTGCAAATGCTACCAATAAAACTGCGCACCCTCCCTCAGCCCATCCTGGGAACGCACCTGGACATAGTAACAACTATTCCAAATTTTTTTCCATCGAACAGATTACTGTCTTGTCCCTGGAGTTAATTTCGGTTTTCCTGTGGTGATTCGGGTTTGCTGTGGTTAATGCTGTGACGTCACCTGAAACTCTTTCCAGTGTCTCTTCCCCAATGACAAACCAATCATAGAAAAAGGTGTGTAGCATTGGAACCTAGGAATGACAAGAGCCTGGTACCAAGCAAGCACATTACCTGGGTTGCTAAGGGGGAGAGGGCTGGTGTGCACACTCATATCAGGGACGGATCTACCTTTTCCCTACGGGGGGGGGGGGGGGGGGGGGTTTGACTCAGTGAAAAAGGGGGAGGTGGTATTTTTTTTTGTTACATATGGCTTTCTGGCAGCCCAGTCACAACTGGTAGCCTGGCAGCCCATGCTAAGAACATCAGAACATGCCGAGGCTCAGATAGCAGATTTTTTTTCTTTTTTAAGTCCTGTTGCGTTCTAAAATGCAGAATCAAATTGTGCTCGTAGTAATGACCCTATTATTGCTATTAATCATTAGTGTAATTGTCTTCCAGATAATTCATTAAATATTTTTAATACACTAAAATTTAAGAACATCGTTAAGAAAATATTCAGTCCCACAATAAGAACAGCCCAGCCTCAATTAAAAATTAAACGTTCTTATAAAAAAATGTAATCTAAGAACACCCCTAAGAACATTTCCACTAAAATGTAACCCAACAATCTAAGCTATGCTTCATATCCAAAACTTGCCCATCATCTCTAATTACATGGTCTGACTTTTGTCCCTGTGTTATCGAAATTTACGTTCCACACCAGCAAACCTCCAACAATAACACGATCTGCAAACTTCTATGCAATACCTTTTACCACCCTAATAAAGTCCCAAGATTTTACCTAAGCCCTAATTGCTCATCATTGACGCTTTGCAATAAGTTTTGGATTGAGAGATCTCGACACAAAAATCTAGAGTCCAGGATACCTAACAGGCATTAAATACATAAATGGATCTCATGCCACAGTGCATTTTTTTTTACATAACTTTTCAATAGCATTAAAAGAAACAAATAAACAATTGAATTCAAATTCCTAAAAACAATAAGCAATTGTTGAATTTTACATAACCCTTATGTAATCCTTTTGTCTCAATCCAGCAGATAACAATTTGACCGCCTCACTGTTCTCTCTATAAATCGCATAAAGCAGCAAGTACGGATTATTCGCTGCAGCTACATCGACTGACGCTTGTTCTAATGTTTAAGCCCGAGTCAAAAATGAAGTCGCTTTTGGTGGTTCTCGTCGCCCTGTTCGCCTGTGCCGCTGCAAGAAGTGCGCCTCCAAGGAGAGAGATTGTAAAGAATTACATCGATAATTTTGTTAGAGGTTAGTATCCTTAATTTCCAGCCTTTTGTAAACTGGCGAACAATCCCCGTGTTTTCAATTCACCTTTTACCTAAAGTGCAGAATTTATATCGTGTTTATAATACCAACCTTAAATCTTACTAAACCTAATAATAAGGCGGGACATCATGAGCACTTATCTTTTATCGATTTTTTCTTCCTTTTTTTTGCTTACTAGAATATCCTTATCACTTTTTTTAACCAAAGTTCACTCATGTATTTTTCTAATATCACCTTTGACAGATCTTATGGACGAACACGGTACGGTGGCACCGTCTGTAGGACCAGCTCCTCCAAGCCTCAAAAAGTACTTCGACGATATAGCCCAAAAAATTATCTCGTACATGGCCATACAACATGGGCTTATAAAATCCTGGGTTGGAGAGCAATTTCGCGAGGTCGTGGCCGCTAAACTCAAGGGGAAGTTCCAGAAATTCAAAGAAGAGCAAGAGAAGGCTTGGGAAAATTTCGAGGAGAACAAGGACAAGCTTACAAAGGAGGAGATCGTGGCGAAGATAGAGAAAACGCACAAGGATGCAATGGCCTTCAAAAGCAGTGTGAGGACTGAAATCCACGCCCACTTAGTACAGTTACAAGATTATTTGGCGAAAAAGGGTATCAAGGACGAAGAGTTGGATAAAAGCGTTGCTGGTTTGGAATAGACACCCGAATGGACGTGCCGAACACTAAATGGAAAACCCGAACACCCGAAAGGACATCCCGAACACTAAATGGAAAACCGAAACACCCGAATTGACATCCCGATCACCAATTGGAAAACCCGAACACCCGAATGGACATCTCGATCACCAATTGGAAAACCGAATCATCCGAATGGACATGCCGAACACTAAATGGAAAACCGAAACAGCCGAATGGACATCCCGAACACCCGAATGGACATCCCCAACACCCGAATGTACGTGCCGAACACCAATTGGAAAACCCGAACACCCGAATGGACATCCCGATCACCAATTGGAAAACCCGAATGGACATCCCGAAAACCCAAGGACATCCCAGCGACCCTATCAAGCCTCCTAAACATCGAATGGACATTCGGCTATAAAAGGAATATACCGAATCTAGGCAAAACATTCCACAATTTGTAGATTTAGTAGATTAATTTTTTGTATTAAAAAAGCATTAAAAAAAGCTTGAATAAAGCCACCACTTATGTTCTAGCTACACTGGTATCTTGGCGAATGACACCAGGCGCGTACACAGGGCGCAGGGTGTGCGCGCAACTCCCCGCGCAACTCCCCCTCCCTCCCCCCTCCCCCCTTGGGGGCCAAAAAGTGGGTCATTTCTTATTTTCTTTTAAGGACTCTTCAAATGCTATGCTTTTTTGCAAATGCTACCAATAAAACTGCGCACCCTCCCTCAGCCCATCCTGGGAACGCACCTGGACATGGTAACAACTATTCCAAAAATGTTTTCCATCTAACAGATTACTGTCTTGTCCCTGGAGTTATTTTCGGGTTTCCTGTGGTGTTTCGGGTTTGCTGTGGTTAATGCTGTGACGTCATCTGAAACTCTTTCCAGTGTCTCTTCCCCAATGACAAACCAATCATAGAAAAAGGTGTGTAGCATTGGAGCCTAGGAATGACAAGAGCCTGGTACCAAGCAAGCACATTACCTGGGTTGCTAAGGGGGAGAGGGCTGGTGTGCACACTCATATCAGGGACGGATCTACCTTTTCCCTACGGGGGGGTTTGACTCAGTGAAAAAGGGGGAGGTGGTATTTTGTTTTGTTACACATGGCTTTCTGGCAGCCCAGGGGGTTTAAACCCTCTATACCCTCCCCCGAGATCCGTTATATCATATATATCAACGAAGTGTAAAATTTGAGGATCTTTCAATAAGAAATTACCTATTTTTTGGAAGTTTGCACATACCCTATACTGTGTAGCGAGGTTTGCGGTTTCAGAAGAAAGGGAAGAGTATGATGGCATGTGTCACGATAGCTCGGACCTTGTAAACTACGTTGTTGTTTTCTAATAAATATTAGCAAGAAAATCAAGACATGGCGGCAGCGGCGAGATTCCTGAATCCACCGGAGTTCTTCGACTTCACCAAGCCTTTAAAGTGGCCGGAATGGAAGCAGAAGCTCGAGCGGTACGCGATTGCTACGAAACTTACGAAGGAAGAAGGAGAAATACAGGTGAGCACGCTCGTTTATTCAATGGGAATTGAAGCGGAAAACGTTCTCAAGTCCTTTGATTTTTGGTAAGTAAGTCCTAAAGAAATATGATGATTATTTTATTCCAAAGAGAAATGTTATTCATGAGCGAGCGAAATTCCATCAGAGATCTCAAATACCCGGAGAATCGACAGAATCATTCATAAGAAACCTGTACGAATTAGCTAAGAAATGCGACAGGTGGGCCCGCACACACGCTAATAATGATGTTTGTCCCGCTATAGGAAAAAAGTGCAACAAGTGTAATAAATACCATCATTTTGCGGCAGCTTGTCACTCGCCACCTATGAATGCTAATGAGGTTACACAACCACAGGGAGACCAGCGATTTTTCTTAGGAGATGTAGAATCGGACGGAACAAAGAATCCATGGACAGTTGATTTGTTAATCAACCAGAAACCTGTTAATTTCAAGATTGACACGGGGGCTGATATTACAGTTTTGTCGGAATCAACTTATAATTATCTCCCAAACTCTCCAAAGCTAAGCCAGAGCGCGCAGATATTTCAAGTCAAGGAGGAAAACTGATCTGTAAAGGACAATTTCTGACTGAAGCTAAGCTAAATGGGGAGGCATACCAGGTTAAGATGTTTGTTATTGCAGGAGAGCAAGTGAACAATTTACTAGGACGGGACACTGCTTGTAAAATGGATCTAGTACAGAGAGTTGGAGAAGTTTTGTTTGACGTATTCGGAGATATTGGTCTTCTTAATTGTGCGCCAGTAAAAATCGAGTTACGAGAGGGTGCACAACCGTATCACGTCAATACCGCCAGACAAATCCCGTTCCCACTCTTACCTAAAGTCGAGAGTGAGCTGGATAGAATGAAGCGCGAAGGTATAATTGAGGAAATTACAGAGCCTACTGATTGGTGCGCGCCTATGATTCCAGTCGCAAAGAGTAATGAGAAGGTCAGGATTTGTGTTGATCTGAGACGACTAAATGAATCTGTGAAGCGAGAGAGATATGTCTGCCAACCCTTGATGATGTTGCGCCCAAGATGGTTGGAGCGACCTTGTTTTCAAAGCTCGACGCGTCAAGTGGATTTTGGCAAATACCCCTCACTGATGAAAGCGCAAAGCTTACGACCTTTATCACACCACAAGGCAGATTTTGTTTCCGAAGATTGCCGTTTGGTATAACCTCTGCACCCGAGATATTCCAGCGATGCATGACAGATTTGTTGAAGAACCAAGAAGGAGCATACTCGATAATGGATGACGTCATTATCGTCGGAAAAACCCCGGAAGAACACGACAAAGGATTACGCGAGACTTTGAAGATCATTAAAGAATCGGGTTTGAAACTGAACAAAGAAAAGTGTGAGTTCCGAAAGAAAGAAATCTCTTATTTCGGACATGTGATTAACCAGCAAGGCATTAGTCCAAACCCCGAGAAAGTGAGAGCTATCCAAGCACTCGCAGCGCCAGAGAATGTCAGTGAGTTACGCCAAGTGACAGGCATGATTAACTACCTTGGCAAATTTCTACCCAACTTATCCACAGTCATGGCTCCAATGAACGACTTGCTTAAGTCAGATACAGTCTGGCAGTGGACCGAAGTGCAACAAGAAGCCTTTGATAAGGTCAAAGAGATGGTATCCACAACGCCAGTTCTAGCATTTTACGATCCAAACAAGGCGATCACTGTTAGCGCAGACGCTAGTAGCTACGGAATCGGGGGAGTTCTACTTCAGGAAGACAAAGGGACATTGCGTCAAGTAGCATTCTGCTCGCGAACACTAACACCAGCAGAGAAAAGATACTCGCAGATCGAGAAGGAATGCTTGGCATCAGTGTGGACTTGTGAGAGATTTTCACGTTATCTGATTGGTCTAGAATCTTTCACACTTCTTACAGATCAAAAACCGCTGGTACCGCTGATTAACTGTAAGGATTTGGATAAGACACCGGTGAGATGTCAACGCCTGCTAATGCGCCTGATGAGGTTTAATGCGAAAGCAGTGCACATACCTGGTAAGGAACTTATAATAGCAGACATACTGAGCAGAAACCCACTTAAGTCAAATGTGTCAGACAGCGAAGATGTTGAAGCATACGTAGACTCAGTAGTGAACACTAGAATTGCGAAAGATAACCTTCGAGAGATAGAGCAAGAAACTCAGGAAGATTCCAAGCTTAAGTTAGTATTGGAATACGTTAGAAATGGATGGCCGATGCATCCAAAACAGGTTCCCGAAGAAATACGAGAGTATTTTGGAATTCGTAACGAACTATCAGAAGTCAATGGCAAGCTCGTGTTTGGAAGTCGTATTGTGATCCCAGAATCGATGCGCGGTTACGTCTTGGACAGAATCCATTATGGACACCAGGGTGTAACAAAGTGCCGCGAGAGAGCACGTCTCTCCGTCTGGTGGCCTGGTTTAAGCAGAGGTATCGCACAGAAGGTTGCGTCATGTGAATTCTGTTTAGTCAACCAGCCTACGCAGAGGAAGGAACCTCTAGGAACCACACCATACCAGATAGACCATGGCAGATGATTACAGCAGATCTTGCAATGTCGGATGGTAAAGATTATCTTATCGTAACAGACTACTATTCAAGGTATATTAAAATCGCACACACTACAAAGTCACCTCATACTACCTCCAAACGAGTGATCGGTAAACTTAAGAAAATGTTTGCGAGATGGGGAATACCCGAACAAGTAAAGAGTGATGGGGGACCTCAGTTCACATCTAAGGAGTTCGAGGAGTTCAGTAAGGAGTATGGTTTTACGCACGATCCATCGACCCCACATTTCCCTCAAGGAAATGGTGAAGTGGAAAGTGGAGTACGAATTGCGAAGAGGATTCTGAAACAAGAGGATCATTTCTTAGCATTGATGACTTATAGAGCAACCCCCGACACAAGCCACAAATGAAAGTCCTTGTAAGCTTATAATGGGTCGCGAAATACGCACAAGATTGCCTACACTAACTGATAATTTACATCCAAAGACGCAAAATCACAAAGAGGTGAGAAAAGCCGACGAGAAAACCAAGCAGAGATACAATAAGTCATTCGATGATCGTCACGGCGTTAGATCACTACCTGTACTCGAAGAAGGAGATCAAGTAAGAGTCAAACTTGATAATGAAAAAGGATGGAAAACGCAAGGTCCAATTGTTGCAGCAGACACTCGTAACAGATCGTACATCGTAGAAACGTCTAACTCAAGTCTTCTGAAGCGAAATCGTCGTCATTTACGTCCTTCAGCTGGGATAGATCAAGATACTACTCCCTACGAGCTACCGGAAGAAGACCTTGTAAACTACGTTGTTGTTTTCTAATAAATATTACCTAGAAAATCAAGACAGCATGAAGAATGTGTACGAAGGATGGGGAGAGAGGCAAAATAAATGCTTGTCCGCAATCATTGTTTTTTTCAGGCATTGCATTCATTTTTTTATTGCAAAATTCATGACATTGGATTGGTGCATTTTTCAGGTTTCCTTATTTCACACATACACACTAGAATAGCGTCTATTCAAACGAGTGTGTGCTATTTTTGAATTTAATTTTTAATATTTTTTCTGTTCATTGTTATTGCCTTAATATTAATGGAGCTCTGTATTCTATGAAGTCTGGTGGCAATGACAACTGCACATTAGCATCTCATCATCTCAGGGGGGGTGTCTGAGAAATACAACGCGTGCATGCAAGCTGGGGGGGTGTCTATGAGATGAAACGCGTGCGGCATAAGCGTTTTCTCCCCCCTCACCCATTTCACACCGCCATAACTTTTCTCTTGCTCTCTGCTGAAAGACCACCGCCATAACTTTTCTCTTGCTCTCTGCTGAAAGACCACAGAATCGCTAACTCAGTCTACAAACCGGACAAGGGTATCATTACAACCAAGCTTTAAGATAATAACCCAAGCTCAGGAGTCAGTGAACATCGAAATTCATCTAACAATAATCATCGCCCAATCCCAGAAATTAAATCAAATAAAGCATCTAAATATTGCATGTGGTGTTTTTTTATATCAATTCCTTTCTGAAGTACTTTTGCCACGAAAACACATATCGCGAGTCATTTCTACAATCAACTCTAATAAAAAAAAAGCTTAGCTTCATTTATAGAGAATGGGCTGCCGATGTTATAATCTGCCTAGTCCGACATTGGCATTCTAATTCTATTCGGGATTTAGTTCGTTCTTTTTACCGTTACAAGATTAAGATGTAAATACAGATCGTGAAAGAAAAAAACCCCTAGGTTTCGAAGATGGGACTTGCTTGATAGAACTGTAGAAAAGTGTGCAACGAGAGGATTCTATCGCTAAGTTATACAGTGTATACTCTCTTCCGCGAAGGCACCAGAGGGAAACCCAGGATAAGAAAAGAAAAACAAAATTTATGTTCTTTTTGCAGCTAAATCGGCTGTGAACTCTCGCGAAAGTTCGGGAGGAATTCACAATAACCAGTGTTCTTCCGAAGCCCCGAACCGCCCCTGGCTACCGTCCGGATATTTTATAGGAATGCAATTGGAATGCTCCTCGTATCATCGTTTAAAAAGGTCCCCACTGTATAAAGAAGATCTCATATACTCCAAAAAAAACCTCTTATATTCTAATTGGTCTAATTGGGATAATTATTTTGATTTATATTATTCTTATCAACATTTATTCGGTCTTTTTCTACACGTTTCTATGCGGGGAGGAGATTGTGAGGGCTGATAGCTTTGTCAACTGATGGGACTTGATGGGAGAATTACAAACTTGTCTAAAAGTACGACCTTTCTCAAATACTAAAGATTTATGAATCCATTTTTAAGTTAATCCGTGACAGGCTTTGATGATTATGTCAATGCAAGCTTCCTTAACGCCACGTCAGTAGTTTACGGTTTGTCGCACAGGAGTTTATGGCTGAACGAGTTTTCTTTGTCGTATTAAATATTCCACTCAGTATTGTCTACTAAACCTGTAGAAAAACGCTACGTGTTAACCCCAACAACCCTCAACCTACTATAAAATTTGGTCATTTACGCCCCAAACAATTCCATCCTTACAGCCTGAATTACTTCCAAAGGTCTTCTTCATTATGACACAGTTCAAGAAAATTGTTTTCTTGTTAATTGTGGTTTCAGTCTTTAGCATAAACGCTGGGAAATCGAAAGGGAAGAAGCAGCCACCGATTCCTCCAAATAATGAAGACTCATTTTCTGAGCAAGACCATTTCCCCGGCGGAGAGCATTCCTCAAAATACGACCATGATGCTTTTCTCGGCGAAGACCAGGCGGCTGAATTCGACGAGTTGACCCCTAAACAAACCAAACAACGGCTCAGGTAAACACATCATTTCATAGTTGATATTTCTGTTTGCTGTTGTGACTACAATGCGGTTCAGTTGCATGAATTAATAACGTAGAAAACGCATAAGATCACCACTCTCGAATTAGTTGGTGTTTTTGTGTATTTGTCTATGAGATTACAATGATGTATCGCCTTAATAATTTTTTTCATTCCCCGCTTGGCCCAGCCGTTTAAGCTCGATTAGCTCTGCTATTTCTTTAAATGGCTGGTGCCAAAGTATTGATATAGATTTCTCTAAGAATAATTAAAATTATTAATAATTATTATTGTAACTACAGGGTGCCAATGAATCTATTTGTTTGTTTCTATTTACACAAAGTTTTAATAATTCTCAAACTTTATCAGAGAGCTGTTTCCTAAAATAGACGTAGACCAAGATCAGAAAATCTCGCTGAAAGAACTGGTTGAATGGATTGATGTAAACATGAAGAAGCACACGAGAAAAAGCTCAGAGTCCCGTATGGAACAGATGGACAAGAACAAGGACGGCAAGGTCTCATGGGAAGAGTATGTCAACGTGGAGTATGACCCCAAGAACGAGAAAGGTGCGTGAAAAGGTGCGTGACGTGCGCAAGGTTCGTGACAATATCACACTGCGTGGCTGCTTAGTCGAGCCCTGATAACCTTACTCGGACTCTCCTGCGAAATGGAAGTAATTTATGATTCCATTCCTTACATTTGAAAATACAACGATATATTTGCAAGAAAAATCAAAAATAACCATCCACAATTAAAGACTGATACTTCATTTATGATATTTGATTGAAAGCTTCTCTGTCACTTGCTTGAATAAGCCGATGGAAAAGGATTCTTTGTGTTACTCGTCATTGAACGGGAGCATAAAATGGCGGCGTGATTGGCCTTCACACCAGCATTTACCCCAGCACTTAAACCAGTTTAAAGGTGTTAAACCATTTAAGGCTTAAATCAAACTGGTTTAAATTTCAATTTCCCAAGAGTGGACAAAACCAAAAACAAAACTGAATAGACTGTGCTGTACCTGTTACTAAGTGATTATTTAGCTAGTAAGAATTCGAATTTCGAGAGAAACTTGGCAAGTTATCAGGCATAAAAAAACCTTGTTTACTACCATCCCCCTCGAAAATCCTGTTTTTTTACGACTGAATCAGACATTTGCTGCGCACCCCTCCCCACACCCTTACCATCCCCCTCGGAAAATCCTGTTTGCTTACGATTGTGTCCTTGTGGTCTCAGGAATGTCCAATGAAAACAAAGACCACCTTAAGGAAATGAAAAAGCGTGACGAAAAGAGATGGAAACACGCCGATATGGACAACGATAACCTTCTGACTATAGACGAGCTGCAGATGTTTATCCACCCTGAAGAGACGCCACGAATGACAAGCGTTCTTGTGCAGGTAACCATGACGTCATAAAGATCATGTGACCATGTCTAAATATCTGCAAAGCCAATGTAACTATGCCAGGGGCGTAGGCAGGGGGGTGGCCAAGGGGGCCCGTCCCCCCCCCCCCCTTTCTAGCAGCCAAAAATACAGGAAATGTATGAGACATTATATAGAACACAGGAGAAAATGCCTTAAAAGGCCTCCTGTTAGAAAATCTTGGCTACGCCGTTGTATGCCGTCATGACAGCGACCGCCCTTTTATATCTCACTGGTCGGTGGTGAAAATAATCTAGCAAGGCAAAATCTCTAGAAGAAAACAAGTAATCCTTGGTTGAAAAGCACAACACAACCTACCAGAGAAAAACATCGAGCAAGCCAACTGTACATTTTTACCTCGTCAGATATTAAGTGATCGGTCCTTAATAACCATGTCGTTGGAATATGCCTTGTCGTCTGTGAAAATAACAGGGGCGTAGCCAGGGGAGTGGCCCGGACCCCCCCCCCCCCCCCTTTCTGGTCCAATAAAGCTATTACATTTCAGTCGTTACGTCTCAGTTGAAAAAGAAAGTTCTTGAGGAATCGTCCCAACCCCTAGGCCCCTGGAAAAAACTTACATATATTGACTAACATCAATATACCGGTTTGATTTTAGGAGAATATGGAAATGCTGGACAGTGACAAAGATGGAAAAATCAGCTTTGCCGAATACGCAGGTAAGTTGTCTGTAATGTGGCGCATGCGTGCATTTATAAAAACACACCTAAATAATGATTTTTTTTCTACTAGGCTTAGATGGAACAGGAGAGGATAACCAAGACTCGTTGAAGAGTCTAAAGGATGACTTTAACAATGACCTCGACAAAGACAAAGATGGCTCACTAAACAAGGTAAGTTGAGATATAAAGATTGACGTCATTTAGTAACCATGGCTACATAAAAAAACATGTTGAAATGCTTAGGAAGGCTTACTAAACAGAGTACGGCGAATTGCATTTTATATGACGTCATGTTTATAATCTTTTGCAATGACAACATGACATCACGACATCATGACATCATAATAGGGCCAAAGCAGGGGTTGGGCACTGGGGGCAAGTGTCCCTCACCCAAATATTAAAAAATACTAACGTTATATACTTCTCCAGTTCTCCCTAGTCCACTCCACCCCTTCCCGCACACACACACACGTAGTTTTTTCTAGACTTGCTACATCTTTAATAATTATATGACAAAGTTGGTTTATTTATTAGGTTTCCTTAGAAAAAATACCCTTATTACATAGACTATCTTACAACAGGGTCTAGATTGGGGAATCTGCATGTCGACAGTCAGCTAAAAGTTCCATAATTTGTCGGTAGTCAGTAAGAATTATCGGTATTTGTCGGTATAACTTTAATAATTAATTCATGATAAATTAATTATTGATTAATATTGACAGAAAAGTTAGATTGACGATGGAAGTAAAGAGTGTAAAAATGTCGGTAGTAGGCAAATATTCTTTTGTCGCTAGTTACTATTTACTTCATGTTTTGTCGGTAGTCGGTTACTTTTAAGACCGTTTGTCGCTAGTCGATTAAAGGGGCAGAGTCATGGCACTGCGCATGTCTGGATTCAGTGTTTATTTTGGGCTTTTAGTAGTCTGCAAAAAGTTGAACTTTAATAGCTGCCAATGGCTTGTTAAAATAATATGCAATATTTTATCGAAAACTATGTTAATTGACAGTTTGTGGTCCTTTCCTTTGAATTTAAGGCTCCCAAAGGAGGATCATAAGTCAATAATATAATTTGACTGAAATTCATTGAGTGCGGGCCGGAGAGCTATTGACAAGCCTTACCATGGCACTGCCCCTTTAACTCCATCCAGACCCCTGTTACAATGAATACAGACCACAATGCAAAGAAAGCCCAGGTCTTGACTAATTTTTCCCGATATCAGTCAATCTTGTTTTAAAAACTGTCATTTCCTTTTTAGGCATTACATACCATATTTGTGAGTCCGCTTCAATCATTTTTTCGCTTTTCCATCGCTCTACAACTTTTTAAGTCGAGAATTTCCATGTAAACTTGCAGGAATTCGTGTTTCCTACGATTCTGCTGGCAGCCATTTTGGAAATGGAGCCTAGTCCCTAACGTTTTTTTTTTTTACTGACTTCTCTGATGATGTCGTTCTAGGAGGAACTGAAAAGCTGGATATTTCCGAGCGGATCTCCTTCATCCGGAGAAGCCGAGCATCTCATGACAGAAGTCGACAAGAATAAGGTTTTATTGCCAGTAGTCCTCTCTTACTCAAACCAGATAAGTATAACATATGCTTGCTAAGACATAAGTTATACCTGTCTCCCTTCAATACTTTCCATAAAATTCAACCTTGTTAACTCACACATTCTTAGAAAAAGACTTGTGCTTTTTTCACACGTCAAAGCAATTACTCTGTTTCACAGAAGCATAAAACATACTTTTTCAACTTTGTGTTGATTTATAATTTGCATGCCAGAGACTGCATTATATCCCATGAAAATTATCTTTATCCCTACTAGGTAGGGTGTCTCTGAGGGGGTAGACACGCCCTATCTTCATGTGAACAGAACCTAATAAAACAAGAAAATTTTGTGTCGAATCTGCCGATTACATGATAGCACGAACTGAAATGCGATTTTAGTTGCGTCTTCGAGTTATCGGGAGCATTTATCTAGCAAATTCTTGTGACTATTGCTTTTAAGCATTTGTGTTCAATGTTTCAGGATAACTTCTTGACGGTGGACGAGATAATGGAGCGCTACGAGCTTTTCGCCGGAAGTCGAGCTACAAATTACGGAAACATGCTGAAGAAAGAGCTGTAGCCTTCTCAGGCGCAAAGGATCGAGTCTTCAATAAATGTGTGCTTTGCTTTGGCTGTGTTTCCCTTTCTTTTATATTTCTGCGTTTAGTGATCGTACTATCTGTATTCTGTAAAAATTTGAATTTCAACCAGAATCGTTGTGTGTGTGCGTAGTGAACTATTGATATCCGCTAAAACTGAACCAATTTACACTTTTCTCACCTTTAAAATGATCCTAAAGTACCAAAACCCATGATTCACCCCCATTTCAATGCCTTATAAGGCAGGCACTTCGAACACTTCGCGTTCTACAAACAAAACAAGTCTCTAGAGTGCGCGGGTCACTACGCCAAGGAGCGCTCTTGTACCGAGAGTACCAAAGAACAGAATACCCGTCCACATTTTAAGGCCTCTAAATTTCATCGGTCCGCGGTCCGCAGTCCAGAACTACTTAATCTGAAGTGCCCATCATTGCACAATTAAATTATAATACTACTCAATTTAAAATATCCATCATTGCACAATTAAATTATAATACTACTCAATATAAAATATCCATCATTGCACAATTAAATTATAATACTACTCAATATAAAATATCCATCATTGCACAATTAAATTATAATACTACTCAATATAAAATATCCATCATTGCACAATTAAATTATAATACTACTCAATATAAAATATCCATCATTGCACAATTAAATTATAATACTACTCAATATAAAATATCCATCATTGCACAATTAAATTATAATACTACTCAATATAAAATATCCATCATTGCACAATTAAATTATAATCGGATATGTCATGTTGGTCCGCAGTCCGCAGTCAAAGACTACTAATTCGTCCATAATGCGAAATTGGTTGGTCCGCGGTCCGCTGTTTATAAATATGCACAGATGGCTACACAGCGGACTGCGGACCACGGACCACGGTAGCAGTGACTTAGATTACTTAGACTTATTATTTGATACTTCGTTCTATAAATATGCAAAGAAGGCTACACAGTGGACTGCGGACCGCGGACCACGGTAGCAGTGACTTAGATTACTTAGACTTATTATTTGATACTTCGTTCTATAAATATGCACAGACGGCTACAAAGCGGACTACGGACCGCGGACCACGGACCACGGTAGCAGTGTAAATAAAGATTTCTCTAACGACCTTTAAGGGCCGGCCGTCCATACGAGTAACTTTTACTTGACAAGTTTTTCCGTGGATGCGCCTTTAGACGAACGAACACAGAAAAATGGTAACTATTCATCGGAAAAACAAATAAAACTCTACACGGTCAACTTTGTGCACTGGGCAAGTAAAACTTGCCCGTTTAAACAATCCTTTAAGGGTCAATTACTAGATATATTTAGGCACTGCCTAAAAGCGGAGCTCCAAAACTCGAATCGGGTATAAGGAAATAAGGTATCAATAAAAAGGTGAAATGTCCCCAGAGGCCTGAAATGGATATAAAGAATAGGATAATCTGCCCATTTATCTCTCTTACATTAGTCACTGGAACCGTAGTCATATAAATAGAGGAGTTTACAAAGAAATTTATATTTTATTAATAAAAGTGAAGAAAAACACAATTGTATGAGATGTATAAAGAGCTGCATGGGACAGTTAGATCTATGTTTTAAACTTTGCTTTATGTGAGATGATGAGAGTATCTGTGGAACCTGACTATTTTTATATTTTAGTGCAAACCCATAGTGTGGTACACTGTTATGACAGGCTGCTCTAAATATATACGTTTTAAAGCAGATAATGTAAATCATTTTTTTCCTTTTGGTGGCATGCCCTGTAGTAAATAAAGGGGAGTACCCCCACCACCCCCCCCCCCCCCCCCCCCACTTCAGGGTAACATTGTAGCTATCGATTAAATGTAATCTGATACCAAAATTGATTGAATTCTTTCTGTTGTTGACATTTAGGTTGCTACAAAATTGAAAAATTAGCAGGCTAGATACAAAAAATAAAAGCCTTCTATTACTAATTGCAGTTATGTAACAGCTGAGACTTGTCATTTTCCTATAATACACAGCAGGCTGTTACACAAAATAACTGATTTGGAAAAAGACATAAACAAACCAATTATCGTCATAGAACAGATATTACAATTATTATTACATAACAGATATCAAAAAAAGATTGTATTAAACCAACAGAAATGTATAGTCTTCTAAATCCATTTTTTTTTCTAAATTCTTACAATAGTGTAAATCCTAGGGACATATGCCTGCCTCAACTGATAATATGACTGCAATTAGCGATAGAAGGTGAAGTTATTAATGTGTGTCCCTTTCTTCTCCTTCTTCTTATCAGGCTTTGCTGTTTTTTCTAAATAATTCAAATATTATAAAATGGATTAGTAAACAAATTAGCAGCCCTGTAAAATGTGAAGAACATTCTATGGAGGAGATGATATTTATACATTATATTTTCACAAATTTAATTTATTTTCTGTGGGGGGGGGACTTATTTAAAAACAAATGCAAAACAGCAAAATCAAATTTCACCCTAAGGGATGATAACACCGAGGGCGTGGTTAACAGCAAGTCTTACTCCTAAAGGATAGATTTGGTAAGAATCTTACACCCTAACAGATACTGAGATTTCATCGCTTATTATAATATATCATCTCATGTTAGAAATCAGCTACAAAAATCACCTCACAAAGTACAATCTAATGTCAGCATCATGTGCAAAAGAGGTGTGGTCCATTTTGATTCAAACTCATCATGTTTTGGTATCAGTTTGAATATTTTTCTTACCTGATTCTACACATTCTTGACTGGTTTAAGTTGTTCTCTTCTCTAACTTGAGTGATTCTACAGCTGGCGCCGTCTTTCATTCGCATCTCTCCTCTCCTCTTCTGTCATACGTGCCGGCGTTCCGACTGTTGCTTGCGCCGTCTTTCATTCGCATCGCTCCTCTCCTCTTCTATCATACGTGCTGGCGTTCTGACTGTTGTTGGCGTTCCCTTTCATTCGCATTTCTCCTCTCTTCTTCTGTCATACACAATCGGCGTTGGCGCTGTCTTTCATTCGCACCTCTCCTCTCGTCTTTTGTCATACCCTGCCGTCGTTCTTGCATTCTTTGGCGCTTTGTTTATTGTCTAGTTTCTGAAACTCGCCTTTTTGAAGAGCCATGTTGTTGTTCACTGGATCTCTCGCCGACTTCAAACCCAATAAGTAGCAATTTCTAAATTATGATTCTAGCCCGACTAAAAAAAGTTTATAACAGGAAAATACAAATTGAAAAAAAGGTCTTACCTCCATCTTCGCAATTCTTTCCATTTTCCATGTTCGTATTCGTGTTTTTTTTTTCGGTGTTGTTTTATAGTTAACTGTGTAGCTTTTTTAGATGCATAAGCATAAGCGCAATTTAGCATAAGTTAAAATCGAGGATGACCGCGCACTCCTGGGTCTAGCCCCTGCTGCGGCTTGGGCGCCCCCGGTTATTCAGGCCTTGGCACGTGTTTTTCAATGGCAAAAGTACTCAAGCAGGAATCTTCGGTAGGCCTACAAGTTCCGATCATGTTCGCACCGCCGAACGCTTTTTTTGGGGCTCTGTTTTCAATGGCTGGAGGCGACCGCTTCGGTAAAAGCAAACGACCCAAGGCCACTTAGTGTGACAGAGCTATAGCATCTCAACATCAGGGCACGTTTGCTAGTGGAGGAAAAGATGCAATTGCAGTTAGCATTGACGAACCTTCACTTCACGTCGGTGGTAGTGGTGAGTAACATATACTGTCAGTATATATTCAGTGTGCTGGCTTGTCGTTTTGTAAAATGCCACGATGTTTAGCAGAGGCAGTGTGTCAAGCATGACACAACTCAACAGATGCTGGCTGAGCTGGCTGAACGACAACATTTGCTGAATTGGCTCGGCCTTACTATGGTTATACGTATTTACTTGTAATAATCTTGCTGGGGAATACCAACCACAATGGTGGGTCATATTGCTGTATATGACTTTGCCTTTGGACGAGAACAGCTGCGGACAAGCCTCGCCCGGAGCATCTTGATGTTGTGTTGGGGCGGGTAATCCACCTCTCTCTCACTGCTCTAGCAGTGTTGTGTTGGGGCGGCTAATCCACCTCCCTCTCACTGCCCTAGCAGTGTTGTGTTGGGGCGGCTAATCCACCTCCCTCTCAATGCCCTAGCAGTGTCGTGTTGGGGCGGCTAATCCACCTCCCTCTCACTGCCCTAGCAGTGTCGTGTTGGGGCGGGTAATCCACCTCTCTCTCACTGCCCTAGCAGTGTTATGTTGGGGCGGCTAATCCACCTCTCTCTCAATGCCCTAGCAGTGTTGTGTTGGGGCGGCTAATCCACCTCTCTCTTACTGCCCTAGCAGTGTCGTGTTGGGGCGGCTAATCCACCTCTCTCTCACTGCCCTAGCAGTGTTATGTTGGGGCGGCTAATCCACCTCTCTCTCAATGCCCTAGCAGTGTTGTGTTGGGGCGGGTAATCTACCTCCCTCTCACTGCCCTAGCAGTGTCGTGTTAGGGCGGCTAATCCACCTCTCTCTCACTGCCCTAGCAGTGTTATGTTGGGGCGGCTAATCCACCTCTCTCTCAATGCCCTAGCAGTGTTGTGTTGTGGCGGCTAATCCACCTCTCTCTCACTGCCCTAGCAGTGTTGTGTTGGGGCGGCTGATCCACCTCTCTCTCAATGCCCTAGCAGTGTTATGTTGGGGCGGCTAATCCACCTCTCTCTCAATGCCCTAGCAGTGTTGTGTTGGGGCGGGTAATCCACCTCCCTCTCACTGCCCTAGCAGTGTCGTGTCGGGGCGGCTAATCCACCTCTCTCTCACTGCCCTAGCAGTGTTATGTTGGGGCGGCTAATCCACCTCTCTCTCAATGCCCTAGCATGGGGCGGGTAATCCACCTCCCTCTCTCTGCCCTAGCAGTGTCGTGTTGGGGCGGGTAATCCACCTCTCTCTCAATGCCCTAGCAGTGTTGTGTTGGGGCGGGTAATCCACCTCCCTCTCACTGCCCTAACAGTGTCGTATTGGGGTGGCTAATCCACCTCTCTCTCACTGCCCTAGCAGTGTCGTGTTGGGGCTGGTAATCCACCTCTCACTGCCCTAGCAGTCTCGTTTTGGGGCGGCTAATCCACCTCTCTCTCACTGCCCTAGCAGTGTTATGTTGGGGCGGCTAATCCACCTCTCTCTCAATGCCCTAGCAGTGTTGTGTTGGGGCGGGTAATCCACCTCCCTCTCACTGCCCTAGCAGTGTCGTATTGGGGTGGCTAATCCATTTCTCTCTCTCACTGCCCTAGCAGAGTCGTGTTGGGGATTGCAAGGGCTCCCCCCACCAGCCCTGTAGTGTATTAGCCCACTTTACTTAGTATCATATAACAGAGATGACGTTATTGATAATGTTTATTTGTAATACCATATAAGGTCATGGCGTATGCCATAAGTTGTAAATACTGTGATTAAAGATCAGTCTATATTCGCAAACCAAAGCGTGCGGTTGTGTTAACTGACTCCAATGAATATATAGCGAAAGACACTAAAAGCCCCAGTGCTGTTGTATTGGGATGGGTAAGCCCCATCTCCTCCCTCTTAGGCTACGGCATCTGCAGTGGATCTATGCCCTAGAATGCCATGAGATGTGGCCTCACACATAACTGCGTTGCCTGGAAGAGTGACAGCAGTTCCCCTAGACTAGACCACCTTGTACGCAACTAATTAATTCAAGAACTACAGAACCCCCCCACACACACGCACACATCGTGACAATCTAGCTCCTCCCAGCCTCCTACAACGAATCGCAAACAACGACTAGCAATTTGTGTTTGTTAAGGATCTAAATGTGTAATGTGCTACCTGTTTCTGTAATTCTATCCCTGACTGCGAGTGGAATAGTAAATATACATACATTTTTATTGTTATTGCCATTGCTATTATCATTACTATCATTATTGCTATTGCTTGCTATGGTTATTGTTATTGCGATTATTATCGCTATTGCTATTATTATTGCTAGTGCTACTGTTCTTGCTATTGCTATTACTATTGCTAGTACTATTGCTAGTTCTATTATCACTGCTACTGCTATCATCATTGCTATCCTTATTGCTAGTGCTATTGCTTGCTACTGTTATTGTTATTGTTATTGCTATTATTATCGCTATTGCGATTATTATTATTGCTATTGTTATTGCTATCGCTATTGTTATTGTTATTGCTATTGCTATAATAATAGTAGCAATTGCTATTGCTATTGCTACTATTATTGCTATATGGATATTATTGTTGTCATTTCTATTGTTATTGCCATTGCTAGTGCTCTTGCTATTGCTATTATATTACTATCGCTATTGTCATTGCTATTAATATTGCTGTTGCTACTGTTACTGCTATTATCATTGCTATTGCCCTTGTTCTTGCTATCGGTATTATTATTGCTATTGCTATGATTACTGCTACTGCTATCGTTATTGCTATTGCTATTATTAGTGCTATTGCTATTGTTTATCATTATTATTTTTAGTATTATTGTGGCCCTTGCGGCCTAATTGCGGCCATAGTGGCCTAATTGCGGCCCTTGGTGGCCTATAGTTGCAGGCCCTTGGTGGCCTTTAGTTGCGGCCCTTGGTGGCCTTTAGTTGCGACCCTTGCGGCCTTTAGTTGCAGGCCCTTGCGGCCTTTAGTTGCAGGCCAGTGGTGGCCTCTAGTTGCAGGCCCTTGGTGGCCTTTAGTTGCGGCCCTTGGTGGCCTTTAGTTGCGGCCCTTGCGGCCTTCAGTTGCGGCCCTTGGTGGCCTAGTTGCGGCCCTTGGTGGCCTTAAGTTGCGGCCCTTGCGGCCTATAGTTGCGGCCCCTGCGGCCTATAGTTGCGGCCCTTGGTGGCCTAGTTGCGGCCCTTGGTGGCCTTTAGTTGCGGCCCTTGCGGCCTTTAGTTGCGGCCCTTGTGGCCTTTAGTTGTGGCCCTTGCGGCCTTTAGTTGCGGCCCTTGCGGCCTATAGTTGCAGCCCTTGCGGCCTTTAGTTGCGGCCCTTGCGGCCTATAGTTGCGGCCCGTGGGGGCCTTTAGTTGCGGCCCTTGCGGCCTTTAGTTGCGGCCCTTGCGGCTTATAGTTGCGGCCCTTGGTGGCCTAGTTAGGGCCCTTGGTGGCCTATAGTTTCGGCCCTTGGCGGCCTATAGCCGCGGCCCTTGCGGCCTATAGTTGCGGCCCGTGGTGGCCTATAGTTGCGGCCCCTGCGGCCTATAGGTGCAGCCCTTGCGGCCATAAGTTGCGGCCCTTGCTGCCTTTTGTTGCGGCACTTGCGGCTATAGTTGCGGCCCTTGGTGGCTTATAGTTGCGGCCCTTGGTGGCCTATAGTTATGGCCCTCGGTGGCCTAGTTGCAGCCCTTGGTGGCCTATAGTTGCGGCCCTTGGTGGCCTATAGTAATGGCCCTCGGTGGCCTACTTGCGGCCCTTGGTGGCCTAGTTGCAACCCCTGCGGCCTATACTTGCGACCCTTGATGGCCTATTGTTGCGGCCCTTGGTGGCCAAGTTGCGGCCTTGGTGGCTTAGTTGCGGCTCTTGCGGTCTATAGGTGCGGCCCCTTGCGGCCTAGTTGTGACCTTCGTGGCCTAGTTGCGGCCCCTTGTGGCTTAGTTGCGGCCCTAGCGGCCTAGTTGCGGCCCTTGCGGCCTAGTTGCGGCCCTGGTGGCCTAGTTGCGGCCCTGGTGGCCTAGTTGCGGCCTCTTGCGGCCTTGTTGTGACGCTGGTGCCCTAGTTGCGGCCCTGGTGCCCTAGTTACGGCCCTGTTGGCCTAGTTGCGGCCCTGGTGGCCTTGTTGCGGCCCTGGTGGCCTAGTGGTGGCCCTTGGTGGCCTTTGCGGCCCATGCGGCCTTTATCTTTGCGGCCCTTGCGGCCTTTGCCTTTGCGGCCCCCGTGGCCGTTGCCTTTGTGGCCCTCGTGGTCTTTGCCTCCCTCGCGGCCTTTGCCTTTGCAGCTCTCGCGCCTTTGCCTAGGCGCTCCTGGCGGCCTTTTGCCTATGCGGCCCTCAGTCCTAATTGCGTTGCCTAAATGGCTGATGAGGCTTTGCCCCCAGCCCTTGCGTTGCCGAAAGGTTTGTTGAGGTTTTGCCCTCAGCCCTAATTGCGTTGCGTTGCCTGAAAAGCTGATTAGGTTGTGCCCTTAATCCAAATCGCGTTGCGTTGCCTGATAGACGGATGAGGTGTTGCCCTCATCCCCTATTGCATTAGGTTGCCCGAAAGGCTGATGAGGTTTGCCGTTATGGCGTTGCGTTACCGGGAATGCCTAGGAGGTTCGCCACTAGCCCTAATTGCGTTGCCTGGAATATTTAGGAGGTTTGCCATTAGTCCTAAGTGCGTTGCATTTGCGTTTCATTTGCGTTGCGTTGCCGGAAATGCTGATTAGGTCTGCCCTCACCCCTAGCTGCATTGCCTGGAATGCTGAAGAGGTACGCCCTCTGTCTCGACTGCGTTCACGCTTTCACGCAGGCCTTGCTGCGGGGTTCGTTAGGTACGCGTAAAGCCCCACAAAGCTCGCTCAGGCGACCAGCACCGCTGGATTACAGGTCCGTTGATCCCAAGCTTTGCTAAAGCAAGACATGTATTGCTGTCGCCACCGGAGTACACACGAGCTATGCTGCGAGGTTCATTCCCCCCCCCCCCCCTTCTCACGCTAGCTATACATCGTTTGGCCCTCCCCCCCCCCCAATCACGCTAGCTATATAACAGGTTTCGTTAGATCCGTTCTAAGTTACACCTTGCGTGCTTATGCGAGTGACACCACCAGATGAAACCCATGCTGCAGGGTTGTCAGTTCCACCCTGAGCCCCATCTAGCGCCCCTATACATGCGACACCGCCAGATTCGCCGGTCTACGTTGATCCCAAGCTATGTACTACCTGAGAGGCTTGTGAGGTTCGCCTTCACCACCAACTGCGCTCACGCGAGCGATTCGGCGGGGTTCGTTTGGTCCGCCCTGAACCCCCCCCCCCCTTTTCTTCAATTCCCTTATGCGAGCGACACCGCTGGATTCGTAGGTGTGTTGGGCCCGCACTTTGCTAATGCATGCCATGTTAAGTCGTTAAGTCTCTACTTCTAGTCTCATCTAGAGCGTTTAGACGAATGACACCTTGGAAATTCTTGGTCCACGTCGAGCCCAAGCCAGGCTCGGGCATGCTATGTGTTCGTCCCCCTGGGGGCCTATGAAGTTCGCTCACAGTCCCAAACAGGTTCATGCGCTCACGCGAGCTATGTTAGGTCCGCACTAAGCCCCATCTAGCGCGACTAGGCCAGCGACACCAAACCGCGTTTGCTGGTCCGTTGAGCCTTGTATTGCCTTGGGGGCTAAGCGAGGTTTGCCTTCAGTCTCAAGCGCGCTCACGCGAGCTGTGCTACGGGGTTCGCTAGGTCCGCCCTTAGCCCCCCCCCCCCCCCAAAAAAAAAAAAAATATATATATATATATATATATATGTACCGCGGGCGTCACCGCGGTACATGTTGATCCATAGGTAGCCCTAGCTAGTCGCATGCAAGCCATGTATTGCCGGATGGCTATTTAGGTTCACCCTCAGTCCAACTCTCAGCGCTCACGCGAGCTATGCTGCGGGTTTCGTTAGGTCTGCACTGAGCCCCACCTAGCGCTCCTCGAGCGACATGTGCATCCTACGCATGGGTCATGCAAGCCGTGCATTGCAGGGAGCTGACCGTTCTCCCTCTTCTGGACTGCTTTCAGGCGGCTACGCGACCTATGAACTTACTTGATTGACACCGCCGCCGGAGTTGTTGGTCCTATTCAGAGCGCTCATGTAAGCATTACTCGGGGTTTTCGGCTAGCGCGCTTGTGCAAGCTATACCGCCGGGTTGGTGTGGTACACACTAGTCCAAGCTATCGCGCTCATGTGACCCCCCCTCCCCCCTACGCCCCATCCTAGCCCGCCCATAGGAACTAGCGCGTCCACGCGAGCTTCTGTTGGAGTGTGTTTTGTCTGGGCTAAGCCCGAGCTAACACACGTGTTTTGCTTGCACCGTATCGGCGGGCGGTATTCGGCGCCTGGTTGAGTGGCCAGTGCCTGCTACTATTTCATGGCCGCAGCCGGCTTCTCGTTCATCAAAAGGTATAATCAGGGCATCGTCAGGTTGTTCTTCGAGCACTATGTAGCAGAGACATATTGCGGTCCAGTGGTGCTTGTCAGTGTTTGGGGTCAGGAGGCACTATTCTCTCCGTTCCTCAGTCCCTCCTTTTCAAGCACCCTTTTGCGGGGAGTTGTGGCCCGGAGGCCCGGCTCCTCGGGTGCGCTTGGTTAAGAGGTCACCAAGCTATCCGATACCTGACCCCAAACTTATCAGACGATGAGTTTAAATGTATGCTACATAAGCATAAGCGCAATTTAGCATAAGTTAAAATCGAGGATGACCGCGCGCTCCTGGGTCTAGCCCCTGCGGCGGCTTGGGCGCCCCCGGTTGTTCAGGCCTTGGCACGTTTGCATCCTCTCTCAGAGTTCTGCAAATCTCGCTCGACTCAACACTGAATTCGCGGGTTTTCGCCCCTCCCACCACACCCTTAGGGTAGCATACAACTAACTAGGTAAGTATATATCACCGAAAGGTGTGACGGGTATCCCCCTGGGGGGCGGGGAGCTGTGGCCCGGAGGCCTGGCTCCTCGGGTGCGCTTGGTTAGGCGGTTACCAAGCTATCCGATACCTGACCCCAAACTTATCAGACGATGAGTTTAACAAGCGAAAAAGTTTACCGTGACTTTACGCGCGTCCCCCACTTTGGCGCCATTCAATTTTCGACCAATCAGATAGCGAGGCACGACACACACGGAAAAACTCCACAGGTATCCCATCGTGACCACGGAAACTATATAGTGGTATAGCTATACCACTTTTCTATGACTATGGAGCTCCGCAGGGGCTCCGCTATGATGTAGTGAGAATTATTTCTCGATGCGCGGCAGTCATTGTGCGAAAAGGAAGTTGCCTTTATCCCCTTTTCGTTTTGCCTGCTCTCGTTCGCTAAATTCATATCAATATTTGGGTGACCTTAAAACTCGCTCGGCCAATCTCTTGGAGGCCTGGGTCTAAGGGCTTTTCAAGGCTTGTGTGATAAAGATTTGACCAAGCGATAAAGTTTTTTTTGACACATTTTTGCCTCGAGTCTCAAATTGACAGGAATCAGCATTTTTCACCATGTTTTCTGGAGATCAGGGAGCGGGAAAACTTTAGCTCTTCTAAATATGGGCATCAATGCCCATATAAGGCAATGCATACGAAGGACACTATCCGTGGGGAATATGTTTGATATGCAGTATTTTTCCAATTTCTGCTGGTCTGTAATTATTGATTTTTAACAGACACGAAAGTACACACAGATAAAATACGTTATCAACGTTACGTTATTGGGCTCGTAGCCACAACGGTAAAAAAACCCACCTATTTTAATTAAGGCCGACTGTAAGAAAATGGAAAATGATGAATGCCTAACACCACTGGCTGGGGAAAACAAGTCTTTTATCTGTTAATAACATTCAGTGAGGCTGAATCAAGTTTGTAGCAAGGCCCTTGTAATGACTGAAGGCATTTTTAATACAAGAATCATTATTGGCCAAACTTTGTTCCATTTTCAATTCTCTTATAGTCAAACTTTATTTAAATAGGAAAAAAGGAACAATAGGAAACAATAGGGAACTCTTGGCTTTCGATAGCTGGTAACTCAAAGCAATAAGGGGTGTGAGTTCGTTTAAGCGAGGATCGCGGCATTATAGAAAGCGGTTTCCCCCTCACCTTTTCTCAAGAGATTCGGGTTACCGAGAAAAAGGAAGGGAAATGGAATTACTTCGAGTTTTTGGGAGCTCGAATAACCAAAAGTTGGAGTTCTGGGGCTCGACCTACAATCTCAAAGATTGCATCTTATGTTCTACGAAACTAGGTTTTGTTTTTTCTCGCCCTTTTTCCCTGATTTCCAAGATTCTGCTAGTTCTCCGAAAATTCCAAGGTATAACCGCTTTTTGGCTATTGGAAGTCCATTTGGAGCTTTTGGACTGGTCATCGCCTGATGGAGAGGGATTTGAAACCATTTCTGTTTTTACCAATAAACTCTTTCAATAATTTTGAATGATGGAAGCCAGAAAGCCTTTCGGCTGTAGGGAATCGTTAGAGAAAAGTTTGCATATTATAAAAAAGCACAATAACATTTGAGGTGTTTGCCAAACGCAACAGAAACAGGTGTCTGCCGGACTTGATAATTCCATGTCGCCAGCAATCTTCTCCTCAACTTGTCATCAAAGCTAGCCGTGCAATAAGCTGATAAGCCACCATGTTATTGCAGCTTCTTTTTATTTGAATTTCGCTTTTTTTTTAATCAAATAACATGGTCAAGAGACGTAAAGGCAGTTAACCATCACCGTGTAGTTGAAACCTGACGCCTAATTTAAATTAGCTTCCCCGAGGGCCCCTAACCGCTTTCTCCTCAATAACAAATAATTAATAGCGCTTAATACTCGCGAGTAACCTTTAAATTAATTTGACCTCTCGAGCTGCATTCTAATGAATGAATTAATTAAATTAATGAATTGTGAAATAGTCAGGAGACTAAATTGGTGAAAGAATAAAGATGAACTTGAAATGACTATTTAGTGTAAAGCAATAAAAAAAAATAAAGAAAATAAGAATGAAAATAAAGGTTGAAAATAAAGGTTGAGTTTTTAAAAACGTTTTCTACAACGAGCAAAGTTTTTAACTGAAACCTTCATATCCCTTCATGCTGACATCCGAATCCAGAAACCCCGCCCCTATTCCCTGAGGTGCTTATACACTACCCCCCCCCCTCTCTCCCTTGGGTTACTTACACTTAAAAGTGCCCTTGTAATCGTTGATATAGAAAGTCTATGTCAAATGGACGTTCTTTTCGTGCCATTTATTTTACAATAACATTACGACAAGGTATTCATAGGATGATATTCGTGCGTTCTCCCTTTTTGGCGTTTGATAAATTGATGAAGGCTTCTTAATAAGCTTCTCATTTGCGGATCAATGCACAACCACGCCCATACACCCCCGGGTAAGGTTACCGCTGATACGCCTCGCTTTAGAGCTTTTACAACAACTGGCTTATTGAAACTTTAACTGAAGGGTGCAAGTTAGCTATAATCCATCCAAGTAACCTCTGCTTCAAAGTTCTGATAATTTGTCTTAAGAGAAATCTATATTAGCATATTTGCTGATTTATCAAGTTCGTAGAAACGTGTTGGTGCTTGCCTGCCCACTACACGGGTACGTCACATATAAACAAGCGAACAAAAGACAAAATCTATTACTTTAAATAAAAACCCCACGTCGACATTAATCAACATTTCCCTAATACTTAATTTCCGAACAGCTGTGATGAAGAATAGAAAAAAAAAACAGCATGGAAGCACTATAAATACCCGGCCCTGTAGTCGGTCACACCACTGCGACAAAGCTTTGCAAGCTCTCAAAGAAAGAACAATGAAGCAAAGCATGTTTATAGCCTGTGCAATCTGTCTGTGCTTGTTAAAGATGCCTTTTTCCTCTGCATACGTGCCGATACCGGGGAATCCCTTTGGAAAGCGCTCAGCGGCAGTGGTGAGTGATGGGCAAAGTTCTTAAATATTGCTCTTCTTATCAAATTTTATAATTTGTATTCAACGGAACAATATCTAGAAATGTTGCAAGGCTTAGTACTTTTATGTCGTGGTTAGAAAACACCGAGTCTGGTGTATTGAGCGATCTAAATATTGCTCGTATGTCAAATTACAACTTACTAGGGGTAAATCCGAGACTTGCCGAAGCGCCGAGACCTGCGTTTAAGAATCTGAGCCCGAGACTATTTTCACATTTCGGACTCCGAGCCCGAGATTTATATTTTGTCAAATTTCGGAATCCGAGCCAGAGCTTCTCGAACATCACTTGTAAAAAAAAAGTAGAGTTACAACACAATATTACTACAAGGGAAAAACCGTAGCATGGTAACAACATAAAAAAGATAGCTTTTAACAAAACCAGAGACTCTAAGGTCGCATTTAAAAAATCCGAGACTTTTGCGAGACTTTCAAAATATCGAGGTAACCATCGCTACCCCTCTTACTTGAAGGCTAATCACGCCGCCATCTCATACTCCTGCTCAACTCACGCGCAATTCCCGATTTCTTATCCAATTCCATCGGCTTATTTAAGCAGGTCAACGAAATATTTCGATCAGGTACATGCAATACTGAGAGACACAAAGCATCCATTTCTCGGCTAATTGAAGTTAGTACACTCCTTTTTTAAAGAACCTATTTTATAATAATGTCCAGCCTAGGATTTCCCCAAATTTTAAGAACATGCCGAAGCTGAGATAGAAAAAAAAAAGATTTTTTAGTCCTGATGCGTTCTAAAATGCAGAATCAAACTGTTCTCATAGTAACAACTTTATTATTGCTATTGATCATTAGTGTAATTCAGTCTTCCTAATAATTCATCGGGTATCATATTCTTAAATACACTAAAATTTAAAGAACCTCGTTAAGAACATATTCAGCCTTAAAATGTCCCAAAAAATAAAAAACGACCCAGCTTCAACAGAAAATTAGACGTTCTTATATAAAGAGTGTAACCAAATATATTTTTAATAAAATATCGTAAAAAACCTACCCCAGTCACTCGTACATTGTTTTTTGAAGATTCCTTGTGAATAAATCGGAGGGGGAGGGGGGTTGGGTTCCCATAAAAATCAGATGGGGTGTCGAAAAAAACAATTTTAACTTTTAACAGATAGCACTTTGGATAGCACACGTAATTTTTACTCCAAAAAGATAGCACATTAGTTGTGGTCCAAGCAATTTCTAATCCTAACTACCTAAAGCTCGAATGAGTTTTTCGGTTGTGAATTGAATTGTGAAACTGTTTTACATTTTTGAGAAAACGTCAGGTTTGACAACCAACACGGTGCTTGAAAAAACTCTGAAATTGCTTATATTCTTGTATCACAGCTGAGAACGTGAGAACAAAGGGGGGGGGGGAGTATTTGAAGTGATAGGGTAATTCTATTAGAAACGAAGATAAGTAGTCTACGACTAACTAAACTCTACTGATGGCTGATTAACAAATAAATAAATCTATATAATATAATCAAATAAACCGTCTTTACCCCTAACTCAAAATCATCTGCATTTTTCAGAGGATGGTGCAACTAAGGAGGGAAATCTGCGGAATGGCATCATCTCTAAATTGCTGGAAAGAAGAAAAGGCATCGGGCTTTACCCCAAAAGCTACTGCCGAGCCAACCTATAAGAATAAGCATAGAGCTAAACCTTTTTTGTAAGATTTGTAACACAGCCAAAACAGAAGTCCACCGGAGATACTTATGAAGATTTTACGTTGAGCAGATCAACCAAGCCATTTTCTTTTGTAAATAAATACGATACAATTGGTAATACTTGATTAAAGAAATTGATAATATTAATTTCTAGATGCTAAATATGTCTTCACTTATTCCTGCATGACACTATCCCTCCTTCCAGTCTGTACTTCAACGCTCTACACAAGGCCCAATAACTTGTCTAAACAGAATCCTCCTGCTCATGGTAAAAAACTTTCGCTTTGTCTCTCAGATAAACGGCTAAATACTGTTATGCCTTCCCTCGTCTTGCCATTCGTTCAACGAGACATACCAATCTCGGAATCCCGAAGAATTCCCGAATATCTTCCCGTCCGGTGACCTTGGCATCTAGCAAAACAGTTCTCGACCCCACCGCTGCCACCACGTAACCGTTGATAAAACAGCGGGTTTATTACGCGTATAAGGGGTCGGATCCAGCGAATCCAGATACTTTTGAATCCGTGTAAGTGTGGACGACTCCTAAAAAACAAGCCGAATACAACGTCTAAACATAGCCCGCCATCTTATGAGCCCGAGCACATACGCTAGCTCCAAGTCCTACACTTCAGTCACCTTTTCATGTAAACATACGTATCCGAATACGTAGCCTAGTCCCAAGCGTTCTCACCGGGTTTCCTGTGCTCGAAGATGAACCGCGAGGTACCCTGGGGGCTGGGACGAGCTTACCCACGGGGAGATGGTTTCCTGTGACGTCACAACTGTTACCATCCACAGGAAACCCAATTTGGCTATTGGCAACAAATGCTGGGTTTAGCACGGCGATGAGCAATTTGGCCCAAAGCATAGTCCACGCGAGCCGGAATGTCGAGCGCAAAGAGAGTCCCAGGTCTGGACTAGCCCAAAGCACTGTTGGCTTGTTGAAGGGTTTGAATACCGCTGCCTAGGTATAGCGTTGTTTTTTGATGGGTCGTAAAAAGGGGGGAATCTGTTTTAGGTCTTTTTATTGTACAATTTTGCTAAATATAGCAAACAGATAAATCAGCACAAATAGAAAAATATTTATATATATATCCCATTTTGTTACTCTGGACAAAAGCCAGTGTGAAAGTGAGTGTGCGCGTGTGGTTGGTGGTGTATGTGTTTTTTTTTGTGGGGGGAGGGGAGGGTGACCCAGGGCAACATCTAGACATCTCTAGTGGACAGGAGCAAAAAATGGCAAAATTATAATTGTAAGGTTGTGTGAGCTTATTTTTGTTTTATATTTTGCTCAGAGGTTGCTTGCATTAAATAAAACAAAATAAGCTTTCGTTTTTTCTTTTTGGTAGATGATCCATTCTTGAGATATGATTGAGCAAAGTTGCCATAAATCATAAAAAAGTAGCAATTTCGCCCAAATTGGGAAACTTCAGACAAATCAAGAGTCTTACAATTTGCAATACTTCTAGAACAGATTATCTACCCAAAAATACTAAAGCTTATTTTGGTTGATATTACACAAGGAACTTCTATGCAAAATATCAAGCGAACATAAGTTAACACGACCTTACTATTTGAACTTTGCCATTTTTTGCTCCTGTTTCTCTATGTGCATTTTCTTTTACCAAACTGGTGGACGCTTCTTGTCTAAGGGGGTACCTGTACGCTTCTCAAGGGAATTTAGGATTTTCTAAAAAGGTACAGCAATCAGCGCACATTTCCATAAATAAAAATGTTTATGTCCGCGTTTGTTGGTGTCCAGACACAAGCCAAATTCCTGCTCATTTTATTGTAAGGAGATGTAAAATATTGTTTGCAAATATCATGGTTTCTAAATGCTTCAAAATTAAATTATATAGCAAACATTTACATGCACTTTTAATACTGTGACTGTACAATGGTCTTAATTTACACTACAGACCCTAATATATTGGACACTAGCAGCAGAAGGGCACAGTCAACCCTCGATATACCGACCAATCTCTTGAAACTTACACTACCACTTTTGGGGCAAGCTAAAATACCTTGATTATACGGGTAAATCTTTGTGATTTTTTTACTAGTATTAGGCCCAGGCACAACTATGTATTACGTGTGTCTGTGCGTCCCTCATTTGAACAGAACTATGAATAACTCATGGAGGAGTTGTCTCATTTGGGAATTACTGAATAACAGGACTTATGCGGAGACGTGACTTAAAGAATTTCATCACAATCTTTTTTCTATACCTCACGATCTATTCTATTGTCTGAAAACATGGGTCTCTTTGATTAACTCTAATTCTACATAGACGATCAATCCATATACCAGGCCTGTCAATCATACATGCGTGATTAGCCAATCAGATAAGAAGTCACTCATTGTCCCACCAAAGTCACACGCTAATGTTTTACAAAATCAGGAATAAAAGGCAAGATATAGAAGGATTTTTGTCCAGCAAACCCAAAGAGCCCTTGTCAACGACACCTTTGTTACTGTTTTTAATCAATATTGGAAGCCATTTTATGAGGATGTCAAAGTGGCGGCAGACAAAGGCTATTTACGAAGTAAAATACTTGGCGGGCTTGGCATAGAAAACAAGCAGCTGTCCAGAAAGTACATTTGCTAGTTCGCTGGAAACAACTTATCCTTTTTGCCCCAGATCACGGACTTAAAAAGCTTCTGTGAGGCTTTTGTGGGACAAGTTCACTGTCATTGCGTCAGCTATTCTCTAGGACCTCATCGTGCAAGCTTGACTGACATGTCGGATGTATGAAGTGTTCCGTTCTAGGGAGATCACACAATCTGGATCATGAAAGCTCCAGGGCACCCCAAGAAATCTATAAGGACTTGTTAGCACTAGACCAGAATCCTCCTGGGTATCCTTTGCTCTGGGACTGCTTGCCGAGCTGACTCTGCTGGCCACCTCCTCGCTGTGAAAGGTTGCCGCCACTCATCTCCTGATGGTGATGAGGGAGGTGGTGTTGCTGCTGTTGCTGCTGGTGGTGGTGGAAGATAGATGCCTGGTGGTGCTGCTGGGCCTGCGGCATCATGTTCATGAAGGGTGCCGTGTGGGTGGGGTAGTTGCTCATGTGACCGTGCTGTCCCTGGACGTTAAGGTTGAGGGCGGGTGGAGGGGTGCTTCCAAGGAATGCTTTACTGTCGCCGAACTGCAAAACCAAGGAAAGCATGATCATAACATATACCCAATATACAATACAGTGGTTAAAGAATGTATAAGATCAATAAAACCTGTTAGATCAAGTGAACAATATACAATATATTGAATGCAACATTTCATTTCATCCAGAAAAAAGAAAGTTGTTTAAGAATGTTGGTTGGTCGCCCATTTGTTAATATTGACATGAAGTTGTTTGTCATGAGCTAGCCAGCCAGCTAAGCAAATAAATACTTCAGTTCTACATGCCAATTGGCTATATGCTTTTTGATACTTCGTCCAATTGGACATAGAAGCACACGTCACACTATCTGGTGACCACGGTAGAACACGTCACGTTATCTGATGATCACGTAGCACACAACACGCTATCTGGTGACCACGGTAGCACACGTCACGCCATCTGGATACCACGGTAGCACACCTCACACTATCTGGTGACCACGGTAGCACACGTCACATCAGAGAGCCTAAGCAAGTCAACACGAACGGCATCAAAAACGGCGCGTGCGCTCACGAATTGCTGAAAAACGACGTTGACATCCGTGACCGCGCGCGCAGAACGTAAAAATAGGGAAAATACCGTTCGAGATTTCCTGTCACGGAGGTCAACACCGTTTTTGATGCCGTTCGTGTTGACTTGCTTAAGCTCTCTATTATCTTGTGACCACGGTAGCACACGTCACGCTATCTGGTGACCATGGTATCACACGTCACGCTATCTGGTGACCACGTAGCACACGTCACGCTATCTGGTGACCAAGCAGCACACGTCACGCTATCTGGTGACCACGTAGCACACGTCACGTTATCTGGATACCACGGTAGCACACGTCACGCTATCTAGTGACAACGGTAGCACACGTCACGCTATCTAGTGACCACGGTAGCACACGTCACGCTATCTAGTGACAACGGTAGCACACGTCACGTTATCTGGTGACCACGGTAGCACACGTCACGCAATCTGGTGACCACAGTAGCACACGTCGAGCTATCTGGTGACCACGGTAGCACACGTCACGCAATCTGGTGACCACAGTAGCACACGTCGAGCTATCTGGTGACCACAGTAGCACACGTCGAGCTATCTGGTGACCACGTAGCATGTCACACAGTTATGGTGACCATGTAGCACACGTCACATTATCTGGTGACCACGGTAGCTCATGTCGAGCTATCTGCTGACCATGTAGCACGTCACACTATAATGGTGACCATGTAGCACGTCACACTATAATGGTGACCATGTAGCACGTCACACTATAATGGTGACCATGTAGTACGTCACACTATAATGGTGACCATGTAGCACGTCACACTATAATAGTGACCATGTAGCACGTCACACTATAATGGTGACCATGTAGCACGTCACACTATAATAGTGACCATGTAGCTCGTCACACTATAATGGTGACCATGTAGTACGTCACACTATAATGGTGACCATGTAGCACGTCACACTATAATGGTGACCATGTAGCACGTCACACTATAATGGTGACCATGTAGCACGTCACACTATAATAGTGACCATGTAGCTCGTCACACTATAATGGTGACCATGTAGCACGTCACACTATAATAGTGACCATGTAGCACGTCACACTATAATAGTGACCATATAGCACGTCACACTATAATAGTGACCATGTAGCACGTCACACTATAATAGTGACCATGTAGCACGTCACACTATAATAGTGACCATGTAGCACGTCACACTATAATAGTGACCATGTAGCACGTCACACTATAATAGTGACCATGTAGCACGTCACACTATAATAGTGACCATGTAGCACGTCACACTATAATGGTTAGGTTATAGAGAATGTTGAATACCTTGCCAACCTGTGCTTTGTAGGAGCTCCCTCCCAGGTCACCTGAGCTACTTGTGACTGCACGTAAAACAGAGAGAGCACATCACAAGGGTGAAAATACAGACAAAATTCAGAACATCTCAAGGTTGAAAACACAGACAAAGTCAGATCATTATGCAGTTTGCCAATTACTGTTGTCTTTTGCCTGAATCATGTTCGTACTATAGGGATCAAGTCAATGTTACATACCAGAGTTTGATTTGCTCTGAGGTTGCGAGACGGATAAGTGATATGCAGACTTGCCATAATCATGACTTCCACCGCTGAGGTCATCATAACCTGAAGTAACAACAGTAGCGGCAACGCTAGTCAGAATGTATACCCACACATTGTTCCATTCATTACCTATAGCAGCAACAGCTACGGTTTAGTTAGAAAAGGATACCGCTAAACTGTCCTAACTGCAGTAAAACCAGGGTTTTGATCCGATGTTGAAACCGCAGCTAATTACCGCACTTTGTAGCTGAGGTTAGAGCATCCAACTCAAGGTGTTTCTGTGGTTTTCTACCAAGGTTAACGTAGTTGAATGTTGCAATAATTTCAGAACCAACCATAGCAATGACTAGTCAGGAATGTATACCTGCCATTATAACTAGTAATAAAAGTATACCACCACACATTGTACCTAACATAATAACCTATAGCTACAGTGCTACTACTGCTAGAGTAGTTATGCCTAGTGCACATAACAACATAACAATGTAACGACATGGGTGCGCGCACTCTTATATTCGACATAACGACATGGACATAACGACATAAGAGAAAAACATGTTTTTTTCTTTTATGTTATTATGTCCATGTCGTTATGTCGGGCTAAACATAATGCGCGCGCCCATGTCGTTATGTTGTTATGTTGCTAGTGTGCACTAGGCATTAGAAAAGTATACCCACACATTGTACCACACCATAATAACATATTTTATCTTTTTTTTTTTCAATAAAAAAAAAAAAAAAAAACGGCCCATAGTACAAAGAGCATCCTAACTATTTGACTGTTGGGACCGTGTGTACATCATGCATGTCAAATTAATGTGTTAACACAAGCTACCTGTGTTAAAGCTGTGTGATCCGTGCTGATTACTATATGCCTGCTGTTGGTATTGTGATGTGGTGCCATGCGTCTTGGTCGGCATTTGCTGGAAATGGCAAACAAAAACAATGGTCAACATTTGCAACACAACATTTAAAGCAGCAATCACACCAGTTTACGAAAAATATTCACAATTGTAAAAGCAGTGTGTCTACTGGAAGTTTCTTTGTGGATGTTACTGATATTTTAGAAGGGATGGCCTATTATAGAGGGGATGGCGATTTTTTGGTTGAGGTATTGGTGGCCCACCGGAAGTAAACTGGGGCAATTGCCACTTTAAAATCTGATATCCAATGAAAAAATGGTCAACATTGCAACACGACAACCAACATGACATGATAGCTGATTGACCAACAACAATCAACACTACAATCAACACTACAAATCTAGAGTGGATAGGTAATCACCTGGTACATTGGTGCTGTGTAAGCTGGGAAGCCACTAGGGAGCATCCCACTTCCAGGGTAGAATGCCAACCCACCATAACCATATGGGTGTGGCATTGCGGCATTCATATATGCTTGTTGCTGAAGGTGGTGCTGGCCAGGCGTGGCGGCTTGGTTCATTGTCGTCTGAACAGGGGACGATGCATCACTACGGCCAAACTTCTGGTCTGCTTGGTAAGTTCCCTGGAGGGCTTCCCGCCCTTGCGTCTGGAAGGGGACATTGTAGTATCCAGACATCTGTAAGCGCTGCAGGTCCTCGTAGCCGTACGGCAGTGAGTATGCCGGTACAAGACCAGGTTGTTGCATGCCATATAGAGTGTTCATTGGTAAGACCCCAGGTGGCAGGTTAGGTTTGCCTGTAGATCAAGAAAAAGAGTTGTGAGCAAACATGCTAATAAAGCTGTATATTAGGCTATGGCAGACAACCACAGGCAGCCCACAGGCAAATTTTTTTAAGTGTTAACATAACAGGGTGAGACTGCTCAGTAAAGAATACTGATTCATTGAATGAACTGAGCAAAATCTAGATGATTTTATTTTGTTCTGACACAAAATGGACAGCTTCATTTTTAAAATAAACAACCTGACATTTCAACAATACACACACAATACACATAAATAATAACAGTACTAACAAACAAACAACGCCTGACAATGATGTACTTTTTAGCCTTTTTAATATTTATTATGCTTGCTGACATAAAGCTAGACAACATGCTTCATGTTTCTCTTTGCTTGCCTATCAAACTGAAACAACATCCCACAAGCACAAATTGTGAAGCACCATATTTTTGATATGCAGGTATGAAATTGTACAGGTCATACGTAATGAAAACATGTAAGACACTTAAAGATGACCAAGAAGTCAGAAAAAAACTGTATCTCGCACTGTACTAGAGTGGAACCTAGTACAACTTGAACCTCATCTGTAAATCGGTAAATATAAACTGAGTTCAATCTCCTTAAAGACAGATTTCAGCCTATTGTTTTTTTACTATGATAACTTTCATTCAATTCTCACTGTCTTCCTTTAGTGTTAAAGGTAACTGTATTGAACTACATCCATTTTTAAAACATACATGAATGCTGGTTAGGCCTGCTTGAACTTGACACGGTAACTGTTGACAATCCAATCCCAGCAGTTGCATGCAAAGACGTGATGGGCACACCCGGAGGTGGTGGAGGAGGAAGTGAGCTTGTCGCCGACAAGTCTTTTCTCTGCAGTGAAGCAGCCGTTATGGCGCTGCCTAAGGTGCTGTGGTGACCAAGACCAACAGACGCAAGTTGTTCCTTGGACGTGTATGTTTGCTGAGTGGCAACTGGGAGCTGGGTGTTCTGATAGGCTCTGCTGTCGAGGGAACTCTCTTTTGACAAGCTGGAGGCCAACTGGGTCAGGCTTGACTGAGAGGGTACCTGGTTCCGTGAGCCTCCAAGGGAGGGCGCGGCTGTGGCTGAAGAACTTAGGGCAGAAGGGGCTGTGGTATGGTCAGGCTGCTGCTGAAGGACTGCTTCTCTTTTATCCATCTGATTGGGCAAAGGAATTGGCTCAGGAATCTGTCAACACAACCACACCGCATCTATGCACACGTCTCGGTTTGTCACAATAAAAAGTGACAAAACGTTTAAAAAAAAACATAAAAATAAAGCCATCAAAATAAACCATTAAAATTTCAAGTCGAAATAGTTTTTTTTGGCAAGTAATTGCACTGATGTGTATAACCAAGATTTTCCATTTTTTACAGCATTCATTTTTCCCAAGAGTGACCCAGCCTAGAAATGGGCCTGGAAATGGTCCAACATATTAAAAATACAACAAAAATGTTAGAACAAATACCAAGCATTTTATGAACTCAAATGAACATTAGCATGTGGTGCAAGCTACACATTAAATACAGCTATGACAAACCCAAACACCTTCAAAATCAGTTCATATCTAATGTATATCTAAATGTTATCAATATTTAATACTGAGGGGGTATGTGGGAACAAGTATGAAAGTTTGAAATTCTCATCCTGTGTATTTTTTTTGAGGTACAGTAAAATATTTTTTAATCAACTTGCTTGAATAAGAGGCTTTTTATTAGATAGGAAGCAGATGGTGTATAGACTGGAATTCAGTCAGAAAATTGTTTACTTGGAAAGAGGTTTTTTTTTTTTTTTTTTTTTTTGGGGGGGGGGGGGGGGTAAATAGGAAGCAAATGTTGTATAGGTGGAAACTCAGTCATGTCATTGTTTACTTTGGCCCTTGGGACTCGGGAAGAGCATTAAGTTTTTAATGGGGGGGGGGGGGGGAGATGGGGTTTGTTTGAGGGTAGTTTTGGGGGAAGAGTTTTAGGCACTATTGTATCCCCTTAAAGCAATATCAGCAACTCACATGGCTCTTCTCGATGGCCCTGTGATGCTGGTAGTGGCGCTGGGTGTTGTCCTCAACCATGGTCATACCACTAGCAGATGTAGTTGCTGCGGTTGTTATTGGGACTGTTCTAGAAAGTGATGACGGTAGAGAGGTTGGCAAGGAGCGCTCTTCTGGCTCTGGCTTGACACTTGGAATCTCACTGGATGGCAAGTTCAAGATTCAACATTTGTATCATATGAAACAAAATGAAGTTTGAAAACAGGGGAATATATTGTCTTTTTCTGTCTAATTTTTCAGAAGAATAAAATGAAATTGCTTTTATCGATTTGCCTGAAATGAGTAACACAGGATTTTCTAGGTCACTTTGTTGTGAAAAAGGTGGATATTCATGGTAAAACGTACAAGCATAACACAGAACACCATACATGAGTAGACCTGGAGGAAATTTATAATATTTTTGTAGAAAAATGTCCTGAACTTTAGAAACATCCAAGGTCATTTTGCAGTGAAAAAGTTGTGTCTTGCATTTAGATAGAGTATTTAGATCATAGTAAAAAGAACAAATCAAAAAAATGAACATGATACATAAAGTATACCTGTAGAAAATTTTAATAATTTTATAGTAAAAAATGTGTCCTGAGTATTTAGAGTTTTCACATCAAGCAGAAGGGACTCTATGGTAAATTCGAACACTATACAGAAACAGACACAATAGTTTATAACATATTAGTAATGTATCTTGAGTTTGGTCAACATGGCAGAAACAATAATTCATAACATATCAGTAATGTGTCTTGAGTTAGGTCAGCATCTTCAAATAAATTTTGCTGTGAAAAACGTTTGACTTGCATTCAGAGGTTTACCATAATAAAAATCACAAATCTAACACCTTACACTTTTCGAAAGTACATCTATATATTCCTTATATTTTGCCATAGTATTGGTTAAGGTCTGAGGTATTTTTATGGATTACAAACCTCTGTTGGGGTTCTCTAGATTCTTCAGTGCCAAGATGGGCTGACGAGTCCTATAATAAGGATAAATGTCTCTAGGTTATCATATATTTTATGATAATGGGTGATTTGAAAAGCAATAGACATTGTGCAAACATAACGTACAGAACATACTCAATGCAAACAACTCACGGTAACAGTCACTCAAAGCAAATAATAGAAAGAAAATGTCCCGAAAAGACATTACTTTTCCATGAAGGAATGCAAGTAATATGAAATGCATAAAAACATTTTATGAAATTTTTTATGAAAATTTTTTAAACATAAAATTTCTTGTCAACATGTGTAAGAATTGTGCGTAAACATATCATGTGTAAAAAAATTGTGTACACATTCGCTGTACAAAAAATTGCTTGTAAACAAACTATGAGTAAAAAATGTGTGTAAACATACCATGCCCTTTGTCTGGTGCCTGGGGAGAGTCTCTGCGTCACCACCAAACTCCAAATTACCAAACTACAAAAGAAAGAATCTAATTCAACAACCCTAACCACTTAGCCACAAAGCCAGCACCAGAAAATGAGAATACTAAAAATAATATTAGTGCTTGTATTGAAACATTCGAAAAGATGCGTCGAGTATGTTAAATTTCCAGTTACTTCTCTCTTTCACCAAGATAAAATACCTGCTACAATTGATTACATTACTGTTGTACAGTATGTATTTTGCATGATAATCTAAAAAGTGCAAAATCATCATTCGATAAGTAAATTTGTGGGGGCATGTTTTTGTATGAAATCTTTTGTTTGAACCTAGAGAGAACCTCAATAAAGCTTAGTAACTTGATTTAATGTCGAAAGGAATTGGATACAGGCGAAAACACGAGCTTAAACACCCAAAACGACCAAACGAGAGCATGTTTACATGACCTAATGCGTTTTGGCACGTATTGCAAACTCTTTATAAATCAAAAACTTGACGTAAAAGACTATAATAACTTGGAATGTGAATGGAATACAGCAGTGTTTGAGTTTATCAAACCAAGCTGCAATAGAAGCGAATATGTAAGAATTGTTTAAGAAAACCCAAAACCTTTTGATTATTTCAGTAGTTTTTTATTTATAAAGTGATTCTAGGCTGACTCTTCGAAACTACCATATCCTGAAGATTATCCTAAGTCAAATTTTCCCAGCAAACCTTTTTTTTCTGTGTGATGACATATTAGCTATGCACTCGCACAATACTCGCACATGTGCAGTAGCTTTAAAAATGTAGGAGATAACCAAAACAAAAACAAAACAATGTATTGTCACACAAAGTCAGATAAAGATATTAAATCTAACTCATTCTAGAATTTTATTTTCAGGAGGAATTACCTGGACATCAAGACTGTCAGCCATTGAACCAGGCATCTCAACAGCCTGCTCAGGTATCTGTAATACACAGGTGGAAATGAGTCCCAACCTAAAGAGGGTACAGTCCTATATCCCCCTTACATTAGCAGTACTAAGTCACCTTTCAAACAACTCTAAGCAAAAGCACAACAAAACAAGATTGTGTACTGGCTGGAGTTCTTGAAATTTGGAGAGAAAAAGAAAATAAGTGCTGAAATACCCCCATTATTATGTCACTGGTAAGAGCTTGGGGTGGTAAAACAATAGACTCCACCCCAAAATAAAAAGACCACAAGGGGACAGGACCTAACTCAAAAAGAATAATGCCTAAAGTTTTTACGTTAACGTTCACATGAGCATATTTAATTTTAAACCCTTCCCATGTAACATATGCAGCCCTATGTAGACCCTGCCTCCTACCTGGGATTTAGGTGTCTTCTTGGGTCTATTCTGCCTTGGTTGTCGCTGCGCTTGTGGCTGTGGCACTGCTTGGTTGTTTGACTGGACGTTAGCATTCTCTAGCAGCTTGCCGATGGGTCCCAGATGGTTGTTGTGTCTTGACATCTCTCCAGGTAACGGGATGCGCATAAGGAGTGGGTTTGGGTTTGGGGAAGAGTCAGTTTGGTTTTGCGCTAGCTTGGAATGGATAATTGCAACATCGACACTAAAATCAAAGTACACAACACATGTCAACCTTATAAATGGAATCAATAAAATTATGATATTACTAGAAATTAAACAGGGAAGATTGCTTTATTGTGATGACATGAAATATTTGTTAATTTAATAAAAAACCAGCCTAACAAAGCCCTCTGTCCTTTTTGTGTGTTATTGGCAAAAAACTGGAGAGGAACCTCCTCTATGATCCCAAAGACAAGTAAACAAGTTGAGGGACAAGCTATTTATCAAAATGTTACGAGAAAAAAAATGTTGTGACTGTCCAGAATCCATTGCTCCTCTAGGGATAGAGCGAGTTATCATCGACTATCCCACCATGACCAATCATTGCTATTGTAACTAATAAGTTATGGTGCAACAGTGGAAATGGAAATTTATTGCCTGTCTTGGATGGTCAATTACTATCTTCAGACAAGACAACAACTCTATAGTTTTGAAACTATAAAAATTGCAACTATAAAAACAAAAACCAGAAAAAATAGCGTAGATGTGGACACCCCTTTGATACACATATCTCAAATAATGAGAGACAATGAGAGACCAGGTGTTGTAGGCCGTAATGCCTTATCGGTATAAAATGAATACTGGTCTACAAAAACTTGTCCCTTTATTTGATTGTGAACATGTACATTGCTTCTAAGTACTAAGGTAACGCCTTTCATTTGATAATTCAATAATGCACCACAGAATATGATACATGGTTTGGATATTAGAAATAGGGTTATACTACTAAGTGATCAAATAATCTAATTGATGTAGAGTAAATGACCTATTCATTAAACTCTTACCTTTCTGGTGTAAACGACTTTTCTCGGCTCTCCTCCAGGCCTATAACCCCACTAGAGAGGGCTGTCCCATTGGATGTTGATGATGGTGTGGGTTCGTTGTCACCCCATTTATTACCTTGTTCACGATCAGGCCAACTGCTAGAGGGTGGTGCTGAACTGAATAAGGAATCGCTACCTGGAGTTGTAGTCTAGAATGTGATAAAAGAGTAGATGGGTGCCATTATTAGATAGTTGTAGTTAAGTGCTAAAATAAAGTAGCAAATAGTAGGAGAAAGGAATTTTACATATACAATCAAATCTTCAAGTTTATTACTAATTACTATTTAATCGTGGTTGAGCGTGAAATATTATGTTGGATGTGATTTTGTTTCTTGAGTTTTATTTAGTTCTTTGGATAAAAAAAACTGTCCTTGAATGTGAATGTGATTTCAATCGTTGAATGTGATTAGTATCCTTGAATTTGGTCCATATTGAATTTTGCAACATTCCACCTACCATAGCCCTCTACCCATGACATATGTGTTCTTGTTTTGAGTCAAATTACATGAGAAAGTTAATGCTTTCAAATTTTCAACTACAGATGACTGAAGCCTAGAATTACTTAGTTAGAATTAATTAGTTGTAAACTTAATTTTAGTGATGTAATCTGGACCCTTTTTTGCCAAGGCCCATATGTAATGGTCTGTCCCTCGATGTTGAAATTAATGCTTTTTTTTTATAGAGGCAGGAGTGACCAACCTCAGCCACAGGAGAAGGCGTCCATTCATCTTGTCCCCAGTCTTCAGTTCCTTGAGGCAGATCTTCCCACACTACACGACAGATAATGTTGGCATATATTATCTCATAATGAATCTTAAGTCCACAGTCTGATGGGGTATGGTTGTTAATAAAAGTCCAAGAACCATCTGAATCTATTCTTTATTACGGTAATGTTGGTTTAAATCTCTCGCAAAGCTTCAGCAAACATGTGTGACTCGAGGAATGTATAGTATTTGGGGAAAGGGGAGAGTTCAACAATTTAAAGAAAGGAAATCTGAATTAGTTCAAATAAACGTTACACCAATGTAAAACACTCAATAAACTAGCCAAATAAAGTTATCATTATCAAACAGCAACATAAAGGTAGAGAAAATAAACAGCATCTTATATCAGAGTAATTGTTATCACTTACTCTCAGTTTTCTCCTTTCCTGAGTCATTGTCATTGATATCCCATAATTCTGTTCCTGGTATAGGAAGAAGTACAGGGAGAACAGCTACATGAAATACTATGCATGTACATTGTGACTGATGCTTAGGTTTGATAATAAAAAAAACTGTTTTTATTCCTTGTAAATAACTTATTCTTTTTATCAATCTTTTTTATATAATTGATTTATATAATTTTTATTAATTATATACAAAAGAGGGAAAATAGCTGTGCTATAGATGATGAGAATGGTTCTTACCATTTTCAGTTGGGCCATTAGACGCGGGTGCTGAAGGTCTTGAGCTTAGACGTCCAGCTCGCCCCCGGGTGGGGAATAAGCGACTGAAAGAAAGTAGCACCTTGTAAGGCAGTGTCTCTATGAATGGAATTTATATCAATGGCACTTACCCTCTGCCCCCACCGCGCCCTTTCCTGGGAGGACCGCCTGAAAATTAAAATATAAACTACATTTTGTGGCAGAACGCTATGGGATTATATGAAAGGGCAGAAAATAATGTTCTTTATTGATAATGATTTATAAACACATAATATATTGAAGGCTGAATACAAAGAGACAGTCAAAATAAAACTGCATCAATCAAGTTGGACATTTTTTACATGGGGGGGGGAGGGTCCAATGGAAATCTGTTGAAACTGTAAGAATTTGAATAAAAAAAGCCAGAAGACAATTTAGGTGTTCGAAAAGGTTTCAGAAAATTGAAAACCTCAGTAATGGTGTCTGATTTTTTTTCATACTGGAGAATGGAAAAGTATTTTATATTGCAAGATGTTTGAGTCTAGTTAAAAATAAAACAATTAATGAGTGTGGTAAGGTCCCACTTGTAATCTAACAATAAAACATGCTTAAAATAATTCAAAAAAGATTTACCTCTCCCACCAGGAGCTCTGCGATCTGATGACCTGTCTTCACGTGATCCCCGCCCCCGCCCATTTTCCACATTCCCATTGTCATCTCGATGATCGGAGTCAAAGCCACTTTTGTCAGAAGACCGGTTTCGCCCTCCCCTTCCCCCTCGTGATGGCCGGGAAGTGGTTCTGCTGCTGGAGCCTGTCTGTGATGTCATGATATTATCAAGACCCTGTGAACTCCCACCTTGGTGCTTCTTCTTACGATTACTCACAATCCATTCACTCTGAAAGGAGAAAATGAAACACATACTTCTGTAAAAACTGTTTTCTCTTTTTTTACTTTATTAATGTCATGGTTTTAGAAACAAAATCATGGTCTTCATTGTTCAGCAGGAGTTCTGTATGCTTCCTTGCATTATGCCTGCATATAGAAGGTTTAATGTGCACTGTACGCAAACTGTGTATACAAAAAACACCAAAATAAAATACCTGATCCACTTTTCCTTCAAACAGTGTGTTAATGGCTTGTTCTGTGTCATAGTTGCAGTCATGTAGTGCTACAGAAGCTTCATCTATACTTCTGCCTGTCATGTCTGCAACCTGGAAATAAAGACGATGTAAAGGTCTGTTTCAGCCCACCTTTTGCCTTCTAGCTATACTGAATTCCCTGCTCCCAAAACAATAACCTAAAAGAAAGGCTATCTAGGGTTGTAAAGTACTGTATAAAGTACTCATTACTTGGTCAAAAATCAAAATGTCTTTAAAAGAGTTAGCTATTGCTAGTGCTTCACAACCCCCCCACCCCCCCCGCAGCCCTGAAAGAACCACCATAATAAAAAAGAGTTGTGGGCAATAAAAACAAGCAAAATTAAGTAGATTAAAATTAAGATGAGGATGACACTATACTTAAATCAAAGAGGCTAAGTCCAAAATGCAGACCACTGTTGCTATTTTTATCAATACACTGTCCGAACTGATTTACATTTAGATAAACCACTGTAATTTCCTGTAAGTTTCCTACAATAAGGATGACATTGTACAAGAATACAGATAGGCAAGGGTCATGTTTTTTGAATTGTACCTGCTTGAGCTGATCTTGAATGTGTTTTTGGTCTTCATTGTTCAGCAGTTTGGCATATTGAAGCTGTTCTGCTGTTGGCTAAAACAAAACAAAAAACAAAGACACAGAGGCTAAAGAAAACTAGGTGACTACAAATGGTAAAACTAGAAAGACTACAGGCAAGCTGTAGAAAAACTAGATGGTCTGCGTAGGCGTGGTGTAGACAAGGTATGAATCAACACAAGGTTGAAAAGGTATGTTTAACGCCTCTGTGAAACAGATTGGTTGCGCTGACGTTTCAAGCGTTAGCCCTTCCTTTTTTTTTCTTAGACGAAGGGCTAAGGCTTGAAACGTCAGCGCAACCACTCCGATTCACAGAGCCGTTTGACATACCTTTTCAACCTTGTGTTCATTCATACCTGCGATCACAAAGGATGATTTTACACAGTACAGTGATTACCCTGTTGATAGGGACACCGCCAGGACTGTTCCAAATAGCAAGGCGTGCCATTCTATCAAGTGGGCATCCTTAGAGTAGAGCTCCACTGATAAAGTTTGTACTGGCAACATGGAGATATTTTCTAAGCATTAACTTAATTAGAGAAAGGATCAATATAAACAAATCATTTACACATTTAAGAACATGAAAACATTTCAGAGAAAATTGGTTTAAAACCATAGAAAAAGTTATGAAGATATTTTTTACTGTAGCAAGGATTCGAGGGACAAACTCTATTTGTCACAAAAGTATTCTCTCTTTATTTTACAACCTGGATGATTTGAAGCAAGACATGTCAAAGATCAATCTGTAAATTCTCCTTACCAAATCCTTTTTTTTTTTGTATAGTGACAAGAAGGTCAAGATGTTATAGCGTTCTTTGTTGCGAGCATAAAAAAAAACATTTCTTGTCTGGGAACAACACATAGCCAGTCATACCACCAATTCCCTTGGTGTGTGCAGTCAAATGGCTTATGATTTGACAGTGAAAACAGGAAAGCTACCAATCAGTTTAGACAGTCAATTAACTACGTGCTATTCCCAAACAAGGAAAGGATTCTTTATTTACCAAGGTCGCGCAACAGCGAATTTGACAATAACAAAGAAAAGGGTAAATGAACAAATTGAAGTGCTCTTGTAATTACCTTTTTTGTGTGTGATTGGTCTGTCTGTGGTATGTAGTGCATGTTTTGAGCTGCCTGTGTCCCACCCTTCATAGTTGAAACTTTTTACAGATTATGGTACAAGCTATGTACAAGGTTCCTGCAATATAATAACAAGCAGATTAGTGTTGTTCCAAGTAAAAAAAGTAGGAGGAGATGAGAAGAGGGCATCTAGCCATGAACTGCTGTCCACTTCAATGCTTACTGCAGTTTCAAAATATTACTGAATTGAATACATGAACTTGCAAACCATCTCGACATCAAAACACAGGAAAAAATCACGCATCAGTTAACAAATTAACAAAATTTCAAAGGGGCAGGCTTCCACACCACATAGGTGGCTCAGGTGATACATGCTTCATCTCTGGACCACATCAAGAAGTCTACTTGCAAAATTTAGCTGACAACTTACTGAAACCATTATGGAAGAAGGCGATATGCTGAGAAAATATAAAAACATATCTTAGAGTGTGATTGTTAAGCACGATGAAGTCCCACAGCAACCACGCAGTTGTTAGAATTCAGGCTCTAATGGTTGATTCAGCACAGTTTATACGAGAAATGTCAGATGCTATCATCACTCCTGCCAACTATGCACAGCTAATAAATGTCAACATAACTAACAACAAATTAACTTCTGCAAGCCGATTCAAATGGAATAATCACAAAAAGAAACCTGCATAACACGAAGAAAAACACAATTGTCATTTTATAATACCTCTGTTAAGAGTATTTTGGTGCTAGATGTATTTGCACTTTCTAGTAGATAATACTCTGTTTTAAACTCTATGAATAACCACTCTCGTACCACAACTCTTACCAACCTGGTTCCCTATGGAGCTTTGATTGTATTATTTTATTTTTCCTCAAAGCTATGTTAATCACTGAGGAAGTGATGCAAACTTATCTCAAAACAAAACCAACAAAAACCTCCTGGCTGTTTTTGCAAGATGTAGCCATTTTTGTATTGCTCTTATATTCATTTTTTTAAGAAAAATACAATGAAAGCATCCAAACAATAAAGCATGAAACCAAATAGATCAGTGTTTACAAATAAATATGAGATAAATTACTAATAATCAATTTAATCTGTGTTTCACTTAGTAAGAAAAATTACTTTACAGTATAGTAGGCATACAACTCAGTTCAAACTAATTAATATGGAAACTTGAAAGGATCCTATCCGCAGCATGATTACCAGTTAACAAGTCTGTATGGTAAATAAAGAAATATGTATTGACATCCAAATAGGCATCACACACTTGAAGAAAATGTTAGAATCCTATTGTTTTTACGATTTTATTTCTGATAAAACGCTGTTTGGGCTTAGATTCAGGATTTGACATGATTTGTTTTTGGCAGGTTGGGACATGTGCCTATTCACGCATGCCACTTATAACCTCGAAACACAGACGACCAGCGGAAGTTTAGCTCTAATGGAAAATAAAATCCTATTTCACAGCATACAAGGAAGCTTTGCGTTTGAAATTGCATTTTCTTAGCAATCGGAGATTGCCTCTACTTATCATTCAAAACGATATGCCTCGTGGCAAGACGGTAAAATTGCTTAAGGATATATAGACTGAGGAGTCATGAAAATATTAGAAAAATCTGCAAATTACGAGTAATTTAAGTCATGTAGTGTTTTATTCCAAAGGATTTCTTCAGATAGACTAAATAAAAAGGCGATAACTCGGACGCTAAAACTTGACAACTGTCGATTATGAGTCATATCCACAAATGGCGAATACGAAACATTCACGATACACTAACAAACAATCGTCTATGTACACTGAAAATCGTATCTAGTTTGCCATTCGGAACGGTTCTACAATAAGGAAAGTAAAAGTGCTTTAGCGATCAAAAATCATAGAGATAACATTCACAGTTTTACCGGTCGTTTGACTAATTTTGAGTTTTAAGTTCTCCATATTATAGCAGTCAAAATGTATAGACATCAGTGCTATATGCCTGGATATAAAAGTCTCGATCTATTTTATGATACCTTAAACTTTAATGGTTTCAGAAAAAAACCAAAGCAAAGCACTGTAACGACACAAAACACTTGTGGTTAACACAATCATAGAATTCATCAAGATAGACAGAACTGAACTCTCACAAACACACGAAAACTTTACTTTCGAGTTTTAGCGATAGCAAATTTTCAGGCTGTGTTTCGCTCTCGTTTGAAGTCCATGAGGTTTTATGGTACTCACAGAAGTCCAGATTATTTCCTGAGCGGTGGATATAGTCAGAAGCCGGGGAATACTTACGTATATTTGAGCAGAAAAGACGAAATATTGAGCTTTATCACAGCATAAACGCATGTGAGCACAATACGCGTTGAGCGAATATGGCGGTCACGTGCCAAAAATGGCGCGCTGCGCGCGGAAAACTGGGATCTAGTGCAAGCCCCTCGCGGCCCTTGCACCACAGGAAGACAAATTCATATGCTATGGGAATCCCCAAGCCAAATTTGTACCATTTGCGCTACCAAAGAATATTCCTATGCGCTACTCCTAATTCAAAATTGTTTATAAATACATCCTTCCTTCCCTGTTTATTAAAAATCTCCTAGTCAAGAAATGAGAATGAGGCATGGCCTTGACATGAGAGAACTCTTTTTAGGAATCTACCCCACCACCTCTCCAATTACAATTGGCACAGTGGCTTGGTCTTGGCAAGTACCAACGGACAAATACCAAGACTTGCATTAACCAAAGCAAATTCAAATAACAACAAGTTCAGTAAGTTATTCTGTCCTCTAGTCCTGACAAATACCATCCTTTTTCCGAGATACCTATAACTGTGCGCTGCTTCCCCCTCAAAACCTGGGTATACGACTTTCGCCACTCAGATGGGGGCTGGGGGTCTTAAGCCCGTTTTTTTAAACATTGTTTGTAATTAAGCCCCCTTCATCTAATGCATCAGGACATAATGATAGTGGAACCATATAGTGATAACATGCAGCAAGCCTAGCCTCGTCCCTAGGCTTCTCGGCCGGCCTGTCACGCTCGGCCTGGCTATGACATCACAGGCACTTGCTGAGTCTGCATAAATATGCCATTGGAAAGTTTGGGTCTGCATGCAAAGCATCATTGAGCTGATAGCAAGGGAGTAGCCTGGGGACAAGGCTATAGCAAGCCCTCTATGCAGTCAGTCATAACATGCAGCAAGCCCTCTATCTCCCACCACATTGCACTTCTTTTCATGCCTTTATGTCTTTGGCAGGATGCTTGGATATTAAGGGCGGTGTGACAAAATTGGGTGCATAGATTATTATTCGAAGGCTCCTAGCCAACAAGTTGGTGTGCAATGGCCATGGTAATGCTCGTCACACTCTGATACAGTAACAAACACGATGGACTTTTTAAACTTTTATGGCATGAAGGATGTATTTACAGAAAATCTTTAAATCTTAGGTATTTATGTAAACCAGAAACAAAGTAACATATCATTACAAGGAAACACAAAAACAGTCAGATTATTTTGTTGAGACTCGTGTATGCTTGTTCCATGAGAAGTTTGCCCCATACGACTTGTGCCGTATAATTTTTTCATGAGCTTCGTCAACTTCATAGTTAAATCCTGAAAAAAAAAACAATCACCATTTGTTTGTAATTAATTAAAGGTGTGTTTGACTGTCTCTCTTCCTGAAAAAAAAATGAAATTTGGAAAAAAAATTGAAAACTCTGTTCGATCGACTTCAATTCATAGATGCACTAAGAAACATTTCTACTTGTAATAAAATGCAGAGAAATTCTGACTCTTGTAAATCATATAAATAAGAAAGTGTGGGACCTAATTTTAAAAAGATGAAAGATGAAAAGAAGTAAAACAAAGAAATTGGTGCAACACAAGCATAAATGGAAAGAGGAAATGCAGGCTACAACAGTGATCTGATAACTCATTTTTGATAAAAAAATCTAAATCCTGTGGCAGCAATTTCTTATCCTACAGGCAAACAGAATAAGTGAGGAAAGTGATAAATCATGGGTTCATGTTAATAACCAACCTTGTTTCTCTGCATATATAATGGCCTCCTCCTTTGACCCAAATTCCAGGGAGGTGTTTGAGAGAGGATCACCACTAAAACATATTAGAATATGTCAAACATCAATATTTCCTACTTTGAACTGACCCACGTTGTCAACGTTACTGAGAACTGCCATGGCAGTCTGGGTTCGAAGTGACTTAATAGAATAGGAATATTGATAAGGGGAAATGTACAAGTGACTGCGATGGCAGTCCATACTCATTGCAGAACCACAGACCGCGGTGGCAATGTTTTGGATTTACAAATTGAGTGGATGGGTATTCTGCAGTTTATCCTCCTATTCCCGTGCTAATACACTAAACCACGAATCGCGATTCGCGGTTAGTGTATCTATTCTAGAATAGATTTCGTCGCCTCCAAAAATAAGAATCTCTTTTAGCGGAAGGTCGACTGCCCAGGGTCACTATTTCAAAACATATTACAAGGGTAAGACCTACGTTGAAGCCCATCCCATTAAAGGGTTCTCCCATCTCTCCATCGTGTCGAATTCCAAACGCCACGACTGAAAGCTCTGTGTACCCGACTGCATTGCATTGCGCGCTGGCTTGAAAATACGAACGGTGCGATTCTTCAAGTGCCATTCGGGAATGCCAGTTAATGGAGCAATACCAACCTATGAAAGGAAAACAACTCAAATGTTTAACTTACCTATAAAATCCAGAATAAAGAAAATCATTGGTTTTAACGAATGCATCATTGTAAAAACATTACAATTACAATACCTCTTCGCGTTCTTTAGCAGCATCAACAGCTGAATCGCCTTTGTGGATAATTTCCTGACCGGAACGACCAGAAAACCAAGCTAATCGGAGGCAGAGGGGGCGCAAAGCAAGCCTCAAACCCGGACTACCGAGACGAGATAGTGACGCCGCCATTTTGAGAAGTGTGATGTGAGCGCGCGCAGAGGACCCTGGGTGACCACAGGGGACCCATGCTAGTGGCTAACAACCGGGCTGATTCTGAGCTGTGTGCAGTGCTGTAAAATAATCAAATTAAATCAAATATTCGGATATATTTATAGTATAGTAGTTTGTGGTGTTTTTGTTACGCGATTTGGGGTCAGATTAAAAAAAATCTCGTTCCCTTGTAGTGAAAATGATCATTTTCTTCGGGGGCACTTTTTTAGAGCCGAGAATTTGACCCCAAATGCCATAATGATTCGTCTGGTGCGCTTATTTAATCTTTAGGATCTTGGGGGGAGGGGCGCTCATTGGAAAGGGGGCACTTATTGCGGAGGGGGCACGCATCAGGCTTAGCCTGAGTATCAGGCTAGCTCAGGGTGCGCACACATCCCGCTCCCCACCCCCACCCCTTGGCGGCCAAAAAGTGGGTCATTAGTTCTTATACAGGAATCTTCAAGTACTATGCTTTTTCTACCTATGACTGCGCACCCCCCACCCCCTCGGGCAATCCTGGGTACGCGCCTGGAAATAGCAGCTACTGAATCAGCCATCCACGGGGACCCAGGGCGTCGCGGAGATCGGGCACACAGGGAGCGCGCGAGAAAAAAAGAGCACTGCCAGTGCTCCCCCTGTGTGCCCGATCTCAGCGACGCCCTGGGTCCCCGTGGATGTCAACAAGCAAGTAGGGGAGAAATAGGGAACTTGCGCTAAGAGATCACGTTACCTTTCTGGGTGGCAAGTCCAAAACAAAGTAATCAAACAAAAAAAATCAGAAATTACTTACTTTAATCCACAATTACTGCGCCCATTCGACAAGAGAATGACGGAAAAATAAAATCTTTTAATGAAACTAAACTCTTTCTGGCAGAAAAGAATTCTAGCATTTCTGGTAAGTGCTAAATAAGTTGCTTTTTGTTGCTATTTTTGTTGTTATTTTGCCCCTAAAAGCCACGAGCACGCGCTAGTTTTCACCCAAACAGTCATTTAGGGACCAGAGGTTAGAAGAGTTTGAAAGCTTATGGTACAATTTGATTCGGATATGTTTTTTATTGTCTTCACATTTTACATCGCTGTCATAAAAGCAAATGTGCGTCGCTAAAAATCATATAACGTTGTTCACGTCGACGGTTCTGCACCAAGAGACCATGATGTATCATGGTCTCTTGTCTGCACTTATTTTGATATAACAGTTCTCAAATAAACCTATAAAAACTAAGTGCAATTATTTACAAATAATCTAAAACAACCGACGGTGATCGCCGCCGCCGACGGTGATCGAGCCATCTACATCTACATTTTTAATCCACAAATAGGGGTTGCCATCACTGTGGATATAAACCAATAAAGCCATATCGTATCTTCATCGAACAACTGTCGTACCATCGGCTAAGTTTCGTCCCACGTTATAGACACGATCCGGGAAAAAGTCATCGGCATATTGAAACACGTATGATCACCTGTAAACTTTTCAAACTTGTCCATAGTTGCCTCATATATGCGATGATTATCTTAAGAAATCTGTCTTTAGAATTACTTTTTGTCTAATCAACCCAACCACTCGTCCCTTGTGTCGTTATCTTCTGTGCAGGAGGATTATGGGTAAAATGGTAATCATAGCAACCAGAAGCCAATTCAGTGTTAACAAGGTCGCCGTGCTCTTGGCAGGATCGACTGACAGTTCTGTTTCCTCGGGTATCGGCGCGAGCGCAACCAAGGCTGCGGTGATGTTGTGTTTTGCTTGGACCACTTTGGAAAATACCAGTGTGAAAGCCGCCAGCAACGCTAGCAAATGGTGCTGTATCATCACAAAAGCTACAAAAATGGAAAAAAAACTCTGCAAATTAGTCCATTATATATTGCCATAAAATGATTATGGAAAGAAACAATTAAATAATCGAGTGATCGGAACTAGAACAAAAAGTGCGTGCAAAAATACTTTTCAATTATTACTCAACCTCTCTCAATTTGCCTCTGTTTTATTAGGAACCGGAATCGTACTATATGCTTAATGTAATAAAAACAGGTCACTAGTATCCATGGAAACCTGTGTAGCGTAACCACCTTAGAACTGCCACATGCTAGCGGTGTTTTAATGGCGGGTAAGAAATCAGTTTCGTTAGAATAAAAAGAAACAAAACTTAGAAATGGCAGAGAAATATTATCTGAAAATGTTAACTAGACACGTGACAAGATTTTGGTGAAAATCCATTCACCAGGCGAGAGAAGGCTCTCGTGTGAATACGAAAGTGACCAAATTGTAGCTGATTTCGTTTCTTGATTTCATGTTGTGATTACGCGCCAAAAAAGGTTTTTTTGTCTGTATCACTGGAAGAATTGCAACAGAACAGGTTTTGGTAACTTACTTTGTGTTGCACTTGAATGGCGCCTCGATAATGTTTTTTTCTCCGGTTTCTCTGTAACTTTTCGTCAATCAAATGAACGCTATACGATGTCCTCGCACCATGAGATCAAGCGAACTGCATAATTTACTCGTTTCATAACAAATCAGCCAATCAACGCTCTCTGTTTCGCGCAATTTTGACTTCTCAATAGTGCTTCTTTCAAGCGTTTTAGTGACATCATTTTGGAATGATACTTTTAGCATTAGGTCATGTGCATTTGAAATGAAGCTTTCCTTGTTGAGACTATTCCACCTGTTAAAGAACATCATACCCCAACGAACACAGCACCTTACAAGGTCACGGATTTATGGCCGGTTTTTGTAAACAAACATGAAGGAAAAACTGGTCTGCTTGAACCAACCATAACAAAGAATTAGAGCTTGCCAAGAAGTGGTTTGAGGCTCCAGATTGGTAAATAGAACAAACAATCGCGATGTTGGTAGACCTCGAGGATTTGCACCGATAGAAACAAATTGACAAGAAGGTAAAGACATTGCCACTGCAATAAAATGATTAAACTTATAGTTTTAACTGACCTGTAATATAGATGATGCCTAGTGTGACGCAGCTCGTTTTTTTTTTGTTCGGTTTTCGAACGCGCGGGAAGGCTCACTGTACCCGAGGGTGCGCACCCCACTCCTTCCAATGAGCGGCTTGCAGATTGGTCATTCTTCAACTTCTTCGCGCTTAGATTTTTTGTAAGCCAATCAGTGTCAGCGTCTCCGATGAGCAGCAAGACAAAGACTTACTTCAATATCTAGGGCTCTTGTACAGTTTTCGTAATGAAGTTGCTATATGATTGCCAAACAATTTTATCACGTAATGTGCTTTTCGCGAAAACACGGATGAAATTCAAATCATTACGTGCTGTACTATTGATTTTTATTAGGCTATTGTCTTGGAAGAATTATTCATGTATGACGTTATAGTCATACACTTCCTTGACATCAGTCAATGTCTGATATGCAAAGTGCGGAACTAATACCACATGCCTTTGCTGCTCTAAAAGTAAATGTGTTACGGCTGATGCAAAGATGGTAATGAGCCTTTGAACTGTAGCAATGGACGTGAGAGTTTTCCGTGGTCTTTTCCTTCAGAGTGTCTTCCAGCACAACTCTTTGCGGCGCGCGTGTGAAGCCGAGGTCAGGGGATATCTTAAAAAGAAAGCATTATGCACAGATGCTAAAGCGCTGACCAGAGACAAAGATCATAGCTATCCATACAATGTAAGCTACCTTGCGCCACGTGAAGCAAGCGTGATGCACATAGTGTAAGCAATATGTTTCGCATGCGCGTGATGCTCACTTGAAACACATACCAAAACCGTCAGAGGCTGATGGCGGTGAAAGAGGAAAAATGAGGTAGCGCGTATGTGTAATGTGGTGAACAAGGGCACTTTTCGAGTCTCCATTGAATATAGGTGAACACTTTTCATATTATTATACTACACAATGCCCATAGGCCGATGTGGTCCCTCTGGGATCGGATGCCTTGGTGTACTTCATGAGCCAAGCAAATCCGCTTTTATTTTGGTAACTCCTAGCGGGGCCAGTACCATCCCGTGCTGATATTTTATGGAAGCACGGGTGGCCTAGTGTGTTAGCGCATCGGCCTATCACCGCTGTGGCCCTGGTTCGAATCCTGGCTCAAACTGGGGATTTTTCCGGGTTCATGCCTTGATTCGAATTTGTGTCACAAGTAAGTTAAAATTATCTGGTTATTCTCCCGTGTTTCCAGTCTTCTCGGATAAGGACACCAAACCAGAGGTCCTGTCTCTTCAAGCTGCACTACACTAACCTGAACCGAAGGGACGTAAAAGAACCACTGGTGACGCAATAAACCCTCTGGCAGTGACCACCCTCAGTGACAGTGCTTACTAACAATACACACAAGGGGGCATTTGATGTGGAGCCCTAGCTCTGTTGTGCCTTCCGCACCAGTATATCTGGTGGAAATTAGTACAACCACAGGGAGCCATTCCAAGGTAACCAGCCCTCCTTTAATCTGGAAACTTTCTAGCGCGGCCCAGTACCCACTCGTTCTCGTATTCCACAGGTAAACAGCCCGCCTTTATTATTGTGACTCCTAGCGGGACCTGTAATCCATCAACAATGACATACCTGATGGTAAACCAACAACATTACATCCTAACCCCAGGATGCCTGCATGCTCTAATTGCGATCACGTAATGGTTTGGGCGTATGTGCAAGGTAAAGCGAGAACAAAATACACTTATTTCTTTTCAGAGCAAACCCCCCCGCCATATTGTCGATGTATGACGCATCATTGTTATTTTTAGACTGGCTCGCGAGTCTGTGACCTATTGTCCAATCAGGAGTGATTTGCTTTGCGATCAGTAAGCAGGCTATTGATCCTTGTGAGAAGCCTCGCTGGATATCCCTCCCCTTTTTACCACAGGTAAGATTTATCATTATATCCAATCTGCCGTAAATAGAATAAGTGCATAAGTTAAAAAGAGTAAAAAGAGCGTAACGAGATGGAACACTTGAACTGTGACACGCTTCTTGCCTTTTTGATTGATAGCTTTCTAAAGGCGTCCGTTTGAAAGAGTAAAATGGTTGGTTGGAAGAATACACTTCTAAGAGTGTACTATAAAAATATTAATCTAGACATAATCTCTACAAATAGTTTAGACAAAGGATATTTTGATCAAATCTCTATTGCATTGTAACGCCTTTTAGCTCGCAGCACAATGATGCAAGTGTAACATCATTTCAGAAGAAAAAGGGAGAAAGGGCAATATCTATTGAAGGAACCCTACGGAGCCTTAAGTTCGATTAAAGTTCAATGGAAGTGATATCGCAGAGATAGGCAAAGTATAACTTTCTTGTGTTTTGATTTAAAAGCAGGTTATTTGATAAACATATAGGCAGAGTTGTATTTGTCTACAATTGTCGAGGAGCTGGTACCGGTGAACCACCGGGAACAGTACCAAGAAAAAAGTCCTAGTCCAAAAATTTCTAGCCTCTGGGTATTTTGAAATAAAAATAAATAAGAATTCAATGAATATCGAGGTTTTGATAACCGATAGTGCGTTCCGTTAAGGTGATGTCTGAAGATGTTTAAATATTTTTTAATAGAATTCTTTAGTAAAGACTATAACTTAAATATGAGAGTATGTTGATGAATTAATAATCGCTTGATCGTTCGTTGACTCCCTCGATGTTTTATCAATGGTGGCCGGCAGCTAGAGGTAGAAAATTGTTCTCGAAAAATGTCTGTTCTTTCCGTTGTAATATTGTAAACTGATGTATCATATGTTGCTTGTCTACAGGAGCGCTGACTGAGTTTTGGCGACCTTTCAAAATGAGAGTCGCCTTTAGCGTTCTTCTTTGTGTCTTGGTGGTCGTAACGGAGCTGTCTGCATCGCCAATATCGGACAAAACAAAAGACGAAAAACACAGTGTTTCAACGACAAAAGAAACCAATGAGTCTACAGATGAGAAGTCAAAGAAGCAATATATACCAGGAATGCTTTCATATGATAACCAGCAAACGGCGCCTTCATACACGGGATACGCACAACAGTTTGTTAATTACGATCCTTACGATATGGGAGTAGGGAATCCCGAGAGAATACAGGACAGACAAGTGGAAATAGTTCAGATCAAATCACTGGACATTAAAGATGGTGTAATAAAAAAGAGCGATATCGTAGAGGGTTAGAAACGCCGGTTTCTTGAACGTGGGAATATAAGGTAGGCAAAGCACGCCACTGTACTTTGAGGATTTGAACACTTTTTTGTAGAAATCTCACGATTTCAATGTCGCATATATTGATTTGGGATCCAGGGAATGACCACGCCTTCGAAGGGTGGATGGAGGGGTGAAGATATAACTATTGGTGCTTGCATACCCTAACTAGTGATCCATCGTGCAGTGCATGTTAAAGGCGAAATCATAACACCATTTCCTGGACTGATCCTCGATTTCCTGGGTAGTCATGAGAGCTGTTCAGAATCTCTACAGTTCACCCACGATAACACGATAACCTTAAGTGAAAATCTAAACAAGTAAATTGCGTTATTTGTGCCTTTAACGCTACGAGCCCTGCCCGATAGCGGGTTCTTGTCCAATATAAAGCTCATGTGACATGCGCAGTTCAGACGCCGTCCTTTTCATGCACCGCTACGAATACAAATGAAGATGAAACAATCGACATTATTTGTACGTATTTTTACTTTAACCGTACATGAAAAAAGAGCGTCTAAACTAAGCCTTACTATATTCTTGTTGTGACTGTTTGCTATATGATAGTACTATACTACTATTGCTTGTATTCTGCAGGTTTTTACATGGCGTAGACAATGGTTGCTATGAGGTCATTTTGGATTGCCTCTCGCACACTGAGATCCATTGCTAACGACTGTCCTCCGGGAGGGCAAAACGAATGATGTAACAATCTTCAAGAGAAACCTTAGGGCTGGGAAGGGATGGGATGTGGGTGGGAAGTATAAGAACAAGTAGAAAAGAAGGCAAGTTATATCGAGTTTTATGTAAAAGGCTTTTACACAGGACGATTAAGAAATTTTGACGATGCTTCGAGCGGAAAATTTATAAAAACGACTTCGTGGAGTGTCCTCACAGGGGGACGGCCTCATGCAGAGTAAGCCATTCCCAGAAATAAGAGACAACATGGCCGCCACGCATGCGTAAAAGTGCACATACAATGTCAAAATGGCTGCCATTTACTATAAGGAAATGTGGGGAGACATCACAATTTATCAAATTTTTTCGTTTCAGAGATTTTGGGCTCACGGTGCAGGACTCGAAAAAAAACCTTACCATTCGAGTGATACACTTTCCGCTAATACTACTTTTATTTGGAATTTTAGTCAACTTGATTAAAAACTTCTAGTGTAACAACAAAAGGGAAGCCCCTGTGCTGGCCGCAATCTTGTTTTTATTTGTGATACCGCTGTTATTCCTCACGGGCCTAGCAAAATGTGAGCCCAGAAAAACCGCTGGCTAATGTCTCTTATTTCTGGGAATGCAATGAAAACAAAATGTGTAGTGCACAAAGAATTACGGACAGGTCAATTTTCCAAGTTTATCCTGACCGTGATACTTTGCGTCTATGCAAGCTTCGGCGACTGGTTGTGTCTATTCAAGCTTCGACAAATTTACGAGTCTGCCTCTGAGACTGAATCTGTATCCATTTTTTTTTGTCATCACTGTAGCCTACAGCCACAGTCCCTTACATTTTGGTCGGGTTGTCTGTGGTGGGTACGTCACGTCACAGGGAAACCTGCCCTCCATTGGCAGCTGAGCTTGACCTAGGTCCCTCAAGGATTATCCTCCACCACAGGAAACCCGAGGAGAATGTCAGGCACTTCATTGCTAGCATTTGAAACGGAGAAGCGAAAGCTTGCGTGATGAGGTTTAACGAAATATTGGTACATTAAATTTGTATTGCTGAATATAGTGTTAGCGTTAGCGCCATTAGTGATCAATTACATTCCACACTTGTAAATATAACAGAGATAATAAACAATCACAGAAACTGATCTCATGCTGTTTTAGTTCATAGGACAATTTGGCCAGGTCAGCTGTTTCATCTTGCATGCATTCGCAGAGCTGTAGCAGGCTTCGAAACATTGGGGGATGGGCAATACAGAAAATTGTGGAGGCAAAGCCACGCCCTAACTACTCATAGAGATTTTTGTAGATATCGGGCGAGACGTACCCCACACCTCCTTGCTACAGCCCGAATTGAATATGGCACATGTAGAATACATTAGCCCAAGGTCTTTGTTGCTACTCTAGTTATGTAGCCTGATATCCTAGTAAACTTAACATCGAGCTCCATAGCCAGGAGCGTACCCAGGATTGGCTGAGGTCGGGGGGGGGGGGGGGGGGGGGGGGTTGTGCGCAGTCATAGGTATCATATTAAATTTAAAAAAATTTAAATAAAGCATTTAAATAGCGCTTATATGTTCTAAGCGCTTCACACTAAGCGCTTCACATTTAAAATCCTATTGTGCATTGAGAACGTAAATTCCTGGGGAATTGAGGAACACAAGCTTCTAGTAAGCTCACGTAACCTTCTACAAGTCATATTCAGGGCCGAGAAACAGAAAAATTTTATCCATGTCTCGACCGGGAATCGAACCCGTTTCAGCAGAGGTGAAAGGCCTTAACACACTGGGCCACCCGTGATTCACATGAGAAGCTTAGTATTTGAAGATTCCTTAATTATAAATGACCCACTTTTTGGCCGCCAAGGGACCCCTGCGTACGCACCTGATAGCCGCATGCCCTTTGGATACGGCTTATGCCTAGTGCACACTAGTGACATAACAACATAGGCACGCGCACTCTTTTAAGGCCGACTAAACGACATGGACATGACATTTTTTTCTCTTATGTCGTTGTGCTCATGTCGTTATGTTGGGCTTTTGTCAAAACGCCTGTCATTACGTTGTTATGTCACCAATGTGGACCAGGCATTACAGAAAAGATAAGGGCCCGATACTTATGAGAATATCTCGAGGGGTTGTACTATAATTCTCACCGTCCTCTTATTGAAGGAGACCTGGCGATCCCAGTGATAGCAGGAGACTAAGTGGGTCAGTACGCAGCTCTTACAAGCTGCAATTTGATTGGGCAAATGAACAATATCCGCACCTCCACGCAAAGAACGAGAAAAATAGAGACAAAAGAACTCTTTTGTAGAGCAAAGATAATACGAGACAAAGCAGCTGCGTACTTACTCGGACTAAGTTAGGGATGTGAGGGTGGGGGAAAAAGAGAATGTCGGCGATGCACCACGTCCCAAGAACACGCTGAAGTTAAATGGGAGGAAAACGATAGGAGCGCCAAACTGCGAGGAAAAGAAAATAAGCAATACGCTAATCAGAAGTTTAACTGATTTACACTAATGAGTCCGGTGAGAATAGAGCCGGAAATCATACCGAAAATTGAAATTATAATAAACAAATAATTTCAGAAAAGAGGAGCAATTGAAGACAAAGTACGGAAATCATACCGAGAACTGAAATTATCATAGACCAATAATTTTAGAAAAGAGAGCAAATGAAGACAAAGTACTATTTACGCAGTCGTTTCTGATTAACATTGATCAAAAATTTTGACAGAGCATTCTATTTGCTAGTATTTACCTTTCCACACTATCTCGACTAAACCCTAATAGGAGACATCACTGAGTTCAGGGTCGCATCACACAGGCGACATAATTGCACTCAAAGAAAAAGCATTTATCCCCTATGGAACCACCCTGGTATATATTAGTGACGGATCCGCCCTTTGATGGTTTCTATCAACGATATGATCCATGGGACCGCCACTGCGAGGGGAGTCGAGGGAATACTCATTTGCTAATTCCATTATCTAAACCTTTTCTCGCATGCCTTATAATGTTTCCTAGATGCTACTCGCTAAACGCACCATAGGTCCCTACCTGGCCTCTAATTACACCCTCTGATTATACCAGATGATTAAATTGCACCAATAACGTAAATTCCCGTCAGATCCTTTTCTATTTCAATATGTGAAGAATTTCTTTGCTAAATAATATACTGTGACCAAATACAGGTGTTGTCTACATAGATTCCACGTAGTTTCGAGGGAAGAGACCCGTGCGGCCATGTACACTGCCTTCCAGCCAGTTTTCGTCCACAGTGGACTCGATGGTGATGATGTCTCCTTCAGAGAAACCTAGCTCACCGTCATTTTCTGAAATAACAAGCGAACGTTTTCAGAGGGGAACTATAGAATACGACAAATTTTTAGAGGGGAACAATAGAATACAACAAATTTTTATCAGGCGAATATCCAGACCTTTTTGTACTTATTTACGCCTACATTTTAAAATGTTAAGTAAAAGCACGTTTGATACGAGCTGCAATAGGAGCAAAAAAAAGGCAAAGTTCAAATTGTAATGTCGTGTTAGCTTATATTCGCTTTATTTTTTGCATAGATGTTCCTTGGGTAATATAAACCAAAATAAGTTTAGTATTTTTCGGTAAATAATCCGTTCTTTAGATATTGCAAATTGTAAGACTTTTGATTTGTCTGAAATTGCCCAATTTGGGCGAAATCGCTACTTTTTTCATGATTTATGACAACTTTGCTCCATCATATCTCAAGGATGAATCATCTACCAGAAAGTACTAGCGCTTTCTTTTAGTAAGCAGGTCTGAATTTTCCATGGATCCGCGTCGTTTAAAGCGGGCGAAAAAACACCTTCATACCAAGAGGTCGGGTGCACGCTTCCCGGAACAATTTTGAAAGCTCTGGAACGCCAACGTTTGCCTAAACAAGATCCCTCGTTTATAAGTTAATTTAGGAATATAGGATTTATATGAGGGAACTTGAAAAGCAGTCCGGTATATGGGGGTATCCCTGATATGGGAGGTTCACTCTAATATTGTTTTACAAAATCTTGAAAAATTTTTGTCATCCTTGGGAAGAAACAAGCTCTATTTTCATCGGCTGATTTATAAAGCTGTTGGGATATTTTTTACTGAATTTTTTTAATGATGGTTTATAATTTCTGCATGGTTTTTGTAAGGTTATTTTGAAATTTCATTACACCACACGTCTTCCAATATTGACTGAAAATAATAACAAGATTTGCTGGCTAGAGCTCTTCGTGTCATCACTTCCGTGGTGAATCAGAGTCGATCCCTCATCTAGAACACAGACTCACCAGGCTCAAAGTCATACAAAGCTTTGACTTTCTCCTTGCCGCCTGATGATGGGGGCGGGGCGGACGGGGTTGGAGTAGGTAACGAGGGCATGCTGCCACCACCACTGCTACTATCATCATCATCATTGAACTTGGGCGTAAAAGATGGTCGCTCACTGCGAGGGCGACTGGACGCCTCCGTCACCCTGTCATTCAAGGTGGACACAAGGCTCTGCATCACCTCAGCGGCATGCTTGTGGTAGTCAAGGATGGCTTCTGATAGAGCACTCAATTGGCTTATCTGCTCAGCCTAAGGGAAACAAGGAGCGACGTCGCACTTGAGCATCGTTTAAGCGTTATTTGGAAGAGCTTTTAAGCTTATTTAAAAATGAAGTTGGATTTTCTTAATAACGTTGGTTAAACTTAACAAAACTCATCAATATTCAATAGGCAATTTGACCAATCGGATAAGCCTCTTTGAACACATATGTAGGCAAAAATATCAAAAGACCGTTTTTTTACGATGTTGCCCGCGCATCTTAAATGCCACATACTGGCGAGCCCTAGCTGGTCTTAAATGGCGTACGAAGTGGACTATATTGATGATATAGAAAATGCTGTCAGACTGCTTCTTTCGAGGGGAGTCAAATTGCGTTTTGGATCAGCTGTGGCTTGCCAGTCTGTGGCATTTTGGATGCACAGGCAACATCGTGAAAACGGTCTACAGTAATGCACTTTACATTCCTAAAGCCTGGGGAGGAAATTGAAATTGTCCCAGGACTTTGTGGGTTAAAATAGAAGAACAATGAAATAAAATGAACAAGAATCACTTGGCTTCGCCCAATGGATAGTAAAGTAGAACTTACATAGACAGGGCTAGTTGTAATTATGTGCTTTGTTTCATACCTAAAATACCGAAATAGGCAAAGAATTTCATAGGAATTAATAGAAGTGAGGGCTTAAAGAAGAAAAGGTCAAGCATATTAGGGTCCTGTTTAGACAAGTTCTACAGCATAACTTACATTTTAAAGAAACTTTGGGTCTTTCTGTCTACAAAACTTTACTAATTATAATTTGTAATACAATTTTTTCTTAATTTATTTTATGATACAGCCACTCACGGATCTTACCTCTCCATCCAGAAGATTCATCATGGAGTTATAACAAAGTTCCTTGGATTCTTCAAACTTCTCTTCAGCTATTCGTATATCCTCAAGAGGCACTAAAGGCAATAACCTTATTAATCATAGAGTAAATGGAGAAGGGAGGGAATAGGGTAAATTCTATACTATTAGGATATTTACAGTACTTTAATTCGTAATACCATCTAGATATTCAAAATACAAAAACAATCATTATATAAAGCAGACACAGAAGGGGGTGATGGGTGGGGGTATTTCATACAGTAGACAAAGAAGGGGGTAATGGGTGGGGGTATTTCATACAGTAGACAAAGAAGGGGGTAATGGGTGGGGGTATTTCATACAGTAGACACAGAAGGGGGTAATGGGTGGGGGTATTTCATACAGTAGACACAGAAGGGGGTAATGGGTGGGGGTATTTCATACAGTAGACACAGAAGGGGGTAATGGGTGGGGGTATTTCATACAGTAGACACAGAAGGGGGTAATTGGTGGGGGTATTTCGTACAGTAGACAAAGAAGGGGTAATGGGTGGGGGTATTTCATACAGTAGACAAAGAAGGGGGTAATGGGTGGGGGTATTTCATACAGTAGACAAAGAAGGGGGTAATGGGTGGGGGTATTTCATACAGTAGACACAGAAGGGGGTAATGGGTGGGGGTATTTCATACAGTAGACACAGAAGGGGGTAATGGGTGGGGGTATTTCATACAGTAGACACAGAAGGGGGTAATGGGTGGGGGTATTTCATACAGTAGACACAGAAGGGGGTAATTGGTGGGGGTATTTCGTACAGTAGACAAAGAAAGGGTAATGGGTGGGGGTATTTCATACAGTAGACAAAGAAGGGGGTAATGGGTGGGGGTATTTCATACAGTAGACACAGAAGGGGGTAATGGGTGGGGGTATTTCATACAGTAGACAAAGAAGGGGGTAATGGGTGGGGGTATTTCATACAGTAGACAAAGAAGGGGGTAATGGGTGGGGGTATTTCATACAGTAGACACAGAAGGGGGTAATGGGTGGGGGTATTTCATACAGTAGACACAGAAGGGGGTAATTGGTGGGGGTATTTCGTACAGTAGACACAGAAGGGGGTAATGGGTGGGGGTATTTCGTACAGTAGACAAAGAAGGGGGTAATGGGTGGGGGTATTTCATACAGTAGACAAAGAACGGGTAATGGGTGGGGGTATTTCATACAGTAGACACAGAAGGGGGTAATGGGTGGGGGTATTTCATACAGTAGACAAAGAAGGGGGTAATGGGTGGGGGTATTTTATACAGTAGACAAAGAGGGGTAATGGGTGGGGGTATTTCATACAGTAGACAAAGAAGGGGGTAATGGGTGGGGGTATTTCATACAGTAGACACAGAAGGGGGTAATGGGTGGGGGTATTTCATACAGTAGACAAAGAGGGGTAATGGGTGGGGGTATTTCATACAGTAGACAAAGAGGGGTAATGGGTGGGGGTATTTCATACAGTAGACAAAGAAGGGGGTAATGGGTGGGGGTATTTCATACAGTAGACACATAAGGGGGTAATGGGTGGGGGTATTTCATACAGTAGACAAAGAAGGGGGTAATGGGTGGGGGTATTTCATACAGTAGACACAGAAGGGGGTAATGGGTGGGGGTATTTCATACAGTAGACAAAGAAGGGGGTAATGGGTGGGGGTATTTCATACAGTAGACACAGAAGGGGGTAATGGGTGGGGGTATTTCATACAGTAGACAAAGAAGGGGGTAATGGGTGGGGGTATTTCATACAGTAGACAAAGAGGGGTAATGGGTGGGGACACCCCCTTAACGTGTTGGGTGCATCCTACAGTGTGGGACCCAATGGTAATTTCCAATAATCTACAACCTCTTGTTAGTAATTTTCAACTGCTAACTGCTTTCTGGCTCACATCATTCAAACTACAATTAATAATTTTAAATTTGGTGCATTTTGGCTGGTTAGTGAGAGGTGGCATACTTGGAGAGCATTGCAGTGCTGGCCAATGAATATGCTTCAAAGGTTTTGAATGACGGAAACCAGAACGCGATTTAGCTATTGGTGAGTATTAAAGCTTTCATACGTTTATTAGATTTTCTCTTTTTGCAATCATAGTCAAGACGTCTGCCTTGCATCTTCTTTCTATGTTGCTGGAAACGAAAAAAATAAAAAAGTCTAAGAATCAAACCTGATTATTATACTGCTACAGTAAACAAAATCACTTCTGAAGAGAAACAAAGAAACAATAAATTAGAATTGATGTGACTCACCATAATCTCTTTAATGTCTCTGTTTTCAAGTTGCGTTAAAGGATCTAAAAAGTTCTGTTTGACATTTGCATCTAGTGCATCTTTGACCTCAGCTAGTTGCAAGAATGTCTCACCAGCCTCGACCATTGCTTGCCCTGTGACCAATGTAAAATAAACAGTTTGATGAGTGTCCCATAAGAAGGAAGCGCTTTTTTGGGTGAGGCGCTTATTGTTAATACGATATGCAAGTTGGATCTAGAGTCTTACCAAATAAAGATGTGTCTCCCAGATCTTGGCCTCCCTTCACCATGGTCTCCCCTAGGTTGCCCTCAGGTTGGGGGTACCTTGTACTGCGGGCTTCACCTCGAACCTTGTGAACTGCCCCTTGCATAGAAAGCTTGGCACGAGCAGCTATAAAAAGGATAAAAAAGTTACAAAAAAATAAAGATTGGTCCAAGCAATAACAAAGTCATTTCAATGAGAAATATAAGTAACAATATCATTGCAAAGTCAATATCTTAGATGGATGAAAGATAAAACAAACTACATGCCTGGATTTGGTTGCAAGTATTCCTTTGTTTTATGTAATACATCTTCAATAAGTTTTGCAGTTGAGTCTGTTTTCTAAAAAAAAAACAATTGTGTTAAACATACAATCTACCACATGATGCCATTGTGATGTAACTGTGATGCCAATAAAAGAATAATAACTGCTTCTAAGGTATATCTATCTCTTAGAATAAAGATATGTAAACTGCTAACTGTATGAGTTATTCGATTTTTCCTATATTCAGTAGAAATACGAAGAGTTATTTTTGAAAGGCAGCACTGCCAATTGGCAAAATTGTCATTTACCATTTGCGCTGAACACATTCTAAAACATGTCCATAAATAAAACCAGCATCAAGCAATTGCCATACAACTTATGTTTGAATATGGAACACAGCTTAGGATAGAAATGTTTGTTTAATTTTGGATGAAGCAAACGCAGAGAAAAACATCAGAGGAAAGACAAGAAACTACTAAATCAGAAATTAAACATAAAATATGGAATAAGGAAACTGTCTATCACTGGGAAAGATGTTAGACTATGTATGACTATTTAGGAGACTATGTAGTGGCCATCGCGACTGCAAAATGGCTTCTGTCACTGTAGAAAGTTCATGAAACCATTTAAACTCTGTTCAAGCCATAGGATGGAGATCCCTATAGGCGATTTAAAAGCTTGCACATGCATTACAAGAGAAACCTTTCTCGACTACCAGAATGCAGTGCACCGAGTGCTGCATGAAGGTAGTTAAGCTAGGTTTCCATGTTGAGTGCGCACGCATGCTTATAGCTGGAATGGCCTATTGGAAAGCTACTAGTGGATAGCATGCAACCATTTTGTAAGTTCCAGTCAAGTTGCTTTTGTTTGACATCTGAGAATTCCCTTTTTCTATTCAACTGATTTATGCCCATGTGTATCCAGAAATTCACCCATTTTGTTTTCTACAAATGAAGCTTTCGTTCACATATAACCACCAAATTTCTGGCCAATTTTCTATATGTGTGTGGACATGGCCTTGGGTGCAGTGCTTTGAATATTGTCAGATGGAAATTTAACTAAAGCATATGAAGAGCTTTAAGAGACAACAGAAACCTTTCTAGAAAAAAACTGAAATTTCGATTTCATTTTCACCAATTCGACCCGTTTGTTCTACTATAACTTGAAGCAATTTAATGCAAAGGCGAGCTTTATGCAAAACAACAATTCCATCGGTCGGTTTCCAATAATAGATGACTTAAGTAAGTAAACAATTTCAGAAAGTTATGAAATTTCAAGTTATGAAAGTTATAAAATTTATATTGTGATGAAAGCTCGGTAGGAATAAGACGGTAAAAAAGAGTTTAATGAGGAAATTGCAATTTAACACAACTTCACAACAATAGCCAGAATACGTAATCTTTAAATCTGTGAATTACGCACAAATGAGTAGATTTATTCATGCATTACCATGCTAACTGATGAGGTTTTAAAGCATGGACGGGCAGAATGGATGTAAAAAGCATAATTGCAAAGATTTTATGATAATAGCCAGAGACATTAAAGCGAGATTGTCCAATTGCCAAACGATCTTGGAAACAAGCTAACGAGTTCACTGACCCTTTCCAACTCTACAAATTCTTCCTCCAACTGTGAGCCTTTAGCGCTCCCAATCTTTTCACTCATGTACTAAAAACAAAAACAATGAATTAGCTTCGTGTTGGTATAGATTGGTAAGATAAATAAGGTCAGGAAGTGCATTAAAGCATGTAGATTCTTGCACATGAAGCGAGATGTTGTGTTTTGTAGCCATACCATGCACTGACAGATACACAAATCGTAAAACAAACCTGATTCGCTTTGTTGATCTGTTTTTTGAACCCCGCGAACGACATGGTGATAGAAGAACTCTATAGCTTGGAGAAGTTATCTATATGCCGAGCCGGAAAGAAATAAAATAGAAGAGAAATACGAAATATCGGTACGCAACGGAAACACGTCGAACTAGTAGGATGAGAGCCTACACAGATAAGACTGTGCCAGCGTAATCTACACGATGGTCATGTGACTTTGAAATTAAGGGAGGGGAGGGACAAAAACATGTATTTTGCCACATAAAAAAGGAGGTGTTTCAATATAAAAAGGGGCGGAATAAAAACACACAAGTAATATGAATACAGACTTCCTTGTAATCGGCTATGTCAATGTGATATTTTAAGTAACCAAAGTAAACTATTTTTGCTAAAGATATGCTGCACTCCTCCCTTCCAGACCATTTTTTTTTTCCACCACACTTTCGATACCCCGGGTGGTGTGCTCTTTATAGGGGTGGGGAAGACTGAAGTCTCTCCTACCATAAGGATACAAACGTATTGTTTTTGTTTCATCGTAAAGTAAAGGTTCAGTACGCAGCTCTTACAAGCTGCAATTTGATTGGGCAAATGGACACAAAGAACGAGAAGAATAGAGACAAAAAAACTCCTCCTTTGTAGAACAAAGATAATAGGAGACAAAGGAGATGCGTACTTACTCAAAGTAAATAGTTTTAGAATACAGCCCACCCTTCCCCCAGCGGAAATTCGGGACCTCTTTTCATTTAGTACCAGTGCCTCTCGTCCGGTAATGGCGTCCGTTCGGAGGCGGCAATTCTGACAGTTTGTGTATCGTTAACCAACGGCTTGTAACCACGGTATCAGGGTTGTGCCGCACCTGAAAATGATAAACTAGTATCACATCCTATAATGTCCTCCAAGTGTGAATGCTGTGGCTTGTTATGTGCGGTTCTCCGAATCGGATGTTTCAGGGTGAGAATGTGTTTCTAGTCTCGAACCATAGTCGGACTTAGAAACTTGATCATCATAACTGCCAGTATTTTCCTCTATTAAGCTAATATTCTAGACAATCACAATTCTGACCATAGTAATATTTATACATGTTAGTGCTCAATCAAAAAAGAAGAAGGTGATGATATCTATCCATTAAGCATAAACAAATCAATTTTAAGTACTCAAGCAAAAAGTAAACCCAGTTATTATTTTTGAGACAGTGTTCAGCTTTTTTCAGCAGAAAAACTTGAAGTATTATATTAATTATATATCCAGAATTTTATAAGGTGGCTCAATTTATGAAACAAAGTTTTCATCTAAAGGTCATACACCTACAGTATTTGCTTGAAAAGGTTTTTTTTCATTAATGAAAGTAAAAAAACCCTTTGAACCAAGTAGTTGCGTATAGTCTAAACTCTCTGTTTAGCTGGCTTAACAAGGGGACAATGCTTAGGAAATATGTCCCCATAACTGGTATATGGGGTATTTTCAAATGAAAAACATAGTTCTACGTGGTAGCTAACAGAAGAGAACTGAAAAAAAGTACACTAAATGGGTAGTGACCCCCCTTAAGGCAAAAGGCGCGTTTTTACTTAAAATCGCTTTGACAAAAAAACGAAGTCGGTTACCCCCATTTTTTATTTGCTCAAATAGTTAAATATATACGGAAAAATGATATACTGAAAAAAGAAAAAAAATTGGGTTGTAGAAGTTTTGTTATTTCTCTTAAAAGCCGTAAAAATACTTCAAAATGGCACTTTTTACCGTATGAATAGTGGCGAAAACATTGTCTTTTAGTGCGATCTCTTAAAATGTGATTTGTTTTGAACATTAGCTACTACGGGTTATTTTTAGGAGATTGGATTTTGGCAGCTCGACAAACAGAACATAATTTTTTAAAGACTATAGGCACTCTTTTTGAAAACTACCTTGCGCGACCAGTAAAAACGCGTTATCTCTACGCCCCTCTGTTGTGAAAACGAGGTCAGTACCCCTATTTTTTTATTACATTTTTTGAAAGCCCTTAACTTCAATATTGTTTATGCCAAGCTTAAAAAAATTCTGGGTTGTAGAACTATTTCAAGGGAATTACCTTAAGGTGCTAACATTCGTCCACATTCTGTGTCCTTTACAGTGTTGCCAAAAACTCAGGGGCAAAAAACCTGACGCTCCGAGACCAGAATACTCTGTCCTAATGATTGGACTTAGTGGAGCTGGTAAATCTGTTATGTTAGCTAAACTTGACTCTGAACCTACTGATGATATAAAGCCAACCCAAGGTATACCTTCTAACCTCCATCTTTGAAAAATCTTGTAAATCATTTTTTTAATTTTTTTTTTTGGGGGGGTCCTCTAATTTCCCTGTAGGGGAGCCGAGTTTTCTTTCACCAATTTTAATGATTTCTCACTAAGCCCTTGCGGGTTGCTGGTGATTAAAAAAAGTGGATCTTTCTTTGTAAAAGGTGATTTTGTTGTGCTGTCAAACAGACAGCTTATGGTGAAGAAACCTCCAGAGATATTCATGGGTTGGTCCAGGACCAATAGAACCAAAAGTATACATTATGGGAGGTGATTTTGTGGAATTTAGCACCCATTAAATCATTTGTTAAAGGTGGGAGTCGAGTGAGTGATCACTGGATGAGTGGCATACCAAAATATCATTTGGAAATTTTTACCAAAAAAAGTGAAAACTTAAATATTAACATTATATTTTGCCTCATTTTTAGGGTTTTCTGTGAAGCCTGTGCAGCTCCCAACTGCGATTCTAAATGTCAAGGAACTAGGGGGTATGTTTTAGAGACTCTCATAGCAAATACGCAAATAGTGATATGTTTTATAGAATTTAAAGAAAGTCAATCTTTGACCAGACAATTTTTTTCCTATTGGAATACTAAAAGAAAAACTTTTCAAGTTATAAGTGTTTCCTATTAATAGCTGAAAAATTTGTTATAATACACATGCAGTATGGGCTTACCCATAGAAAATGTAACATTTTATTTTTGTCGAAGGTGGTGATAATGTAAGAAAATATTGGCAACACTACTTTGAGGGTGCACAAGGTGTGGTAAGTAATATATGGTGTAATAATAAATACACCATCCCCAGTTTTTGAATATTGTATTTACCCAAGACCCTGTCAATCCTTCTCGGATAGCATAAATGCTGAAAAGTCTAGAAAAAGACTAAAATTCTATATTTTTTCACTGTTTTTTGTATCTCCAGATATTTGTTGTGGATAGCACAAGTTCTGAGGAAGATCTAGAGCTTGCTGCTAGTGAGTTACAAACTGCTCTATGTCACCCTGCACTCGACGGTCTACCTCTACTAGTACTAGCCAACCAGGAAGACAAAGATGGAGCTAGAGACACTGAAGAGGTGAGACGGTAGCCTCCCCCGCAGGCGTCTCTAAACGTTAGAAACTGAGACTGAATCTCTAAGACTATTGCGGGTTTCCTGTGGTTGACAAAGTCCTTTGTTAAGGGGGGGAGGAGACAATGTCAAAAGCTTGTGACCCGCTCGACGTATCACCACAGGAATCCCGATCCCCTGTGTATCTTTTCTGATCCTGAAGAGGACACCAGTGAGGCTTGATTGCAGTCTGCGATTTCAATCTATTGTAAATACTCTATTAGAATGTCCTTTGTTAGGATTTATAATTGAAAATACAACTATTTACTTGCAAGGAAACTTCAAAATAACAATCTAGGAATGAAGTCTGTTACATTATTGACAATACTTGATTGAAAATATCGTGCTTTCTTGCTTGGATAAGCAGATGGAAACGATGCTTTGTATGACTTCGCATGGAGAGGGATAATAATAGCAGCATGCTGTCAAAACTTCATAATAGAAGCCTAGATATAAACCAATGCATTTCTTATTCCACAACCTAACAGATCACCAGAATTCTCAGCCTGAATGTCACAGCAAGGGGGCGTTACAGGACAGTAGAGGCAACCTCCTGTGACAACATAAACAAAACAAGGGATATCTTGACCAGCTTTGTAAGCCGCATTGCTGGCACAGATGGAGAGGCTGGCGATGATAATAGATTATAGAGACAGTGATAGGAAGTGGCAGGTTTGAACTTACTGACATAGATTACAGGTCCCCTCAGGACCTAGAGCATGATAGCACTGTGAAAATAAGGCACAAGAAAAAAAAAACAGGGTAAGGGGTGCAAGAAGAAAGCCTTCCATCACTTCTCTTCTCCTCCTCTCCTAGTGCCACGTTTCTACAGAGCACTTATCACCAAAGATGAATGCCAAGTGGCATTGGGTATAGATTTTTGTAAGAGAAAGAGCATAATATATATTGTACATTTTAATATACTGTGTATCCACATACAATAATTATGCAGTATTGTACATTGTCTTTCTTCTCAAGGGTTTAATAAACTGATAGCTCAGTTTGCCTCATTATTTTTTTTTCATTCTTCTGTGTTGCTTTGAGGCCTACTACAGATGGGATTTAGCCCTTGCGACTTCCAAATATCCTTTCTCTGTTGTCTTTCCTTTTGATTACAACTAAAATGGTGTAACACTATCAAGTGATCTTCAAGATTGGGAATGCCTGATGTGTCCCAAATTCGAATACTGGAGCATTCTGAAACAGACCGTAAGATACACATAAGTAGTTTTCATATAGGTTTGCTACTCTTTGCAAGGGGAATAAAAAGTTGGGATTGAGTGGAATGGAAAGATGCGATATGTGCCCATAAGTTTTTGGAAGTAAGACAAAGGACGCAAATCAAAATTTCTAGCTTCTGCCTAGCTATCACATGTCTTCTGTAAATGAAATTTAGCAACAATAAAAAATATCATCTCTCCAAAACAGTCAAATTTACACTCCTTCAAAATTACCAGGATACATGAACTTTGTTTCCAAAGAGAGTTTGATTTCCCTACCAGCGGCGTAGCCAGGATTTTTAACAGGAGGGGGTCTTTCAAGGCATTTTCTCCTGTATTTTAGATGTCTCATACATTTACTGTATATTTGGCTGCTAAAAGGGGGGGGGGGGGGGGGCCTGGGCCATCCCCCTGGCTACGCCCCTGCCTACCGCTGAGCCTTGTTTGTGTCCACCGGCGGCCAGCTTGCTCACAACAAGGTTGGTTTTAGATACTTTCAGCAACAGGTTAACCTACTGACAAAAAATCTACTTAGCAAATCACCTTTGAATAAAAATGACAAGGTAGTTTGAGAGCTCAAAGTTCATCAATGTTTTGGTCGTACAAGGTGTGTAGTCGGGATTTGCTGAGGAGGGGATGTGGGCTCAAGTATAGATACTCTTGAGAAAGTTGACTAGATATAGATTGTATGTCTTTTGTGAAACGTGTAAAAAGGGGTCGCAAACAGAAAAGAAGAAAAACTGGGATTGATTGTGTAACACAGAAACGCATTTTCCTTGCGATCGAAAGTTCTAAAGATTTTATTGATTGAGATTACATTCGTGTTGCTATTTTCCAATCCAACGGACTACTAGTTTCAGAGGTTGTGTTGGTCACGAATGGTACCTCTCCTGTACAATCCACACTTATAGCTGCCCTCAAACTAATAAATAGTTACGCTGTGGTAAAATTAACCGCGGAAAATCCGGGTAAAGGAAATGCAAGGCTGCCTCTTAATCCCTCGGAATACTGGCGTTACCTCCGCAGTGGGGTTGACGACTGGCTCGAATATACTCTTGGCCTGGTAGAAGGCATTTGCCGCCAGTAGGTAAAGCTCTCGTGGTTTTGCTTCGCTCGAACGAGACATTTCAGTGTAGTCACGGTAGTGAGCGTAGTACATAGCTTGGGGGGTGTCCACCACTTGGAATGGCATGAAGCGGCGCTCAAACCGAATCTGAAGGATATAAAATAACATTTAAACAACACTCAAAGCGGGTTTGAAGGAGATATGAAAGAAAACTCAAACTGGAGCTGAAGGGAATTAAAGAACGTTCAAACAGGATCTGAAGGAGGGAATAACAGAACGTTCAAATCGGATCTGAAGGAAGGGAAAAAAGAACGTTCAGACCAGACCTAAAAGAACATTCAGACCAGATCTAAAGACAAAAGGAAGTTCAATAAAAGGACGTTCAAATCGGATCTGAAGAAAGGAACAATAGAACTTTCAGACCAGATCTGAAGTAGGGAAAAAAAGAACGTTCACACCAGATCTTGACGTTTTAAGGACGCTAACACCGGATCTTGAGAGGAATATACTTTTAAACCATTAAACGATAAATCGAACTGCAAAGAACTCTTAACGATTTCCTCAGAGGCTACAGTTATCGGAGTCATCTATTATTACACATCTTTTGGCATGTTATCCCTTCCTGGCGAAATTTTTCGTTTTCGCAAGGATTCAAATTAAGTCAAGGTTGTCCGATAACACAAGTTTCCATCAACCTTCGAGGTACCAGAGAGTCAGAAAAGTGGCATTGTTATGAGAGTGGCTTTTAACCCTCTTTTAAAACTTGCCTGTTCTGATCCAAACTCGAAGTTTGGCCTCTTCATCTTCCCTTCCAATTCAAAGGCCTCCAATGCCTAACACATGGAACATGATAATATTAGTACTTGGTCCTCTGGTCAAAGCCTCCAATGCACAAAAACCAAGCGTCCACAGCCTTTGGATCTTTCACGAAAACAATCAAAGCAGGTGAGAATACGTCTAAACTGAAGTGTTTTACCACGGTTTATCAAGTAAGTAAGTGCATGAACAGGATGTCTTCCCTAAGACATCCTATCAAAGCAGGTGAGAATACGTCTAAACTGAAGTGTTTTACCACGGTTTATCAAGTAAGTAAGTGCATGAACAGGATGTCTTCCCTAAGACATCCTATCAAAGCAGGTGAGAATACGTCTAAACTGAAGTGTTTTACGACGGTTTATCAAGTAAGTAAGTGCATGAGCAGGATGTCTTCCCTAAGACATCCTATCAAAGCAGGTGAGAATACGTCTAAACTGAAGTGTTTTACCACGGTTTTCAAAGTAAGTAATTGCATGAACAGGATGGTTTTCCCTAAGACATCCTATCAAAGCAGGTGAGAATACGTCTAAACTGAAGTGTTTTACCACGGTTTATCGAGTAAGTGCATGAACAGGATGTCTTCCCTAAGACATCCTATCAAAGCAGGTGAGAATACGTCTAAACTGAAGTGTTTTACCACGGTTTATCAAGTAAGTAAATGCATGAACAGGATGTCTTCCCTAAGACATCCTATCAAAGCAGGTGAGAATACGTCAAAACTGAAGTGTTTTACCACGGTTTATCAAGTAAGTAAGTGCATGAACAGGATGTCTTCCCTAAGACATCCTATCAAAGCAGGTTAGAATACGTCTAAACTGAAGTGTTTTACCACGGTTTATCAAGTAAGTAAGTGCATGAACAGGATGGTTTCCCTAAGACATCCTATCAAAGCAGGTGAGAATACGTCTAAACTGAAGTGTTTTACCACGGTTTATCAAGTAAGTGCATGAACAGGATGTCTTCCCTAAGACATCCTATCAAAGCAGGTGAGAATACGTCTAAACTGAAGTGTTTTACCACGGTTTATAAAGTAAGTAAGTGCATGAACAGGATGGTTTTCCTAAGACATCAGATCAAAGTAGGTGAGAATACGTCTAAACTGAAGTGTTTTACCACGGTTTATCAAGTAAATAAGTGCATGAACAGGATGTCTTCCCTAAGACATCCTATCAAAGCAGGTGAGAATACGTCTAAACTGAAGTGTTTTACCACGGTTTATCAAGTAAGTAAGTGCATGAACAGGATGTCTTCCCTAAGACATCCTACCAAAGCAGGTGAGAATACGTCTAAACTGAAGTGTTTTACCACGGTTTATCAAGTAAGTAAGTGCATGAACAGGATGTCTTCCCTAAGACATCCTATCAAAGCAGGTGAGAATACGTCTAAACTGAAGTGTTTTACCACGGTTTTCAAAGTTAGTAATTGCATGAACAGGATGGTTTTCCCTAAGACATCCTATCAAAGCAGGTGAGAATACGTCTAAACTGAAGTGTTTTACCACGGTTTATCAAGTAAGTAAGTGCATGAACAGGATGTCTTCCCTAAGACATCCTATCAAAGCAGGTGAGAATACGTCTAAACTGAAGTGTTTTACCACGGTTTTCAAAGTAAGTAATTGCATGAACAGGATGGTTTTCCCTAAGACATCCTATCAAAGCAGGTGAGAATACGTCTAAACTGAAGTGTTTTACCACGGTTTATCGAGTAAGTGCATGAACAGGATGTCTTCCCTAAGACATCCTATCAAAGCAGGTGAGAATACGTCTAAACTGAAGTGTTTTACCACGGTTTATCAAGTAAGTAAATGCATGAACAGGATGTCTTCCCTAAGACATCCTATCAAAGCAGGTGAGAATACGTCAAAACTGAAGTGTTTTACCACGGTTTATCAAGTAAGTAAGTGCATGAACAGGATGTCTTCCCTAAGACATCCTATCAAAGCAGGTGAGAATACGTCTAAACTGAAGTGTTTTACCACGGTTTTCAAAGTTAGTAATTGCATGAACAGGATGGTTTTCCCTAAGACATCCTATCAAAGCAGGTGAGAATACGTCTAAACTGAAGTGTTTTACCACGGTTTATCAAGTAAGTGAGTGCATGAACAGGATGTCTTCCCTAAGACATCCTATCAAAGCAGGTGAGAATACGTCTAAACTGAAGTGTTTTACCACGGTTTATAAAGTAAGTACGTGCATGAACAGGATGGTTTTCCTAAGACATCAGATCAAAGTAGGTGAGAATACGTCTAAACTGAAGTGTTTTACCACGGTTTATCAAGTAAGTAAGTGCATGAACAGGATGTCTTCCCTAAGACATCCTATCAAAGCAGGTGAGAATACGTCTAAACTGAAGTGTTTTACCACGGTTTATCAAGTAAGTAAGTGCATGAACAGGATGTCTTCCCTAAGACATCCTATCAAAGCAGGTGAGAATGCGTCTAAACTGAAGAGTTTTACCACGGTTTTCAAAGTTAGTAATTGCATGAACAGGATGGTTTTCCCTAAGACATCCTATCAAAGCAGGTGAAAATACGTCTAAACTGAAGTGTTTTACCACGGTTTATCAAGTAAGTAAGTGCATGAACAGGATGTCTTCCCTAAGACATCCTATCAAAGCAGGTGAGAATACGTCTAAACTGAAGTGTTTTACCACGGTTTATAAAGTAAGTAAGTGCATGAACAGGATGTCTTCCCTAAGCCATCCTATCAAAGCAGGTGAGAATACGTCTAAACTGAAGTGTTTTACCACGGTTTATCAAGTAAGTAAGTGAATGAACAGGATGTCTTCCCTAAGCCATCCTATCAAAGCAGGTGAGAATACGTCTAAACTGAAGTGTTTTACCACGGTTTATCAAGTAAGTAAGTGCATGAACAGGATGTCTTCCCTAAGCCTGTAATAATCTTTTATAATCAGGGGCGTATCCAGGATTTTAGCTCACAGGCATACAACGGTAAAGTTGTCCGACGCCGGGATCCACCACTGAAAATTCAGTTTCTAGAAAGTAATAAAGAATATACAACATACCCTTAAATACCCTTGGCACAGATGTCTCATGCCCTGGTAAAGGTGCCTTAATCCTTGGTGTTCTTGAATCGCCTTTTCACTCGCTGTGACACAATAAAAATCATAGTTTCATGGTATAGCCAAGAATGCGTGATTTAGTCGTTTAGTCGCGTGATTTAGTACTTGTTTGAATTTTTTGGAGTAAACCTTACTCAAAGTGGCGCTAATGACTACAAAACTCCGGATCTCATACAAAAATCGCCAAAAAGTCTTCAAAATCTAACCTCGATTTCCATCACGGTGTTAAGAAGAAAAATTCAACCTTTGATATATTTATAATAAGGAATGTTTCTAGTTACATATTCCGTTGTGATAGTTTGAATTTTTCAAATACTTTTTGAGAAATTGAAGGGAGACTAGACCCAATTTGACCCATTTTGGCCCGTTTCTTTGTATTTTCGCTACGCTCGAATTCAAATTTGGCGCTCACAAACGTGTCGGCACCATGCCGCCGCGCCGGTAATCAAATTAACTCCTCGAATGACCACTCATTCTTGGCTATGGGGAATCGAATTCGTAATGGAATAGGGTAAAAAAAGACAATAAAAAACAAAACAAAGACATGTAGAATCCCGAAGTTTTGGCATAAACTATGTTCCCTTATGTACCGAACTTCTACCGCCCACCAAGCATCCATATTGCAGACCCTTATTGTCCTTTTACGAATCCCCTTGAACCCCATTGCATTGCTATCACCTGCTTAAAAAACACGAGTTTCATACCTTTCTTTTTCCTTTTGTTCTTCTTCCCACTTTTCCCGCTTTTTTGTTCTGAAATGGAATGCGATTAACATAAAAAACAACAAAGTATTTTTGTATAGGCGACTTCTTTCAGACAATGATCAAACATAGAAGTCATGCCTCCAGTACTTTTTACAGCTCGAGTCTGGCTCGTCTCTCTAAACAAACAGGAATAATCGGGAGACAATTTGGAATTTTACACAGTTCTACAGCGGCATGTGAACAGCACATCAGCAAATACCAATTGCAGCCTCTTGTGCCTGTAAGAGCTTCTCCGCTCGCGTCAAACAGTTCATGTGCCAACCAAACAAATAGTCCAGGTACCAATAGATGCAGTGGTATTCATGCGGGCTGTACAGTTCCAGCTCAAACCCAGATACCAGATAATGCACCATTGTGCTCAAAGTGTGGTACAACACCCAGGAACCAAAACACGCGAAATGTTGACGCTGGAAAGAAAAACAGGTATTCAATACACCACCAAACAAAACAATTAAAAGGTTGAAGCTAGAAACAAACCACTAGTCTGAAGACCGAAGCAAACATCACCCACATAACTGGCCTAAACAACACAGCAATGTGGCAAATGCTACAATATCGATAAGAAGGATTTTGATTGTTGTGGTTACCAAAGCAAGATGCTAACAGCAATTCATGACGTGTACACGGAGTCTCAGTTGATCACAACACACACGTGCACGCTCAAGCTACACAAAGTATAGATTTGTCGAAGGGAACAAGTCCTTGCGGTAGAAAAGGGTAATATACACTCTAAATCCACTTCCTGCTTAATTCGATGTGTTTTATATGGTCACAAGCTAGAGTGGTTTTCAAAATCCCGTGCAACATAATGTAGTTGTTAAAGTATAATAGTCAAGCCGGAACAAAAGAAAACAAAGAAATTACAGTGTATCAGTAGTAAATAAACTAAATAGTATTTAGAAAAAAAAAAACACTCTAAGCGTTAAAGAGCTTTGACCTGGAACATTATTTAGATGGTTTACGGTAACTTGCCGAAGGTTAGATTGAGAGCTATATAGTACCTGAGGCTCGTATTTTGTCAGCAGCGTGTGAAGCTCGGCATCAGTTTTATCTGCCTGTATAAAATAAAAAGACGTCAAAAGCCAAGGATGGAGAGACGACAGAGCCTTGAACAGGAGTATTACCCCCTGAAACCCAAGGGCAGTTATTCCAAGAACCTGGAAACATTTTATCGTTAGTGCCTATACCTAAAGACTTAGGTGTATCAGTCTTAGGTGTGATACGCAAAAAGGATAGTATTCACGAAAATCCTTCAATTATGAAACGACCCCTTTTCCTGTGTACGCGCCTGATCTGAAACATGACTTTGTCATCTAGGACCCCTATAAGGCTGCAAGCAAGTTTTGTTAATGGCATTTGCCATTGTGACTAATATCATCTTTCTCGGGAAACACTACCTCGTCCTGTAAGCCTGCGAACTCTTCTAGCAAATGTCCCAGCTTGTCTGAAACATTAGCTCGTCCCGTAAGCCTGCGAACTCTTCTAGCAAATGTCCCAGCTTATCTGAAACATTACCTCGTCCTGTAAGCCTGCGAACTCTTCTCGCAAGTGTCCCAGCTTGTCTGAAACATTACCTCGTCCTGTAAGCCTGCGAACTCTTCTAGCAAATGTCCCAGCTTGTCTCGCTGACGTGCCCGGTTGTGTCCAATCGTGTGTATCACAGATTTCACAGTCTAGTAAAACAACAAACACAATACGGCTATTAGATACTGTGGTTATTTAGATACTTTGGTTATTACAATTCAAATGTTTCAATTCGAAAAAAAAAATCAAACAGAGAAAGGGATTACACCAATTTTAATTAAAATCATGATAGCGAAATTGATAAAAGAATTGTCGATTCCCGTTGAGAAATTCATATAACATAACAGTAAACCCTATTTCTGAATGGAAATAAGCTGAATAACTTACTCTAATAGCTCTACAAATCAAACATAACATAACATAGCATAACATAACATAACATAACATAACATAACATAACATAACATAACATAACATAACATAACATAACATAACATAACATAACATAACATAACATAACATAACAACATAACATAACAACATAACATAACATAACATAACATAACATAACATAACATAACATAACATAACATAACATAACATAACAACATAACATACTGTAACATAACATAACATAACATAACATAACATAACATAACATAACATAACATAACATAGCATAGCATAGCATAGCATAACATAACATAGCATAACAACATAACATAACATAACATAACATAACATAACATAACATAACATAACATAACATAACATAACATAACATAACATAACATAACATAGCATAGCATAGCATAGCATAGCATAGCATAGCATAGCATAGCATAACATAACATAACATAACATAACATAGCATAACAACATAACATACTGTAACATAACATAACATAACATAACATAACATAACATAACATAACATAACATAACATAACATAACATAACATAACATAACATAACATAACATAACATAACATAACATAACATAACATAACATAACATAACATAACATAACATAACATAACAACATAACATACTGTAACATAACATAACATAACATAACATAACATAACATAACATAACATAACATAACATAGCATAGCATAGCATAGCATAACATAACATAGCATAACAACATAACATAACATAACATAACATAACATAACATAACATAACATAACATAACATAACATAACATAACATAACATAACATAACATAACATAACATAGCATAGCATAGCATAGCATAGCATAGCATAGCATAGCATAGCATAGCATAGCATAGCATAGCATAGCATAACATAACATAACATAACATAACATAGCATAACAACATAACATACTGTAACATAACATAACATAACATAACATAACATAACATAACATAACATAACATAACATAACATAACATAACATAACATAACATAACATAGCATAACATAGCATAGCATAGCATAACATAACATAGCATAACAACATAACATAACATAACATAACATAACATAACATAACATAACATAACATAACATAACATAACATAACATAACATAGCATAACAACATAACATACTGTAACATAACATAACATAACATAACATAACATAACATAACATAACATAACATAACATAACATAACATAACATAACATAACATAACATAACATAACAACATAACATAACATAACATAACATAACATAACATAACATAACATAACATAACAGTAAACCCCTTTTCTGAATGGAAATAACCTGAATAACTCACTCTAACAGCTCTGTTAATAAAGGCATCTGAAAGCTCTTTCGCTTTTGTATTGTTACCCAAAGAAGATCTGCCGAAACAACAACAAAAACAATAAGTATTGTGCCTTTGAATTTAGTTTACAATAGCAACAAACTCGACGATAAAAACTTAAGGCTGGTTCTCACTTGGACGTAAGCGCAAGCGGAACGCACGTAGTTTTCCGATTCTCACTAAAAAATAAGCGCAAGCGGAACGCAACTGCTTGATTTTCTTGCGCTTACGCTTGTGTTTGACCGATTCTCACTTGTGTTGCGCTTCCGTTTGCGCTTACGCTTGCATTATACTTAATATAAAAAAGCACCTGGATGTTAACTTACTTTTCTGCAATAGAAGGCGGGCTATTGAAAGCTTTGATGGCATCACGTATCACATCGGCGGCAGGAATTTTCCCGAACAGTTTATTGTTCTGCCAGATAATAAGCTGAGACAACAATAGAAACTCTAGTTGAAAATTGCCATGATTACAGAGCTAGAAATTCATAGACTGAATAGACACTTTGACAAGAGCAGGATAAAAATTAGCATTTCTCCTTATGCGTTTCTCTGAGACACACTTTTTTGTGGAAGGTGTTTAAATATTCTATAGAACAATATCAGAGTTAACTGAAGTTATTTCTTTTATCCCAAAATAGACGCAATTCACAGATAGATAAGACACCGGCCACCAGCAACTGAAATGATACATCTTCAGGTAGTTCCACTAGAGTGTAATATAAATTACACTCTCGTAGTCGCCCAAAGATTTGACAAATGTTTGACTTTTGTTGACATAAAAAGCCGCTCAAAAGAAAGACGTGAACAAGCTCTTGCCTAAAAAGGGGCGTTGGAGCAGTCCGAAAAATGGGGGCTATATAATGCATTTTCTTGTACCCTTAACTGAAATACTAGAATTCACATGCAAAATGTATCTACTCAAAAAAAACCAGGACCTGTACCTGGTTTGTTCCAGAATGGCGCTATGTGAAACATACCTGTAAGCTAGAGCGAGTAAGCACGCAAGGGTGAGTTTTACTGAACTCCTGCACAAAGTCCTGAAAAAATACAACATGAACAAATATTAAAAGCACTGCCTCTCACCAGTAATAGTAGGCCGAACGCAATAACAAATGTGTACGACATATCTATATAAACAATGCGACTTAATGGATTGAGTGGTCCGAGTATTGACCCTTGAGGTGCACCATTGTGATCACTCACGATTATTAGATGTAGAGGTGAACTCTCCACTATGCTGCACACATGAATCAGTCTCTCGACAACGGTACGGAAGTATTCCATGGCCTAAAAATCAACCAGTGTGGTCAGAAAAAAATACAATAAAAATCCCCCACGATTGGTAAGATACTCGGTTAGCATAATTCGATTTAAATTTTATCAGGTACTTCAGAATCCGATGGAAATGTCAGTATTGATTAGAAAAATATGGTGGCATGATTGACCAATTTTTGAGTTATTTCGTCTAACCAATACCTTTTAAAGTGTAAGAATAAATAGGCTGGATAAAGCTACATTTATACTAAACTTAACATTATAATATGGTGTAAACCGTTGGATGTCATTTGGCATGTTGGGCTCTAGTGATTACTTAGCTCTACATCTAAATCCAATTTCAAACAGCAGCAGTATTGCTGGACCAACCAATGTGTTGATGTCTGGGTATACCATGGTATATGCTGCAAGGCGATTCACCCACATTTCCTTTGTCATGTGGTCACAAGAGCGAGGCTATTGCAGCAATGTAGGATAAGGCAATGATGCAACTGTCTGAACGAGTCTTTAATAAACACAGCATGATATAACGACATACACATGCAGAATATTGTTGGACCAATACTCTCTATAAGAAAAGCGATTTATTCTGCATTCAAAAAAAATATATAAGGCATGCCAAAAATTACCTGTTCTCGGCCAAACATGACCACGTATCGAGGAAAAGATGGCGGAAGCAGCCTCTGGTTTACTAGTGGCTCAAAACCCATCATCTCCCCTACAAATGATACGATTGGAAATCACCTTGCAAACAGCAAAAAAAAAAAAAAAAAAAAAAGGATTAATGTACCTCTCCCCATACCTGGGGGAGCCCTTGCTACGCTAATAAAGAGCACTTTTTAAAGCACTTTAAAAAGGCGCGCACGATCAGGATCTGCATTGCCTTAGCTTTATCTGCATTGCGGTATAAACCACCATTTCCTTTATCTGCATTGTCTTGTGTACAGTACCAAGAGCGGTATAAACCACCATTTCCTTTATCTGCATTGTCTTGTGTACAGTACCAAGAGCGGTATAAACCACCATTTCCTTTATCTACATTGTCTTGTGTACAGTACCAAGAGCGGTATAAACCACCATTTCCTTTATCTGTATTGTCTTGTGTACAGTACCAAGAGCGGTATAAACCACCATTTCCTTTATCTGCATTGTCTTGTGTACAGTACCAAGAGCGGTATAAACCACCATTTCCTTTATCTGTATTGTCTTGTGTACAGTACCAAGGGCGGTATAAACCACCATTTCCTTTATCTACATTGTCTTGTGTACAGTACCAAGGGCGGTATAAACCACCATTTCCTTTATCTACATTGTTTTGTGTACAGTACCAAGAGCGGTATAAACCACCATTTCCTTTATTTACATTGCCTTGTGTACAGTACCAAGAGCGGTATAAACCACCATTTCCTTTATCTACATTGTCTTGTGTACAGTACCAAGAGGCGGTATAAACCATAATTTCCTTTATCTACATTGTTTTGTGTACAGTACCAAGAGCGGTATAAACCACCATTTCCTTTATCTGCATTGTCTTGTGTACAGTACCAAGGGCGGTATAAACCACCATTTCCTTTATCTACATTGCCTTGTGTACAGTACCAAGAGCGGTATAAACCACCATTTCCTTTATCTACATTGTCTTGTGTACAGTACCAAGAGCGGTATAAACCACCATTTCCTTTATCTGCATTGTCTTGTGTACAGTACCAAGAGCGGTATAAACCACCATTTCCTTTATCTACATTGTCTTGTGTACAGTATCAAGAGCGGTATAAACTGCCATTTCCTTTATCTGCATTGTCTTGTGTACAGTACCAAGGGCGGTATAAACCACCATTTCCTTTATCTACATTGTCTTGTGTACAGTACCAAGGGCGGTATAAACCACCATTTCCTTTATCTACATTGTCTTGTGTACAGTACCAAGAGCGGTATAAACCACCATTTCCTTTATCTGTATTGTCTTGTGTACAGTACCAAGAGCGGTATAAACCACCATTTCCTTTATCTGCATTGTTTTGTGTACAGTACCAAGGGCGGTATAAACCACCATTTCCTTTATCTACATTGTCTTGCGTACAGTACCAAGAGCGGTATAAACCACCATTTCCTTTATCTGCATTGTCTTGTGTACAGTACCAAGAGCGGTATAAACCACCATTTCCTTTATCTGTATTGTCTTGTGTACAGTACCAAGGGCGGTATAAACCACCATTTCCTTTATCTGAATTGTCTTGTGTACAGTACCAAGGGCGGTATAAACCACCATTTCCTTTATCTGTATTGTCTTGTGTACAGTACCAAGAGCGGTATAAACCACCATTTCCTTTATCAGCATTGTCTTGTGTACAGTACCAAGAGCGGTATAAACCACCATTTCCTTTATCTGAATTGTCTTGTGTACAGTACCAAGGGCGGTATAAACCACCATTTCCTTTATCTGTATTGTCTTGTGTACAGTACCAAGAGCGGTATAAACCACCATTTCCTTTATCAGCATTGTCTTGTGTACAGTACCAAGAGCGGTATAAACCACCATTTCCTTTATCTGAATTGTCTTGTGTACAGTACCAAGAGCGGTATAAACCACCATTTCCTTTATCTGCATTGTCTTGTGTACAGTACCAAGACCGGTATAAACCGCCATTTCCTTTATCTACATTGTCTTGTGTACAGTACCAAGAGGCGGTATAAACCACCATTTCCTTTATCTACATTGTCTTGTGTACAGTACCAAGAGCGGTATAAACCACCATTTCCTTTATCTACATTGTCTTGAGTACAGTACCAAGAGCGGTATAAACCACCATTTCCTTTATCTACATTGTCTTGTGTACAGTACCAAGAGGCGGTATAAACCACCATTTCCTTTATCTACATTGTCTTGTGTACAGTACCAAGGGCGGTATAAACCACCATTTCCTTTATCTACATTGTCTTGTGTACAGTACCAAGAGCGGTATAAACCACCATTTCCTTTATCTACATTGTCTTGTGTACAGTACCAAGGGCGGTATAAACCACCATTTCCTTTATCTACATTGTCTTGTGTACAGTACCAAGGGCGGTATAAACCACCATTTCCTTTATCTACATTGTCTTGCGTACAGTACCAAGAGGCGGTATAAACCACCATTTCCTTTATCTACATTGTTTTGTGTACAGTACCAAGAGCGGTATAAACCACCATTTCCTTTATCTACATTGTCTTGTGTACAGTACCAAGGGCGGTATAAACCACCATTTCCTTTATCAGCATTGTCTTGTGTACAGTACCAAGAGCGGTATAAACCACCATTTCCTTTATCTACATTGTCTTGTGTACAGTACCAAGGGCGGTATAAACCACCATTTCCTTTATCAGCATTGTCTTGTGTACAGTACCAAGAGCGGTATAAACCACCATTTCCTTTATCTACATTGCCTTGTGTACAGTACCAAGAGCGGTATAAACTACCATTTCCTTTATCTACATTGTTTTGTGTACAGTACCAAGAGCGGTATAAACCACCATTTCCTTTATCTACATTGTCTTGTGTACAGTACCAAGAGGCGGTATAAACCACAATTTCCTTTATCTACATTGTTTTGTGTACAGTACCAAGAGCGGTATAAACCACCATTTCCTTTATCTGCATTGTCTTGTGTACAGTACCAAGAGCGGTATAAACCACCATTTCCTTTATCTACATTGCCTTGTGTACAGTACCAAGAGCGGTATAAACCACCATTTCCTTTATCTGCATTGCCTTGTTTTACCAGGCGGTATAATCATAAATTTTCTACGTTGCCTTGTTTACCAAACGGTAAAAATCACCATATCTTTATCAGCATAGCCTTTAGGGTCAAGCAGTATATGCCACGAAATTTTTTCTATATTGCCTTGAGTGCCAAGCGGTATAAACCACAATACCTTTATCAACATTGCCTTGCGTTTCAAGCAGTATAAGCCATCTTACCTTTTTTACATTGCCTTGTGTGTCAAGAAGTATGAGCTACTATACCTATATCTCATTGCTTTGTGGTAACAAGCGGTATAAACCACCTTACCTTTATCAGCATTGCCTTATTAACCAAGCGGTATAAACCACCATACCTTTATCAACATTGCCTTGTGTTACCAAACATTATAAACCACCTTACCTTTATCAACATTGCCTTTTGTACCTGTTGTGGTTTGAAATGCTTCTTGGTTTGAAATTGTTAAAACCAGTTTGAAAAAAATTCAAACCATGCCACATTTGTTGTGGTTTGAAATGCTTCTTGGTTTGAAATTGTTAAAACCAGTTTGAAAAAAATTCAAACCATGCCACATTTGAAACCACAACATACCCAACAGTATAAACCACCATACCTTTATCAACATTGCCTTTTGTACCCAACAGTATAAACCACCATACCTTTATCAACATTGCCTTGTGTTACCAAGCGGTATAAACCACCATACCTTTATCAACATTGCCTTTTGTACCCAACAGTATAAACCACCTTACCTTTATCAACAATGCCTTTTGTACCCAACAGTATAAACCACCATACCTTTATCAACATTGCCTTGTGTTACCAAGCGGTATAAACCACCATACCTTTATCAACATTGCCTTGTGTTACCAAGCGGTATAAACCACCATACCTTTATCTATATTGCCTTGTGTTACCAAGCGGTATAAACCACCATACCTTTATCAACATTGTCTTGTGTACAGTACCAAGGGCGGTATAAACCACCATTTCCTTTATCTGCATTGTCTTGTGTACAGTACCAAGGGCGGTATAAACCACCATTTCCTTTATCTGCATTGCCTTGTGTACCAATCGGTTTAAACCACCATACCTTTATCAACATTGCCTTGTGTACCAATCGGATTAAACCACAATACCTTTATCTACATTCCCTTGTGTACCAAGTGGTATAGTTTTGATGATTGGATCCACAAGTGTGAGAGAGGTACTCAGAAGTTGCCTTGCAGTGGGAACTCCGCTACACTGCCACATGCAGAGAAATAATCAGCAATAAGTATAATTTAGTTGTAATTATAAGTTTAAAATATATAAATAAAAACACTCAACATGAAGACAAAAAGAAAAAGGCTAAATAAGGTGTTGATAACTACAATCAGATGCCATCCACAGTGGCTTGAACTACTCATATATTATATAATGTAGGCAGTAGTATCGCTGTTAACCCACTGTTATTTTTTAGCTGAATTGACAAAAAAAAAACAGACTGAAAACCGATACCTCCCCCTTATTCTGAGTTTTATACGGCCCGTTAAAGTCAAACAAAGCTGCACCTAATCAGCGGTATCCTACAATCCTCAACAAAAGTAAGTGGGACACTTCCCATACGAACAACCGCCAACCCTCTCCCCCCGATTAATATTGGTTAGAGGCTTTTTTTTAGCTCAAAACACAAGCAGTAGCAAGGTGATCATTTGCCCTCCAACATTGAGGAAGGGGGAGGAAAGTACCCCATTAATTTTGTAACAGATTGTCTCAGAAGTGGAATGATTGGAATTTGTCACACTTATCATCGATTTCTTAAAATGTATTCTCTTTATTTGCATACCCTAATGAAAGTTTTTCAATCTATTAATTATTCGAGCTTGAAGTAAAGATGTTGACGTCCCCAGAAAATACTTATGGGATATCTATGCGCTATTTGGAATATTTTATTGAATTAATTTGAATTAAATAAAGGTGCGCTAGGATATTTGCAGACTATAATTTTGTAAAATATAAAATTTATTTGATGTTGCCAAAGAGACTGTCTACATATCGTGTCGATTGTCTCCATTTGCAAAAGCAGCCATCCCTCAGAGTATTTAGCCGAAAAACACCGCTTTTATGGCCAATTTAGGTAATAAATACAGGCATAGAGACTAAAAAGATCATTGCCTAATAAGTATTTCCCAATTAAACAATAAATAACAAACCGACTAAAGAAAGCGATAAAATGGCGGTTAATCTGTTGTAGAAAACATGAGAGCCTCGTCTCATTTCATTTTCAATGTACATCACAACAAGTGTTTATACAAGCGGGTGTGGACCGTGTACGGTCTACCATTTTTAGAAAAATATTATTCCCACTCATGGTAGCCGGATTTTTCAATCATTCGTCTATTCTATTACCATCACAAAGCTATTTAGGTATATGAAGCTTACAAATGATTTAAATATAAAATAGGGCTTTTTTGAACGGTCAACCGTGGTAGACCGTTTATATAAAAATGAACTTCCTTTTTAACTTAGTAAAACGACGGTCAACCATCTACCATGAGCTCTCTCTCCAAAATGCAAACCCTCATTCAAACAAAACTAGTGTCAATTTATGAGCTTGAATCTCAAGTTGTTACTGTATTATTTTAGAGTTAGAATTTCCTTCGTAAGGCATTTTTTAAACAATTTTAAAATAGTTAACCGTTGAGCCACATAAGCAAGAACAGAAGACGTAGTCTGTAGTCGTCGATTTTAGCGAATGCTCCACAGACAAAGCATTGCATACACTTTGCTTGAACTCTTCAAGCATAACTGTGTGTCAAAGTGTCAGATATTTAGCAAAACTATTGTAAAACAGATGAATTTATTGAATTGACCTTCTTCCCGAGACAAGCTTGCGTGACTAAATTTGTAGTGATAATCTCTCACGTGATACATTCTTCATAGGCGGTATTTCTTATATGAAGAAACAGATGAGAGTGTTTACAATGAAAAATAGTCGTCTCTGAAGCTTCTGTCCATTTTTACGCGCGATCCACGCACGATAATTGTATATGTGTTTGATTTTGAAGTTCGCATAGTTGTATCGTCGTTGCGTTATCAACGATAGTGTTTCCTGTTCCAGGACCTGTTAATCACTTGCTCAGACAATCCTCAACAAAAGTAAGTGGGACACTTCCTATACGAACAACCGCCAACCCTCCCCCCCTCCGATTAATATTGGTTAGAGGCGATTTTTCAGCTCAAAACACAAGCAGTAGCAAGGTGATCATTTGCCCTCCAACATTGAGGAAGGGGGAGGGAAAGTGCCCCATTAGTTTTGTAACAGATTGTCTCAGAAGTGGAATGATTGGAATTTGTCACGCTTATCATCGATTTCTTAAAATGTATTCTCTTTATTTGCATACCCTAATGAAAGTTTTTCAATCTATTCATTATTCGAGCTTGAAGTAAAGATGTTGACGTCCCCAGAAAATACTTATGGGATATCTATGCGCTATTTGGATATTTGCAAACAAAGGTGGATTCATGGTGATTTTTTCTTGTTTGGCTTTGCCTGGATGAGAAAATAATTTTCTAATCACCACAGCTCTTATTAATGCTGAAACCAAATTGATTACAAAATTGTTTACACTGCTATTCTGGGTCTGTATGACCTGGAATTGGTTTGTTTGGCTTCGGGGTGAAAAGACTTATAAAAAACCATCTGACTTTGGGGAGAGGAGTGTTGACTGGCCCTCCCATCGTGAATTTTTTCCCTGGGTCTTCCAGAATGCTTTGCAATCCGTGATGGCATCCAAGTGGTTTTACAAGCCTTCAAGGAGTGGACATTGTGATTTGAGGCTAAGGAAATGAACCTGGAGGATCAGAATAACGGTATCTCTGTGTTTCTTGAGCTGTGTTTGCTGATTTCTCTCCCTTGTGTGGTATTTTGAGCGTTTTTATTGAGAGGGGTGATTCTGCTTTTCCTTCCTTGTTCAATTAGAAATTTGTCAAAGAACCTGTGCTATTATTTGGCTTAAGAGTAGTTGCCAACACCTTGGTTGGATGCATATCTTCGAGACCATTTATCCCTTAGACTGATGCCTGAGTATCTTCATCTTGTGTTTATTTTGCATTTATGAATTTTTGGGGTTGTGGGTACTTCCCAAAGCCGGTACAGGCCGGCTGAGGGGTCAATGTGTTAAACAGGGGAGGGGGCATCCATACTAAGAATCCATTCTTAGAATCTGTAGATTCTAAAAACCCTTCCCCCATCTCTTCCATTTTTTTATCACTTTCCCCTGAGAATCCTTACTTTTTCAGGAAAAATCAGTAACAAATATCAAAGAGCAATTTTGATACCTCAGGCTTGTCCAGAGCAACAACAGAACAGTAGAAGGCTTTCAGGAACTTTAGTCTTGCTAGGATCGCCTCATACTTTTTCACCTCCAGCTAGGGAAAACATAAGCAACAATCAAAGTGAACATTTGCTTCTTTTGACGAGAAAGACTACAGACATGCAGTAAAAAAAATGGTTGTCTGAGCAGGCATGGTTCAATCAGAGTTTATACCTCTACACTCTACACTCTAAGCATTGGCCATTTGTCTTTTGCTCTGACGAAAAGATAATCCTAAAAAATCTCAGCAAAATTAGACTGAAAGTGAGGTGGCTTTTAAATTTCTAGATTTGCATGGTTAAAAAAATTGGGATGGCATGAAAAGAATGAAAAAAATATTGGAATAACCGTTAACTTATAGCTCTTTAAAGTTTAGTTGCTTAGAGGTAAACTTCTTGGATGCTTATTTTTGCATAAAAATATAAATAATTTATAATATTAAATAAAACATATAATATAAAATATAAATCTAAGTGCTTCTGAAAATTTTCATGACAAAATCAGATATCTTTACCTGTAACGACGCAGAGGCTACCTCCTCTCCACTTCCTTGATAAGTTCTGAGTTGCTGAACATAAAAATTAAAGTAAATAAATAATAAAGTTTCAAATATAACAGGTCAAAGCAAGGGCTGGAAGACTCTGGCTAACCTTGATTTTTCTAGCAATCTCTTCCTCAGCTTCCTTGATCATGCCTGACAGTTTTGGGTCAAGAAAAAAATACATTATTTACGAAATATTTTATAGATATGTAATAACGTTACACTAGGCACACTGTTTTTACCAAATGAATGTGAGCATGTGTAGTACATGTTACAAGATCATCCCAAGATCACTCGCACACCAAGTACATCAATATGCTGTTTTGAAGCAAACCCTGATTCTTACTTAATATCATTCCCTTGTTTTTTTTGACAGAAAATCTTCAAACCCAAGCAACTGCTGTTAGACCAATTCACCGCCAATTCACACCATTTTTTTCAGGGCTAGAGGTTGCTCGACCTGCAGGGCTGGATTCAGTAGTCCAAAAAGGGGGGCAAGAGTCAGATTTTTTCACCTTCCATGGATTTCCTTATATTTCTTGCTATTTTTTAGCCAAATACCTGAAAATAAGGGGGGCAGGGCCCGCTTGGCCAACCCAACAAATAGACCTCATTGTATTATGAGTCTGCCCTCTAAAAGATGCACAGAAGATGTCACAAAATGTCATGAACAACAGTCACGCAATACAACTGCATCTCCTTGCACACTTTTTGTCCCTGACATGCTGTGACATCATCTGTGCATCTCTTTGAGGACAGACACACACAAAAATGAAATCTATTTGTTAAATTAGCTAACTTGTCCATTTCGATGCAGCTTTTAATAAAGTTTCATTGAGATTTGCAGAATTTTGAAATATGCATTTTACCCCCACAATATGTTTTGAAAATGGAACATTATACTTAGATGAAGGAACCTGACAACCATTGTTACAGTAAAAAATCAAGCCTTCTAGTAAGTACTGTAGTAAGAAGCAATTCATCACATTGGTTTTTGCATCATGTTCTGTACGCTGTTGAACCCACCAGCAGCTCGTGTTTCAGATACTTGGTTTCCCATTTTAAAACCATATGTCATAGACTGGAAATCCTCCTATCAAGAAAGAATTATCATTTATAATGTTAGCAACAAAACAATTGTATCACTTCAAAAGGAAAATTGCGCAAATGTACCTCTTCAAATACTTGGGCTTTGTTAATAGCAAGTCTGATAAATTCACAGCACTTCAATACAGCTACACAATATGCCTGCAAATCAAAACAAGCATTTTCTTTTAATTATCTTTTACTTACCAAAAAATCAATGCCAGGTTTCCATTTTTACTATTATCATGAGCCAGAGCCATTGATAGGTGTGACATAATAAATAAATAAATAAATAAATAAATAAATAAATAAATAAATAAATAAATAAATAAATAAATAAATAAATAAATAAATAAATAAATAAATAAATAAATAAATAACATTTAGAACTGAACATTGACAGGCTGGTATCTCACAGTAACAGAGATGTTAAGACAATCAGTCATTGTTGGCAATGGCCAATCCTGCCCTCAGATTACAGGATGGATTACTATGTTAGCCACTTTGTGAATTATGGGGAAGATAGGGTTGTCAGGATGTATACCATACCTCTCTAGAGAGGAACAGTCCCAGTGAAATCTAGAGCAGAGTGATATGTTATGCATTGTAGTTGTGCTTGGGTATAAATATGGATTTTGAATTACTCTACAGCCCTCAGTGTATTAAAAAAATGCTTACAATTCAATCAATCCAGCCAAACAGGAGCATTCAGCCAAGAAGAAGAGGTGTTTGAAAATTAATAAACTCACCTTTAGACAAGGGTCTTCTATAATAAATGGGTTGTGCATGTAGAGGCAGATGAAGACAGTTTGAACAAGGGAGTGGCCATCTAGCCATGTCACCTAAAACACCATCAGAACAAGGTGTAAGAAAGGGGATAATGAATTTTCTGACCATTGGGTACCTTTCAGGTATTAAGGCTGGCATAGGGGTCAAAGAGATAAAGTGCACACATGATTAGAAACTCAAAATGTGACCATAAATGGATAAACCTAAACTCTTAGAATAATACATACAAAGTGTTGAAGTCCAACTTCAAACCCCCCATCATTTTGAAAATACATCCTTCTCTGAATTAATTGAGGACATTTTAAGGGTGAATAATTATTTAAAAGAAGTTGACTGCTTGATGAATTTATGAAATCAAATCCGTTTTTATTCCAGCAACTAGCCTTACATTTCATCAAAGCCTGGAAGACTGAGGTCCATAGTCTTTAACTCTTACCACACAAGCCATCAGCTCATCCATCACTCCGAGTAGTTCATCCGGTGTGAAGCCTTTGATTTTAATCGTTCCAGCCTTCGAATAAAATACACCAACATTCAGCACCATAAAATCTTGATTATTCATTAATGGATCCAGACTCTATTAAAAGCTAAGCTGACAAACTAAATATCATAAACAATTATCTGCATTATGCAGTTTAGCGAATGGCTTGGTTTTACCATTTACCATTCCCTCGAAGAATGTTGTTAAACTTAAGAGCCTTCTCAACCGAGCCATTACCAATGAGCATTCAACATTTAGAGAGTTAGCGCGTATAGCCGGTACAATTATTCCAGTTGCCACTTCTGTCGGTCCTATTTCTAGGCTGTTCACTAGACAAAATGTACCTTGCTGTAGAGTTATGGTCTGGATGGGACTGCACTCTTTCATTTTCCGCTCCACTTTTGAAAGAGTTGAGGTTTTGGTATTGTAACATTGATATTTTTAATGGCTACACTATTTGTTACCCTAGTTTGAGTCTGACAATAGTATTCTGCCATGCCAGTGATGTAGCGTTTGGTGGATATATTGCTCCTTTAAGAGGATCACACATTGTTAGCGGCATGTTCATCAGTATTGAAAGTCAAGGTAGTTCTACGTTTCGAGAAATGACAGCTATCTATTAAGTCTTGTCTTCACAAATTAAATCTCTATGGAACAGGTGAAGATATTTACAGATAGCATCAATCCTTATCTACAGTTAATTGCGCTAAAAAATTTTCAAGCTACAGGTATGTTTCACGCACAAATCTCGTTACAGTCTCAATGGATCCCTAGGTCTTCCAACGATACAGCTTATCAGCTCAGCAGATTTATAGACTACGATGGCTGGTCTATTTAATCCAGCTGTATTTCGTCTTCTCAACATCAAGTGGGGTCCTTACACCATTGACAGATTCGCTACCCACTACAATGCACAGCTTCCCCATTTCAATTCTAAATTTGCTGCTCCCGGTTCATGTGGAGTAGATGCTTTTACAAAGGAATGGTCTGGTGAAAACAACTGGATTTGTCCCCCAGTTCAGTCCATCAGAGCACTGTCTTCGTCCCAGGGTTATGGTACTCTTATTATCCCTGAATGGCCCTCGAGCTACTTTTGGTCATTTTTGCATTCTAGCCCTACCCTATTTTAGTCCTTTGTTTTGGAGTCTTTTAGACTTCCGCGCATTCCTGACTTAATTCTGCAGGGTCCCGGACAGAGTCAGATTTACAAGTCGCACCCTTCTGTGTTCTCTGGCTTCCCTATTTTTTTCATGCTAGCTCTGTGCGTAGATTTTAGGTAAGAAATGTTTTAGTTATTTTTGCGTATGACAAGAGGTTAGCACTTGAATTGTTTTTTTGCATATGCAATCATATTTACAAGATGCTTGAGGTTGAGCCATCCCTGCGTTATGCGAGAGTGGCATGTATCCATGTTATGTTATTGTTTGCTTGTGATCAGACGCTCAAGTTTAAAGCTTGCTCACAGTTTGCGAGGGTATTCGTCATTTGGCAAGACGCTCTAGTTTGAAGCGTGCTCGCCTTTTGCAAGGGTATTCACCATTTGGCAAAACATTCTAGTTTAAAGTGTGCTCGCGTTTTGCGAGGGTATTCGCCATTTGGCAAGATGCTCTAGTTTGAAGCATGCTTGTTTTTCACGTAATTCGCCTTTGGAGAGTAGTTATATTTGAATTCGTTTTGAATCATCTTTATTTTTAATCATTCTGTTTAGGATTGTTTTGGTATTTATTATAGGGGCGTATAAATATTGTAATGAGATTCAGCATTTCCACCAATGACAGCTTACTTGTGTTGTTTTCAGGTCTACCTGAAGAAGGGTATCTGAAAAGAGGCCTTACATTTAGATCAATCATTTTTTTATCTATTACGCCACAACTGAAAGATCTACAGTTGTCTTCTGAAGCAACCTTAACTGTGAACAAGTACAAATCTGGATGGGATTGTTGGATAGCTAGGGCTGGTCAAAGTATGTTGGTCTCACCTACCGGCCAACCCTTTGCATGTTGCTCTCTACCTGACAGATTTGTGTCGGAGTGCTAGCGGTAACGGCGTTTCTTCCATCGAGTCTGCTTTCTATAGCATAAGATGGGGCCACCACATGGCTGGGATAGACAGTCCTACTGACCACACTTTCCTCAAGTCTACACTGGAAGGAGCAAAGAGAAAGCTTGCCCGCCCTATCAGTCCAAAGGAGCCACTTACTCCTGAGCAAGTGCACAGCATTGCCAATCATTGCATAAGTAGCACTAGTCTAGCTCACATCAGATTTCTTTTTGTAGTTCTTGTTGGTTATGCCGGTTTTTTGCGCATCAGCGAGATTCTAAACTTAAGACCCAAAGACATCACTGTTTTCGCTGATTGCATGTCATTGACTATTTCAAAGAGAAAGAACGATCAATATAGAGAAGGCCATACTTCTATATACTAGTTAGGATTAGTAATTCAACTTGCCCTGTGTCAGCTTTTGAGCGACTTAGCAAGCTTTTACCATCAGATTCCTCTGATGACGCTTCTATATTGAAGCGCATTGTTAGATCTAAAACAGGTGAGAGTTTTCACTGTTCAAAATCAATATCCTACTCTTGTATGAGGGTAGAATTTCAGAAATACATCGCCCCTTTTGTTGATGATGTCACTAAATATTGTACGCATAGTATACAGTCAGGAGCTGCTTCTAATCCAGCATGTCGGAATGTTAGTAGTGACTTGTTAGATCTTCATGCTGGCTGGCACTCTTCAGGTGCCAAGTACATTAAATTTAGCAAATAAGATCGATTGGGGTTGTCAAAAGCGATCTCACTTCAGTGATTTGCTTTGTTATATATCAGCATTATTTTTTCATCTTGTCGGGGGATCTGGAGTTTTTGTCTTGGCCCAACCCAGGTTTCCTGTGAATTTTGTCCTTTATAAAGGTTTTTTCAGATGTTTTTCCTGGCCTCCCTGACACTCCAGTAATTTTCAATTTTTCACCATTTATTAATGTCCATTATAGTAATATTGTATTTGTCTATTTCATGAATTTTCTAGTTAGCTTGTACAACATAGACTTTATTACATAGTTGTTATTATAACTTTGGCGTATAATAAATGTTGTGTTACGATCACACACAAACCATAACCACACAATTCTCCAAGTATAATTGTTTATGTTTGTTCAATATTTCGAGGTTAGTGCAGAATGAACATGAACAGTGGTGAACAATATGTGAATAATGAGCCAGAAATTCATCAAAATGGGTGGGGGGGGGGGGGGTAGCCAGCCAATCCAACCTCCTTGGCCCAATCTTAGTATTTGAGAGGTAGCCGTTTAGAGGGGTACCTCTAAATTTCTAAAGTCTCACAATAATTTAAGTCTTTGAATCTCAGAAATTTTTACTCAAGTCTCCAAGTCTTGTTATACCACAACCTCGAAGTCTCAGATTTTTAAATGTGATACTACTTTTTTATAGTATTTACTTGAAAGACAGTATCAAACAGCAGTTTTTACTGACAGTGCAAATCTCCACAATTTACAGGTCTAAATAGCCTATTGATGTAAGAATTAGATTGCTTGGCTAGAATTGTAAAGTGTGTTTCTGGTCTTGTTACAGTACACTAATCAGTACCTGGATTGCTTGGCTAGAATTGTAAAGTGTGTTTCTGGTCTTGTTACAGTACACTTATCAGTACCTGGATTGCTTGGCTAGAATTGTAAAGTATGTTTCTGGTCTTGTTACAGTACACTTATCAGTACCTGGATTGCTTGGCTAGAATTGTAAAGTGTGTTTCTGGTCTTGTTACAGTACACTAGTCAGTACCTGGATTGCTTGGCTAGAATTGTAAAGTATGTTTCTGGTCTTGTTACAGTACACTTATCAGTACCTGGATTGCTTGGCTAGAATTGTAAAGTATGTTTCTGGTCTTGTTACAGTACATTAATCAGTACCTGGATTGCTTGGCTAGAATTGTAAAGTGTGTTTCTGGTCTTGTTACAGTACACTAATCAGTACCTGGATTGCTTGGCTAGAATTGTAAAGTGTGTTTCTGGTCTTGTTACAGTACACTTATCAGTACCTGGATTGCTTGGCTAGAATTGTAAAGTGTGTTTCTGGTCTTGTTACAGTACATTAATCAGTACCTGGATTGCTTGGCTAGAATTGTAAAGTGTGTTTCTGGTCTTGTTACAGTACACTAATCAGTACCTAGATTGCTTGGCTAGAATTGTAAAGTGTGTTTCTGGTCTTGTTACAGTACATTAATCAGTACCTGGATTGCTTGGCTAGAATTGTAAAGTGTGTTTCTGGTCTTGTTACAGTACACTAATCAGTACCTGGATTGCTTGGCTAGAATTGTAAAGTGTGTTTCTGGTCTTGTTACAGTACATTAATCAGTACCTGGATTGCTTGGCTAGAATTGTAAAGTGTGTTTCTGGTCTTGTTACAGTACATTAATCAGTACCTGGATTGCTTGGCTAGAATTGTAAAGTGTGTTTCTGGTCTTGTTACAGTACACTTATCAGTACCTGGATTGCTTGGCTAGAATTGTAAAGTGTGTTTCTGGTCTTGTTACAGTACATTAATCAGTACCTGGATTGCTTGGCTAGAATTGTAAAGTGTGTTTCTGGTCTTGTTACAGTACACTAATCAGTACCTAGATTGCTTGGCTAGAATTGTAAAGTGTGTTTCTGGTCTTGTTACAGTACATTAATCAGTACCTGGATTTCTTGGCTAGAATTGTAAAGTGTGTTTCTGGTCTTGTTACAGTACATTAATCAGTACCTGGATTGCTTGGCTAGAATTGTAAAGTGTGTTTCTGGTCTTGTTACAGTACATTAATCAGTACCTGGATTGCTTGGCTAGAATTGTAAGGTGTGTTTCTGGTCTTGTTACAGTACATTAATCAGTACCTGGATTGCTTGGCTAGAATTGTAAAGTATGTTTCTGGTCTTGTTACAGTACACTTATCAGTACCTGGATTGCTTGGCTAGAATTGTAAAGTGTGTTTCTGGTCTTGTTACAGTACATTAATCAGTACCTGGATTGCTTGGCTAGAATTGTAAAGTGTGTTTCTGGTCTTGTTACAGTACACTTATCAGTACCTGGATTGCTTGGCTAGAATTGTAAAGTGTGTTTCTGGTCTTGTTACAGTACATTAATCAGTACCTGGATTGCCTGCTCCAGCTGCAGAATGGTTCTTGTCTTGTTGCAAAGCATACCGGCATCCATTTTAGGATCCATCATCTCTATGGCAGACATCGCTTCAAACAGTCCAAACCTAGGAAAACAATTCCCACAATAGAACTTGAATAGACAGGATCAGTTGGGGAACTCAGTAGGATGTTGGGAAATCCCTTATATAGGCAAGGTCATTGAGGACAAACCAGAAAAATAGTCCAAAAATCCCTTATTCATTTATCAATGGACCTCTGAAAGCTACAAATTTTTCTTAAGGTATTGTGAATACCAACAATAAGAAAACAACTTGATTGCAACTTGATATAATTCAGAGACCTTCCCATGTCAACCCTTTCCCTTGCTAAATTTTCAATGGACCTTTTTAATCTACAGGTCTTCCCCTAAATGGCTATGTATTCATTCAAACTATTAGAAAAAGAAAAATAAGCTTATAAGTTTATGCTTCTGAACACTTTCCTTTTGAACTGCATATCACAGTTTTGAGATACTCTTAATAATGTTGTCAAATTGTTTTGGGAATAAGTAAGTTGGCTACTTTATTTGACTGTTAAATATTTGTGCTAGATAAAAATGACATTTGAATGGGTTCATTACAAAGAATAAAACAACAGCCTTTTACTTACGTATTGTCATGCACCAGTTCACCATGCCTCAATTCTAAGAAATGATTTGAAAAGGAGAAGAATATTCAAACCTACACTTCTTTCTATATCTGAATTCCATACATATGCAAACTTGCTATTTGCTGACTGGGAAGGTCATATTTGAGAGAACTTTGAACTAGAAAATACTGACTTTGTGTTTATTTTCTAACAGTGTTTTTTTGAAAGTGCCCACAATGGAGGGCAGAGGTACAAAGTATGTAAGAACTGTATCTAAAGACATTGTGTTATAATACATATTAAGTGCAAATGTATACCCGTGGATTAGCCAATCACCTTATTCTTAGGAGGGTAAACATGATAATAATTTTGGTATTCCGTTCCTTTTTTTATTTCATTTCATTATTAGTCTGCAATTGGTTATTGCAATGGTTGGAGGAACATATTTTTGTAGATTCAAATACAACCACAAAAAATGCTGAAATATGGTTATATTGGTCTGTTGTGTGAAGCGATGCAATGTTTGCAAAGCACTATCTGTTTCATTTGGGAAACCTGTCTGATGCACGTTGCAAAAACTTTATGGTCCCTTCGAAAAGTCCAGTTTCAACTATATTTTAATATTTTCCTACCAGAGCTTGCATGAAGAAACTTATCAGTGATGTCAACCCAGTCATACTGTGGGCCTTTGGGAATGTCTAAATAATAACATCATGATCTTAATATCATAATTAATAAGTATAATAATAATATGAGTATAATAATAATAATATGTATGATGGAAGATGATGATAGTCATAACAAGCTGATTGCTCACAACCATGGAGGCAAATCTCCACGTAAAAAAAAAAACTGGTTTCTCCTATTGTAGAGAAGTTTTATAATATATAAAATCTAACAACAAATAACCGTGTATTGTAACATTCTGCAATTCGGCTGTTTTTTTTTTTTTGGGTGCGCAAGGAACTGTCAATGTAATGCGTGACGAGATGTTTCCCATGTTGCTCTCATCATTGATGAACCAGTATCCTTGTACAGTTATTTCAACCAAACGCTAGGAAAGAACGCCCCTTTTCATGACGACGGTAAGGACTAGAGATTATAATTTACTCACTGAGAGAAGATAGTTTTTTCGTGAGAGAATCAAGGTCGTGCTCTACTCCGGCTGACCCGTCCTGGCTAAAAAAATCAATCAAGCCGTTTAGAAAATGAAGTGAAAGTTAAGCTATCATATTATCTTTTCTTACGCGCTAGTTGTCTTCTGGATGTCGGTAAAATTGTGATCTGATAATAGTGTTTCTTCCCTCCCGGCGGCCGCCATCTTGTTTGAAGCACGCGCGTAAAGAATGATGGTCTTGTGTATTACTTGCCCACAGGTAACCCAGAGCGACCTAATTGAGAAGTCACCTGCGCAGCCGTGTAAGCATCTACATAGTTACACCTTTGAATCTAACATCCTCGGGAACACGGGGACAGGGGGATACCCAGGATTTGCTGAGAGGGGTGGGGTAAGTAGTAATAGGTATTATATGGGAAAAGGATAATGATGGACGATCCTTCAATAAAGAATAATCAACTTCTTGGGGACACAAGGGAAACAGCAGACTCACAATATACAACTTCAACCATTATTCAATCATTTCCTTTATTTTCGTATTTTACACCTACATGAAAATATCAAATTTTAAAGTTATAAATTTTTAAAGCGCAACACGATTCCGATCCTATATCAACATCATCTTGGTTCCATTTTGCATTGTTTTATTCTTATAGCGTGCAAGTTACCAGGCTCGTATCCAGGATTGTAAGCGGCAGGTTCGTTTGGCCATTTAGGGCTCCATTTTTTCTAAATTGTTATGCATCTCGCCCAAACTCACAGTGATACTTAAAGCCGCATTGTCACCAGTTTACTTCCGGAAGTCCGACGGAAACCTCAACCGTTAGAAGAGAAAAGAATGTATTAAAATCCGAGATATTAAACAGGCCATCCGCTCTAAATTATCAATCAAATCCTCAAAGAAACTTCCAATAAACATATTGCTTTCGATATTTTGAAATATTTTTCGCGTTTTCCGTTAAAAATCTTCGGATATTGTTACGTAATCGACCGGAAGTAAACTGGTGAAAATGCGGCTTTAATTTTCTCCCATTGCAGCGGGCCCTTCAGTCGAGCGGGGGTGGGGAGGGTCTTACGATCCCATCTCCCCACCCTCCTCTCCCCTGACAACCTCATTGGTCACTAAAGTAGTAGTCACGCAATGCGCTTCTATCACGCAATACGCTAATAGCTATCCTTGAGGCAGGGTGTGTTGGGAGTTGCTTTAGATAAGAAAAGATATGTATTAAAACCATTTAGAAAATCCTATTTTTACGCATATAAATACTCTAAGTCGTGCTCTTCTTGGTTGGGGTCTTGGCCGGGCTTCCCTGCTCCGCGCGTTTGAGTCGTTTCTTCAACTCCATTGGCATTTTCTCGTAGCACTTCTTGCAAAGGGGCTGCATGTCGAACTCATGAAACTTGCTCCTAAGGAGTAAATAGTGATAAGTTATTGGGATTTATGATGAGTCATGAAGGAAATTGTCAGACTTTGCCTTATTATTTTTATTAACTTTGCATTATTTCATATAAAAATGGTAAAAAACACATAAAGAATACATAGTTTCTTATTCAATCGTGATACACCCTAAAGGAATTGCAGATCGTCAATGCAAATGGACGTGTGTTGTGGTGCGCGCGAGACACGGCGCGGTTATTTGTGCTCTAGCGTGGATAGTGCACAGGAAAGTGATACTCGCGTGGATGATGCGCAGGAAAGAAAAACTCGCATGGAGAGTGCGCAGGAAAGTGACACTCGCATGGATAGTGCGCGGGAAAGGGACACTCGCGTGGAAAGTGTGCGGGAAAGTGACACTCGCGTGGATAGTTTTGCGGGAAAGGGACACTCGCGTGGATGGTGCACAGGAAAGAAAAACTCGCATGGAGAGTGCGCAGGAAAGTGACACTCGCATAGATAGTGCGCGGGAAAGGGACACTCGCGTGGAAAGTGTGCGGGAAAGTGACACTCGCGTGGATAGTTTTGCGGGAAAGTGATACTCGCGTGGATGGTGCGCAGGAAAGAAAAACTCGCATGGAGAGTGCACAGGAAAGTGACACTCGCGTGGATAGTGCACGGGAAAGGGACACTCGCGTGGATAGTGCGCGGAAAGGGACACTCGCGTGGATGGTGCACAGGGAAGAGACACTCGCGTGAATAGTGCACAGAAAAGAAAAACTCGCGTGGAGAGTGCAAGGGAAAGGGACATTCGTATGGATAGTACTTACTTGAGAGTCAGTGAGATATTACAGCCGATGCATGTGAAATGTTGGACGCACCAGCACTTGTTTAGCGCATTTACAACTGGAAACAGAGAAAAACATATCAACGTTTAATGGTGCAAAAAAGGTTACGTTCTATGCTTGTTATAACCTCTCTGCAGACAACTCATTTTTTTTTTTTCTTATTCATTTCGCAGTTATTTGTTGAAATAAACGTTACCTACCGCTGTTTAAAGTTTCACTGGTGACACTGTAAAGAATGAGTTGCAAAGACTTCTTACTCACCATCTCCCGTGATTGCCTTGTTGCATTCAAAGCAGATGTCTCCGTACAGCTGAATATTGGGGGAACAAAAATGAAGTCAAACGCTTATTAACTATGGGATCTTACTAAAGAGGTCATTTGTTCAAAAATAAATTCTGTAATAAAATGGAAAAGAACGACTTTTTCGTACGTTTCATTTTTTTACCATCCACTGCCGCAGGTAACACTACTTAGAAAATTTTAGGCTTGAATTCTCCTAGGTAAGCTTCTAGAGTAATACATACCTCATTGTAATGGGTCTCGCAGTATGCCAATCCTTTGCGCTCGTAGTATCGGTGACCATAAAATGGCTTCTCACATTTTGCACAAACAAAATGCTACAAAAAAGAAGCACACTATGATTTAAAGAATGTCAATCAGCCGATACTTTGCTAATGTTTACTCCGAAAATACAACAGTGTTAGTATGAAAGCTTTAAACAAAGCAAGATAAAAGCAAGTCCTGTGCTGGACTAAGAAAAAAAAAACTTCGATGATCGTGGAACGTTTTTTTTTTTTCAAGTGTAAGTTGTTTTTTAGTGACACAGTACCTCCACGTGCCAAGCCTTGCCTAAGGCATGCACCACTCGGTCCTCGACTGGGCGACTAGAAAGAGAATTATTTTTGTCAGAATAGAGCAAACAGACAAATAATCCAGAAGTGATTTTCACACCTTACTGGCAAGCTAAACGAAGATCCCTGGTCTATCCCAGTAAAAAAAAACCTGTATCTCTGAGACACTTTTTTTCTCAAATCATACCACTAAGGACCCCTGTCCCTACCACATTAAAACACCCCTGTATCTCTGAGACATACTTTCCGCAACTTACCGGCAAGCTAATCTAAAGCTTACAGGCAAAAGATCCCTGTACCTTAAAGAAACTCTTTTTTTTTTACATCATGCCTGTAAGCTCCACTAAGCATCACTGTTCCTACCACATTAAAACACCCTTGTATCTCTAAGACATACTTTCCACACCTTACCGGCAAGCTTATCTGAAGCCTAAAGGCAAAAAATCCCTGTACCTTAAAGAAACTCTTTTTTTACATCATGTCTGTAAGCTCCTATAAGCTTCACTGTTCCTACCACATTAAAACATCCCAGGTATCTTGAAGACCCTCATTTTCACATCTTACCGACACGCTCCACAGATGGGGGTTCCCAGGAGATCATGGCAGCGCAGACAGTAAAGCTCTGTGTCCTTCTTACGGCAAAAGTGGTCAAGCTCCTTGCTGGTAATCAGAGAACATTTTCACAAAACATGGTATATGGTATAGTACATTTCCACAAAACATGGTATATGGTATGGTACATTTTCACAAAACATGGTATATGGTATGGTACATTTTCACAAAACATGGTATATTGTATATGGTATGGTACATTTTCACAAAACATGGTATATGGTATGGTACATTTCCACAAAACATGGTATATGGTATATGGTATGGTACATTTCCACAAAACATGGTATATTTGTCTGCTCAAATGATACGTACTTGGAAAATACAGTGGTACATGAACATGAAGCCTTACGTACTTACTGACAGACTGAAGGCTACATATATTAGCAAAGAAGGAAGCTTCAAGTTTTGGTATCTCAGGCGCACACACCCCCATTGGCGGCCCAAATGTATTAAGGATCTTCAAATGCTATGTGTTTTCCATACAATTCCTATGACTGCACACACCCCCCCCCCCCCCCCCCCCCCCAGCCTATACTGGGTACATGCCTGTATCCTGAGTAAATCTTAGGACATTTCCTTGAAATTTTCTCCAATGTCCTAAGCTTGTTCTAGCTCATTTTAGAGAGAAAAAAATTAGTACACTTACCCACAGCAGAAGCAGTTGTAGTGCCATGGGTGGACAGGATCCCCCATATACATGATATGTTCCCCTTCAGGGATGTACGTACTAAAAACAGAAACATTGAAGGCATTGTACTTGAAGTACCAACAGCAGTATCTGTAGATCCTTTCAATAAATCAATTGTAATCAAAATGAACCAAAACATCAATTTTTAAACGCCCCCCCCCTCTATCTAACACCCCCTCCCTGCCAGCTTAAAAACAAACGACATAGGAATTTCAGTAATATAAATCAACTTTAATTAATCTGAGTTTGGCTTCTACTGGGTGAGACTTGCTTAAGGTCAAGAAATGCTTCCTACGCATGCTTTAATTTAACATGATCATGCCTGAGACTAAAATCCCACTACACTTGGGTGTGTTACATTTTTATAGTTTGTTAAGAACACCCCTCTCTAATAAATGCCTCCTATTTGTTGAACGCCCCCCTTCGGATCATCGAAATTTAATAAACCCCCTTGGCGTTTTTTAGGACATTTATGGTAAATTCCTTTATAGCTTTTTTCTGGCCTAACACCTTATTTGGTCAAACCTAGACAAAGGTAGACCAACTCTCAGCCCTCCCTATGACATGTACAGTCCACTTACTGGCATTTTCTGCACACATATCTGCCAGTTTCTACATGGAAGATAAGAATTCGTAAGAATTTGTAAACATTCATAAGAAATACAAGTAAACAATTAAGACAAAATCACAAAGTACTGTAGAGACAGGAGGACAAATTATATTTAGGGACTTGAGGCATTAGACATGTCTGGACTTACTTTTTGTCTTCTCATCTGCATTGCACTTTTTGCACAAAGCTCTGTGATTAGAAAATACAAGTTTTGTGCTGTTGTTGCTTGCTTTATATAAGAGAGTCAGCCACCATTTTGTCAGCATTTTTTTGGGGTTCATGTGATATTTCTTATTGAGTTTGGTAAGTAAGGTATAAAACGTCATTTTTAGATGTTTTTTTTCAAAATAAAAGCAGAAATTATTCAATTATTCAACAGTGAATGAAAACAATAAATAAGATTAGTAATAATAATAATAATGATCGTTTATTATCCACTTTGCAGTATGTACACTAAATTACAGTGGCGGACGGAAAACACTCTTATAACATTAATAGCATTATGCATATCGCACAGTGGCAAGATTGTTGAATCTATAGCTAAGTATAGCTCTTTAAAGCAACAGTGATCTCTGTTACCTTCCTGCATTCTTGACAAAACCAGTGTCAGCCAGACAGTCGTTACAGATCTCACAGCGGAAGCAGTCAGGATGCCAGTTAGCTTGCATTGCTTTGATCACACGGCCAATCACAAACTTGCCTGGAAAAAAAATTAATGACAAATAAAAATTAGCAAAATTCGTAATTCAAAAATAATCCTTGATCTGATGTGGAACCTACCACATTGCTTGCAGCAAGGAGCAAACAAAGTTTGGAAGTCGTGTTCACAAAAGCGACGCCCATCATACTGAAACGCATCAATTATAAATAATTCATAAGGTCATTGGTCTTGGCAGGAGTGGATATGGGGAAGGCAGGGGTGGATCCAGACTGATTCAACTGATTCCAGTGAATCACTCAAAATCCCAGAAAAACGTTCTTTTTTGTAGATTTGAATTTTAAAACGTTCAATAGAAATAAACATCCATCTGTTGTCTGTTATTTAAACACTAGAAGACCTGCTTCCTGGGTTATTTCGCTGTTATTTCCTTTAGCGCTTAGACAGCATTTCCGGTTCCCCCAGGGGAAATATTGCTCCTGATGGTGAGTGATAAATCAAGTTTGGGGGAGGGGACCCATTTAGAAATTTTGCGTGTGTATAAAAATTATGCGCATGTGCTGGAACCACTCAAGCTCTTCACCGATTGGCTACGTGGCTACGGCCCACGCGGAACTAATCAAGCTCTGTTTTGATTGGTTGCTATAACGTGTGAATCACTTTGGAATCAGTTGACAATAAAATCCCAATGCTACCCATGAGAAAGTAGGCCTTTGCTTGCTTTAGCGTGTGATCTCTTGTACACATCTCTCGAACCGAAATCTTGAGTAGCGAAGCATGGCTTCATAATATGCAGACGTTTCTCATGGAGAGCCTGTCTGCCGAAAGGAGGAGTGTTATCCTTTTGATTATGGTGTAGAATTTGATCGAATTCAGATCCCGAGAAGTTGGAATTAATGATGAAAGTGTGGCGACAGGACGATAGCTCTTTAGAATTCTCTATGAGTTATGGCAATGGAAAGTGGTCGCCCTCGTAAGTGAAATACATAATGTTTTAGCAAAATCCCCAGACAGTGTATTCTTAGTATATAATGGCATTTCTGTTTGCCCTGTGTTTTATTTGGGAAGATTTTTGGCTGTTATTTTAGTAAGGTAAATAGGCTGGTAAGATAACACACATGAGCAAAATTGACCAGTACACAAATTTTTGATGCCTCTAATGGATGAATCTAGGAGAAACATGCAAAGAGGAGAAGTGCCAATAGATCAGCAACTAGATGGGATAACGCACTGTAAAATTGCTTAAATTTGAGAGGTCATGGAGTCAATTATTGATACGAGTTGCTGTCTGTGTGGCACAAGCTACGTTATAATGCAAGGGGAGGTTGTTTTTTATATATTACAATCACACCATTTGGATATTGCCAAGGGGTATTCGAAGAGAATAACTGGTACTTGCCTTGCCACACTTTCAAGAACACAAATTTGGTTGAATTAGGTAGAAATAGTGTATTTATTATCTGACTAATCGATTAATGAAGTCACTCAGTTTTAAATGACCAAAAGTTTAATACAGCACCGGTGAAACGTAACCTTGAATTTATGATCTCACTATATAAATTCCTAAAATGCCAAATGCATCCCTAAAAATTCTGCAGATTGCATGTTTCAAACACGTAATTTCATGCCCCTATGCCCCCCCCTCCCCCCCTTGAATGGGCCGTGACCATTTGGAATCAGTCAACTTTAGGCCTGGATCCATCCCTGGAAGGGGTATGGGTGGATATCCACCCCCCTTTTTGAGGATGTTATGAGGAAGGTTATCTCTGGACCACAGCTGACCAACTCTTGTTTGCATTTAATTTTTTTTAAATAAATAATTCATAAAATCATAGTTCATCAATAGTTCAATATTCAAAATAAAAATTAAAAGATTTTATTTTTTCGTTGTTCACTTGTGTGACAGGCGCAGTCAATTATGTGATTATTTTGTTTTGAATTTGCCGCCAGGAAAGGTCACGTGATCCCCTATTGAGTTTTAATATACTACCTCATAGAAAAGACCATCTGGAAAAGCCTGGAAACACTGAACACACCTAGGGAGGAAAAAAGAATGGAAGTCAAACAAATGTTAATTTCACAGAGATATTTACCAATTAAGATAAAGACTTTTTAGATAAAGTACTTTCTATAAAGGTGTACTTTGAGCAAAACAAATAATCCATTGTGCTAGATAAAGTCGCAAAGGCAGAGGAAAGGCGTGATGCATAGCAAGCATTCCAATACAAAGCCATATTTATCACAAAAACACATATACGGAATGATAATGCTGAATAAAATCCGGTTTATGTTACACACCCGTAAGGACCATCTAGGGCAATAATAAAACCACTTTCAGCTAAAAGGAGTTGCCGAAGTTCTATAATAGATTAGAGAGATGAGCGTTTTGTGGTACTGGATTCTCTTCATAATCAACATGAGCTCGTTTATTAAAACCTCGGATCTGACCACTAGCATAATGACATCTAATTATTCATATAAGGATTCTAAAATCTGTGGTAATAAAAATGTCATGGCTTCTTATGAATAAGCTAAAGCCTATCTGTTTTAAAAGATGGGTAGTAAATTAGGTTACTTCGCTTCTGGAATGCCCCCTAAAATCGCTAAAATGTTCGACTTCACATGTCATCAATAAACGACCTCTCCAACTCCGAGTCCACATCCGAGAAAGTGTATTTTTTCGCTGTAATTGTTCGGTATCGCGAGTTTCAGCGGTAAAATAATCCTCAAGAAAATACTCAAGTCGATAGCAAAAGGACAACTTACACAAAACATCGTTCATGAAGTATTTGACCATTGGAGTTGACCATTCGCTCGTCTACTCCAAAACCCTCGTGGCAGACGGCACAAATAGCGGTGCTGAGGCCGATGTTAGACCTAATAGTAGTCATGTTTTCCTGTACAGGCATCGAGGGAAGACGATTTGGCGAACAGACCTCAGTTCAGTCACAAGCGACAACCATCAACAAACCCGACAAACCAGCCAGGGAGGGGTGTCTGTGGCTATGCTGATGGGCTACCTGTGGTGAGGGCGGTGCTTCGCTGCTTCGAATAGTTATTTTCGAACGCCAGCTATTTCTACATTCTCGGTATATTTATTCATTCTCGGTATTTTTAGTGGCGAATGAAAATAATTGGGCGTGTATTTCAATTAATTTTGGATGCAATTCTGTGACTCCAGAGTTTGGCATTTTCATCCGCCTTAGTATGGATATACATCTGGCCCCCGTCCACACGTAACCGGAAATTTGTGAAAATGCAAAATATTTTTTACGAATCCGTCTCTCGTCCACACGTATCCAGCGTAATTCCTGCCCTTATCCGTAAATTTTTGAAAACGCTCTCCAGAGTGGAAATGTTTTTATCTGATACGAATACGTGTGCATGTGGACGGTCGTATCCGGAGAAATTTGAATACGCTTACGTCATTCTGTTGGATACGGCCGGAAATTACGCTGAATACTTGTGGACGAGAGCCGGATTCGTAAAAAAAATCCGTTTTCATAAATTTCCGGATATGTGTGGACGGCTGAAAACGATCCGAGTACGCTGTGTGTGGACGCGGAAAGAACTCTAGATCGAGTTAGGTAAACATAAAGGGGAGTGTTGTTAAAGAAGTTTTACTGAGCCAAGCGACATGACGGAAAAACCTGGAAAACGCGCAAGAACACATAATTTCTTACAAAGGCACTTTAAAAAAGTCGCATCAATTAAAAAAAGTCGCACTTGATATTTTATTTGCTATAAGGTACTAAGTACTCAGAAAGATTTTCCGCCTTATTCGATGTAAAATGGGCTTATTTGAAGCGTCATGTCGTGCCTGTCCGTCATGTCGTGCCTGTCCGTCATGTCGCGCCTGTCCGTCATGTCGCGCCTGTCCGTCATGTCGTGCATGTCCGTCACGTCGTGCCTGTCCGTCATGTCGTGCCTGTCCGTCATGTCGTGCCTGTCCGTCATGTCGTGCCTCGCCTGTCCGTCATGTCGTGCCTGTCCGTCATGTCGTGCCTGTCCGTCATGTCGTGCCTCGCCTGTCCGTCATGTCGTGCCTGTCCGTCATGTCGCGCCTGTCCGTCATGTCGTGCCTGTCCGTCATGTCGTGCCTGTCCGTCATGTCGCGCCAAGCAGAGTAGTGGTGTTTGCAAGCCATGTGGTGCGTGTTCATCATCTTAGCTGAACTGAACGTTGTGAGCAGATGCAAATTTTGTTTTATTTGACCAGTGGCGATAGTAGTAATCACTTTTCTTTTTATTACAGTCAGCTTTCATTAAAATAGTTGTAGTGATAATAACTTTCAAGCAATTCATTCTTCAGTCTTTGAATAGTTTTCATATAATTTTAACTATGACATTGATTACCACCGTCTCAACCTTTCGGCATAAGTGTGATACGGAAGAAGTGTCTTTAGAAAAAAGCTTTATGTTGCTGAGCTACTCGTTGAAGTATGTGCAGGTGGTTTGCATATAGCACGTTATGGCTGCTGACTTCTTGCCATCGGACACCGCAGGCGTCATCTCCAGCCTGGAAAACACAAATATGAATGAGTGGAGGAGCATGAGCATGTTAAGGTTTATCTTCAGCGTCAGTTCCTTCATGTCAACTCATGTATCAATACTACAGTCACTCTGAAGCTCCTCGGTCTTGCGCAGAAGTCGAGCAGTCAAAAGTCGCAGAAGTCAAAGTCATGTGTGGAGTTCGGTATTTATATCTAACTACTACCAGTCAAGTGTGTCGTAACTACCAGTTACAGGTTACTTGCAAGCTGCTATAGCACCTTTGTGTGTGAGGGCATTCGTGAAGAAAACACATTGTATTCTTGGCCTCAGCCATGTTGTGCAGTTATTTGAACAAGCATTTTGCAAGTTGCTACGACTTGTTTCGCAGAAAAAAAATTGGATCTGTAGTGAGCCCACAATACGGGTTTCCTGTGGTATGATTTGAAACCTGGGTGCGCGGAGTCTCGGACTAGCTCACCTTGCGATAACCCAGGGAAGCTAGACGTACCGCTAGGAATTAGGACGTTCCCATAAATCACGTGACCCACCTTCAGTGTGACAGACTGTAGAATGTCTCCTGTCTCATCGTGGAAGTTGAGCGCGACTGTCTCGATCCATGCGTTGTCCGTGTTACGTGGGTCGTCCACGTAACCCTTATACACCTATAAAACAATTGAGCATATAACTTTCCGTGTTACACGGGTCGTCTGCATTGCCTCAAAGACCTAAAACAATAGTACATGTAGCTGATCGCGTTACGCAGGTCATCCACATAACCCTTGTACAACTACAAAACAACCGCACATATAACACTGTCTGCATTATACGCGGGTCATGCAAAGTTCACGTCATAGACTTGCGAGATCAATATGTCTTAAACCCCATCATTCTGAACGAATTACAACTTCCCTGCCACTTTTCACACGGAGTCGTTTTTATATGATCGGTTGCATTTCATTATGTTTGATGAAATGGTCTAGTTAACTTCTGAAATCAACAGGTATTTGTATATGGGGTTCTATTGTCTACAAAAATGCCTCACGCTTGCAAAGCTTCCAACGTTGCACGAGCGAAGAAATATCGCATGCCAGCGATTCGTTTCCAGAATCAAACCAGAGAATCCTCTTTTTGCTATCATTAAAGGGCGTCGCATTACGCATGAACCAGGTTATAATCTCAGATCTAAATCTAAATCTTATCAGAGGCCTACTAATACGAGTCGTTTCAACGAGTTCGTTACTGTTAAATATGCTAATTACATTTGATTAATTGTACTTTATTGTACTGCTTACTTGTATCTCTGACTCACCTGTAATCCAGTCTATACTGGGAAAGATTGAATTAAACTCATTATCATTATTAAAGCATTTAAAGATACAAAAAAAAAGAGAAATCGCACAAATAGCTCAGGATGCACTGAAATGGTGATTCACGACTGACCTCGATTCCTTGAGAAAAGAACGTATGCAACTTGGCCTCCATTTTCTCTCTTTCCTCTTCACTTTCTTCTAAGGAGCAAAGCGCTTCCTCGAAAAACTCCTTCTTGAGTGTCTTGGAAATGGTATCTCCAACCTCCATCATTCCCTGAAGTTTGACATAAGTTTTATTAGTCATTTATCAATACGAGCTTCAAATAAAGCCCCGTTAACAAGGACCATAGTGTGAGATTGTTCAATGGCCCTATGTTAGTATGTTAAACATGGTCTCCCTGAGCATGGAACCAAATAGCCAATGTTATTCGTGATTTGTTTTGGTCTGTTAGTACTGTCAGAGGATGGTACGCAAGGGCCAGTACCCTCAGTGGTTCTATGTGTGTTAGTCTGTAAGTACTGTCACTGAGAGTGGTACCACAGGGCCAGTGTCCTCTGTGGTTCTATGTGTGTTGGTCTGTAAGTACTTTCACTGTGAATGGTACCACAGGGCCAGCGTCCTCAGTGGTTCTACTGTATGTGTGTTAGTCTGTTAGTACTGTCACTGTGAATGGTACCACAGGGCCAGCGTCCTCAGTGGTTCTATGTGTGTTAGTCTGTAAGTACTGTCACTGAGAATGGTACCACAGGGCCAGTGTCCACAGTGGTTCTATGTGTGTAAGTCTGTAAGTACTGTCACTGAGGATGGCACCACAGGGCCAGTACCCTCAGTGGTTCTATGTGTGTAAGTCTGTAAGTACAGTACTGTCAGTGAGAATGGTACCACAGGGCCAGTGTCCTCAGTGGTTCTATGTGTGTTAGTCTGCAAGTACTGTCACTGTGAATGGTACCACAGGGCCAGTACCCTCAGTGGTTCTATGTGTGTAAGTCTGTAAGTACAGTACTGTCACTGAGGATGGTACCACAGGGCCAGCGTCCTCAGTGGTTCTATGTGTGTTGGTCTGTAAGTACTGTCACTGAGAATGGTACCACAGGGCCAGCGTCCTCAGTGGTTCTATGTATGTTGGACTGTAAGTACTGTACTGTCACTGAGAATGGTACCACAGGGCCAGTGTCCTCAGTGGTTCTATGTGTGTTAGTCTGTAAGTACTGTCACTGAGAGTGGTACCACAGGGCCAGTGTCCTCTGTGGTTCTATGTGTGTTGGTCTGTAAGTACTTTCACTGTGAATGGTACCACAGGGCCAGCGTCCTCAGTGGTTCTACTGTATGTGTGTTAGTCTGTTAGTACTGTCACTGTGAATGGTACCACAGGGCCAGCGTCCTCAGTGGTTCTATGTGTGTTAGTCTGTAAGTACTGTCACTGAGAATGGTACCACAGGGCCAGTGTCCACAGTGGTTCTATGTGTGTAAGTCTGTAAGTACTGTCACTGAGGATGGCACCACAGGGCCAGTACCCTCAGTGGTTCTATGTGTGTAAGTCTGTAAGTACAGTACTGTCAGTGAGAATGGTACCACAGGGCCAGTGTCCTCAGTGGTTCTATGTGTGTTAGTCTGCAAGTACTGTCACTGTGAATGGTACCACAGGGCCAGTACCCTCAGTGGTTCTATGTGTGTAAGTCTGTAAGTACAGTACTGTCACTGAGGATGGTACCACAGGGCCAGCGTCCTCAGTGGTTCTATGTGTGTTGGTCTGTAAGTACTGTCACTGAGAATGGTACCACAGGGCCAGCGTCCTCAGTGGTTCTATGTATGTTGGACTGTAAGTACTGTACTGTCACTGAGAATGGTACCACAGGGCCAGTGTCCTCAGTGGTTCTATGTGTGTTAGTCTGTAAGTACTGTCACTGAGAATGGTACCACAGGGCCATTGTCCTCTGTGGTTCTATGTATGTTGGACTGTAAGTACTGTACTGTCACTGAGAATGGTACCACAGGGCCAGTGTCCTCAGTGGTTCTATGTGTGTTAGTTTGTAAGTACTGTCACTGAGAATGGTACCACAGGGCCAGTACCCTCAGTGGTTCTATGTGTATAAGTCTGTAAGTACTGTCACTGAGAATGGTACCACAGGGCCAGCGTCCTCAGTGGTTCTATGTGTGTTGGTCTGTAAGTACTGTCACTGAGAATGGTACCACAGGGCCAGCGTCCTCAGTGGTTCTATGTGTGTAAGTCTGTAAGTACTGTCACTGAGAATGGTACCACAGGGCCAGTGCCCTCAGTGGTTCTATGTGTGTACGTCTGTCAAGTCAGTTACTATGAGTACGGCACCTCACAGCCAGAGTTCTCAGTGGCCATGTATGTTGGTATGTGTGTACTGTCTTTGAGTATAGTACAACAGGGCCCATGTCCTCAGTGGTTCTATATGGGTTATTCTGTAAGTTCCGTGAAAAAGTGTACCACCGGGTCAGAGTACATTAGTCTGTAGTACTGTCACAGAGGTGACTTCCAAGGAGTGGTGTTTTTCAGGTCTTTCGTCTATAGGTGTGGTTTCTGTAAATGCTTCTTACTCCCGGGATAGCCCACTCCTTAGTATCGCTTCGTTGAATAGCGACAAACTCCAGCACTCGTTTACCAGCCAGCACCAAAGGTTGGCCCGTATCTGGATTTCTTTTCCATCTGGCAATAAAAAAATCAGCCTAGACTTTGAGATATCTACTATTTCATTTTATTAATTTTTCCTTTATTATTGCCAAAACAACTTTCTGTTTGCTATGCCCTATACAGAATAACTAAAATCCCAATCTCAATCTCTGTTGGAGATTGTTAATGCGTTATTGATGCGCTAAACGTAAACACAAACCCCAATCTCCCGATTAAACGGTATAACCAAATAAAAAATAAAAAAGGAAAGCAATTAACTTATAAGCAAAATTTTCTTTTATGAATCTTTATAATGGAGATCTTTATTTATAATGATTCGCAGTGAAATTCACCTCGTTACTATGGGGTCAGCGGCGTGGTTCGGTCCCCATCGTCCCAGTAGCCCTCGGCCGATAAGTCCTGTACGACCCATTGGGTTTCTGGGAAGTCCATCAAACAGGTCATACACTCCCATGTGACTTCGCCTGTCAACCCCGTCATCGTCGATACTGTTAAACCTCAGCTGGATGTCAAGATAAGACACACTGTAAATAAAGAAAAGCATAATGCATCGTCAATACTGTTAAACCTCAGCTGGATAATATACCACGGTACAACCAAGGGAACCAAAATTCACCCTAAGTTAAGGCCGGAGAACGGGATTTGAAGGGAATGGAACTTACTGCCAATGGTGCTACTCGATGCATTTCCATGGTACTTACTCGAGCAAGTTGATGCCTTCCATGATACTTACTCGAGCAGGTCGATGTCTGCTCATGGTACTTACTCGAGCAGGTCGATGTCTGCCCATGGTACTTACTTGAGCAGGTCGATGTCTGCCCATGGTACTTAAGTTAAGGCCGGAGAACGGGATTTGAAGGGAATGGAACTTACTGCCAATGGTGCTACACGATGCATTTCCATGGTACTTACTCGAGCAAGTTGATGCCTTCCATGATACTTACTCGAGCAGGTCGATGTCTGCTCATGGTACTTACTCGAGCAGGTCGATGTCTGCCCATGGAACTTACTTGAGCAGGTCGATGTCTGCCTATGGTACTTAAGTTAAGGCCGGAGAACGGGATTTGAAGGGAATGGAACTTACTGCCAATGGTGCTACTCGATGCATTTCCATGGTACTTACTCGAGCAAGTTGATGCCTTCCATGATACTTACTCGAGCAGGTCGATGTCTGCTCATGGTACTTACTCGAGCAGGTCGATGTCTGCCCATGGTACTTACTTGAGCAGGTCGATGTCTGCCCATGGTACTTAAGTTAAGGCCGGAGAACGGGATTTGAAGGGAATGGAACTTACTGCCAATGGTGCTACTCGATGCATTTCCATGGTACTTACTCGAGCAAGTTGATGCCTTCCATGATACTTACTCGAGCAGGTCGATGTCTGCTCATGGTACTTACTCGAGCAGGTCGATGTCTTCCCATGGTACTTACTCGAGCAGGTCGATGTCTGCCCATGGTACTTACTCGAGCAAGTCGATGTCTGCCCATGGTACTTACTCGAGCAAGTCGATGTCTGCCCATGGCGGTTGCGCGGCAACACTAGGATCAGAGTACGTATCGGGAAAATATCCGGGGAAAGGCATCTGCAAAGCAAGTAAAATACAGTAGAATCCTGACGACTCGAAATCGGAAAAATTGAATTCCCTAGTAAATTTTAATGTATTCACCCCTCCATTCGTTAAAGACAGTTGAAGGATTAACTACTAACCTGCCAATCAACTAAGAAGTCTGGAACGGGGTACCGTTGCTGTGTAGACTTTGGATACGGTGTCTGCCTCGCCCTGATGTGGAGGTTGTGGTCCCGACCAGGTTTGAGGTATACTGCGGGATTTCGCAGACCAGGTGGCAAAGAGGTTGACCGCGGGCGCACGGGCACCTCTGTTGGGAATAGTGTATAAATTCAAGTGATCAGATGGAGCTATGCCACTCATCTTAAACGTTTATCTAAAGTACACTAAAAAGGCTTCCCACGTTCAATCCCTCCCTTCTCAAAGATCATCATATTTATGAAAATATGAATATTTGCAATACAAGGCGACAAGGCGTCTATGCAATAGCAGCACAGACTTTTAAATAAATACCGCCCCAAAATCGCCATACAGACCGGATTTAAAAAAAGAAATATTGTAAAGGACAATAATGACAATAACTGAATTTCGTTGATGTAAATTTATTAACAGGGTCTATAAAATATTCTATACCATTTCTATATTTCAAGTTTAAATATAAATCTACTTTTTGCATGCGAAATTCTTCCTTGAAATTCAACACCAGGGGCCGATTGCACAAAGCTTGGATAAGTCTTATCTACCACATAAGATTTTCAAAATAAAGTGCGAGGGCGAATTTGCAAAACGCTTATTTTTGCGTGCGCCTATCTTGTAATAGACGCACAGTGACCGCTGTCCGTGACACGCTGCGACGTCTTCTGTTTATCTACAGTATTAGAGGAAAGACACACAAAAAAATTAGATCTATTTGTTTTAAACAACAATGAAATGTTTCTTACGTTACAATCTATTTTTGGGGTGCGCGCGCATGCTGACGTGGACCTTTGACCTATCAGAGCGTGCGATCTACCAGTGTCTTTGTATGCTGTGAATCTATCAGAGGACAGACGTATGAGATCTATTTGTGAAATGGAGGCTGTTCGAACAAGGGAGGGGCTCGTGTTTCAACAGCTATTGTTTTCCTCCAAAACCTTTCTTTACGTGCTACCATTAGTACATAGACTATTTAATAGATGCTTCACCACTATTTTGATAGAGTTTATGAGCGATTGCATGTGGATAAGAGATGTCCAAATCACAAATGCTGTCAGATTATATTTATGTTTCATTGTCGTCCCTTGACCATAATTACCAAGCGAAGAGCTACCGTTGGTAAGTACGTCAGCGCGAACGTCGCTAATACGACTCCTGAAGTAACGCTGTGCTTTCTTTGTTTAAGCTGTGTTTTCAAGATAGTTTTTGATCGCCCTTTAGATGTCGTTTAGTTGTCTTGTGAACGTAGATGTAACTAGCTACGACGAAGGCGGAACATGGTAGCTAAATCACTGTTTGAAGAGTTGCTCTACTGAATGAATGAAACTTGTGTTTTCCACGAATTCTCTGTGGAGTTTCTGGCATCGTGATGAAGTAGAGTAATTTCCTGGATATAAACCCATTGAGGGTAGACCACATTCGCGATGTTAAAGCGAGTTCTCTGGTTAAATTGACAACTAAACGCGTTATTACTAGGTATTTTTGAAAGTTTCATTGTAAGTACCGTGATGGGAGTTACGAGCGATGGGACCGGTTATTCCCTTAGCAGCCACGGAAAAACTAATTGTATTGTTTGTTTTCACAGTAATTAGGAAGTAAGCACAATACATTGGAATAATTTATAATATTTCAAAGTCAAATCAAGTAAATATATAAATAAAGGCAAAATTATGAAATTTGCTAAAAATATTAATGCATCGGGTGTTATCTAAAATTTCAAGATGAAAATAAAAGTTGATTCTAATTATGTTTTCTGTGCTGTGTCAAATTACGATTTTCGGTCTCTCTTTTATAAAGTTTTATTATTAGTATTATTACTATCATTATCTATTTTGCTTGATTGTCTTTTGTTCTAGTTTGTTAGCTAATTACGGTACCAAAGCCACGAAGACATAAAGGGTTTATTTCCATTAAAAAATTTTTTTTCGTTCTCTGGCGTTTTGGCAATTATATAAATATTAAATTTACAGGCGCAGCCATTTTTGTCTTTTTGTTTTATTGTGTTTGTAGGCTTGAATTTGCCCCTAAAAAGTCACGTGACTTCTTAGAGCAAGTCGCGATAAAAGCCTTCGTTGTTACGGAAATCATAACAAATTTCTGGTTCCTCATGCTGCTTTTGTTGTAGTCTTTGTGAAGGTGGAAATATATGAGCTAAAATCATTTTCGCCATTTCAAAGCTTAACTCCATTGCCTGGAAATATAAGTACCGCATGTGTTGATATCATACATGACTTTGAAAAAAAAAAATAGAAATTTAGATAACTGTTAAAGCGCGGACAGTCTAGGAAGTGTAGGTGCGCGAAAATTACAATGTAAAAACTTCCCCGCTCAAAGTAATAAGCCATTGGCAAGCCAAGCAAGCCACCACAATGTGGATAAAATTACACCTTCAAATATGGTTGAACTCGGAAAATCCTTTTGTCGTAATCCGCAGTGTTTCGTCTTGGTGGGTATCGAATAAATAAATAAATAAATAAGCGCGTATAGAAACAAACACTTTGTTTATGAACCTAACACGCGTTTCAGAGACCAGGATTCAGCCATTTCTACGTTACCTATGGAACAGTGCGGGTTGAGATAAATTTATTCTCGGGTGCGGCCTTGATTGAAATAGAGGGCGCTGATTGGTCGAGTGGCAGTGATCATTTTCTTAATTGAAATAGATGTACATCGTAAATACCAATTACTTGAAAAGGGTTTTTAATTTATTTTCCCTGTATTAGTTTTTTGTGGTCAGGCAAGAACTTTTTATTGCCTTCTTATGGAGTAAGGTATGAGGCAATAAAGCTCTTTGATTGACAATGAAAGCAATTAACTATCGATGATTTTTCAAATTAAAAGCAACAAAACACAAGAAGAGAAGGACGAGCAGTGGCAACAACAAGAACAAGAACAAAATAGAAATTACACATGTTAAACAAATGACCGCTGACCTACAGTACTGTGACTCGTCGTCTCCTCGCTCTCTGCTCGATTCAGACTCCTCGACCGGGCGCTAATATTGGTTTCCGAGCCATCGAGAAAATCGCTTATTCTGTCAGACCCAGTCTCTTCGCCTTCAAGTGCGTCTGATATAGGCCTAGGGAGAGTGTGCCGTCGTTTGAATTTCCAGACGGCTTTCTGCACACTTCCCTTCCGATTATTGCTTGTGAATTGTTTCCGGTATTGATAGGGGTTGGTCAGCGGAAGCTTTTTCCGGAAGTACATCGGAGGGCTTTGCTGCTGGGGTGAAGGGACCATATTTGATTGGTTCATGTACTCGGGCATGCTCAGCATACGACTGAATCTACTAGGGGCTGGGTTTCCGTCTAGAAGTTCGTACCCACCGTAGGACGTGCCACGAGCATAGAGGTCCTTGAATTGAAATTAGGTACATAATTAGGAACCACGGCTCCAGAGAACATTATTAGGTAATAGGTAAGGGCGGAGAAAAACGATAAGTAAAACATTTAACAAATACATCACACAACAGCGGCGTAGTCAGGATTTTTAACCAAAAGGGACTTTTAAGGCATTTCCCCTGTATTTAAGATGTCTCATACATTTACTTAATTTTTGGCTGCTGAAAGGGGGGGGGGGGGGGCTTAGGCCACCCCCTGGCTACGCCCCTGCACAATATATCTTGCGACATTGCTGCATAAAACGAGTGTAAGGACGATTCTGTTCCGTCTCTTATCGCGCAAAAACGTCATTCTTCAAGTATATTTTTTCTATCGCTTATAAAAAATGTACCACCTACACAGTGAGTCATGCACCAATACTACACCAAACACGCCGTACCAAAGGACCACCTGCACTGTTAACCAAGCGTTATAAAAAACTGCACAACACAAGCTGTACCTAGGGACCACCTGCACAGTGAGCCATGCACTAACACACTTAACCACACAAGCTGTACCTAGGGACCACCTGTACAGTGAACCGTGCATTAACAGACTGCCCCACACAAGCTGTACCTAGGGACCACCTGTACAGTGAACCGTGCATTAACAGACTGCCCCACACAAGCTGTACCTAGGGACCACCTGCACAGTGAGCAATGCACTGACACACTGCACCACACAAGCCGTACCTAGGGACCATCTGCACAGTTAGCCATGCACTAACACACTTAACCACACAAGCTGTACCTAGGGATCACCTGCACAGTGAGCCATGTACTAACACACTGCACCACACAAGCTGTACCTAGGGACCACCTGCACAGTTAGCCATGCACTAACACATTACACCACACAAGCTGTACCTAGGGACCACCTGCACAGTTAGCCATGCACTAACACACTTAACCACACAAGCTGTACCTAGGGACCACCTGAACAGTAAGTCAGTAAGTAAGTGAGCCATGCCCTAACACACTGCACCACACAAGCTGTACCAAGGGACCACCTGCACAGTCAGCCATGCACTAACACACTGCACCACACAAGCTGAACCAAGGGACAACCTGCACAGTGAGCCATACACTAACACACTGCACAACACAAGCTGTACCTAGGGACCACCTGCACATTGAGTTATCAAGACACAGCACCACACAAGTTGTACATTGGGACCATGCACCATCTCGTATCTCGTATAAGCTGTACTTACTGACTTCAGACAAGCTACACATCGTTATCGGGACCTTTGACATAGAGTAAGGCAGATTATAACGACTATCAGGCACGTACCCCGGATCGGCCGAGGAGGGGGGGGGGGGGGGGGTGCGCAGTCATAGGCATCTTATGAAAAAGCCTAGTATTTGAAGATCCTTTAATAAGAAATAACCCCCTTTTTGGCCGCCAATGGGGGTGCGCGCGCACCCTGCGCACCCCCCCTCTCCCATATGACACGCCTGACTAAGGACGAACCGTGCTGGGGTTCAGAGGAACATCTGAATAGCGGTCCTCCTCCGGGTCACACAGGGATCCCATGCCCTTGGGCAAGGAGAGCTGCAGGTGGCCCACCACGTCAAGGATCTGTAGTGTGTACTCTTCCTGCCTCGTGTGGCGGCCTTCCAGCGCATGCGTGGCTTTGATCACCTCTTGGAGTCCAGCGGCTATGGATTCCACTCTGCAAAGCGCGGGAATGACATTAATTTATCGCCACATAAACTCGCCATGAATGGTTGTATATTGAATAAACAAAAACACAAGCGATCAAGGACATAAACAAAGAAATAAAAGAACAAGTAAGCAAACAAATAAGCAATAATGTAAACAAGCAACCAAACACACAAAGAAACATACAAACAACCAAATAAAATTTTGTTGCATCGTTCAACATCCAGTTTGTCATTCGCATAATACGATGTTTTTAATTCGTTTACATCGCAGATCGACAATTCCCCACACCCTCTCCTTCTGAGTAACTTACTTGTCGACAATCCCCCGCACCCTCTCCTCCTGGGTAGCATTGAAAGCTAGCGCTTTGCGCTTGAGAAATGTCTCCGTACATTGCTCCTCAAATAGCATCAGTTTGTGGTATTCTTCCTTTCCAAGAAACAGTTCTAAGAATATCAAAATCTTATTTAGAGTCTGGTCATCTCCCACAACGACATATCGGAATTTTAAGGTATTTGATGATTGTTGTCTTTTTTGAAATTATACTGGCCAAGTTACTAATAAATAACTCACTGGCTAGATACCTCTTGTTGTTATTCACCATAGAAGATCATGTATTTATTAGGCTTGAGTGAAAATGATTTTTGGTAGTTTGGGGGGGGGGGGGGGGGGTTGTTTAATTAAGGCTGTATGCATGTGTTTTAAAATACAGGGTACCTCTGTAGCGGCCATCCTCGGGCCCGTGCTTAGTTGACTGAAAAGATCGGAGGTGACCAATTGGTAGAGAAATGGCTACTCATCCCCTAATGACGTAGGTCAAAGGTGTGTCTCTGTGACTGAGCTCAAATAAGTCGGGCCTCCACTCAACAGAATGGCTGTGCGGGAGCCCGGAGTGGACTTACTGAATTTGCAGTCGGCCTGTCTGGATGCCGGGGCTCCACATGCTCTTTTCCATATCGCCTTGGCAAGTCCATGCGCATGCGCAATCAAGATAAATGGCGGTACGAGACGTGGCCTCTGCCGGTACTCCATAACGAGGCTGAAACGCTGAAACTTCCAGATCTGATTCGAGTTTGCTTGCACTTCAGAGAATGTGTTGCTGAAAAGCACAATAGGATATGAATGCGAAGTTGCGGAGATTAATGGTGACGCTAGCCCGGTCGCAGCTTAAGATCCCACATGGATCTAAACTGTGGTGTAAAGCACTTCGAGTCGAAGCCGCCCTGCAGCTATTGCCGATGAAGTTTAACTGAGGCAAACCGGTTATGCCATGCTGACGAGTCCTAATAAGGACGAAACAGCCGTCCATTGTTGCCGAACTGCACGGGTAATAGACTGTGCTAGTGTGCTTTTAAATTAACTTATTACTTTCTAGATCGCTTGATCAAAAGCTCAAATTGCCTGTTCCAACGAACATCATCATTTTACTTAAAGGGGGGGTTCTATCTAAGACGCGCAACTGACTTTGATCATCCTCTGCAGACCAATGGCAGTGGAATATTCTCTGGATGTTTACTAAAACAGGCGCGTTCCCAGGATTTGTTGAGGATTGGGAGAAGGGAGGGGAGGGGTGCGAATTCATAGGTATTATAAGTAAGAAATGATCCACTTTTTGGCGTATAAGAGGGGGAGGTGTGTGCGCACACTCTGTTCCCCCCTTATATACATGCGCTTGCTAAAACGGGTAGAATTACTCACTTGAATATAGCAATCAGTAGATTCAGTAGCAGAATATTGGCGACGAGCAGATAAAACGCCATGATGACAGTGACCAAGCGACCGCCGTACTCGTCAAACTTGGGCGTGGAAAAAGCTGTCTCCCTGGAATTACCTGGGAGCAGAGATAAAACAAAACCATAAGACGTCTTTTTGAAGGTCTGGTATTCCAGAGCCTCCATGGTAAAACGTACACTTGGGTTTTATTCCGTGCGCACATCTTGGGTTCGTTTAGCGCAAACCATTTCAAAAGCCACCACTAACTGTAGAGCATATAGTGTGCGGTTTTTAACCCTATTCAGACTGGTTTTTTTTTAGTTATCTGTGACTGGGGGGGGGGGGGAGGGGGCTTAAGGGTCCCCCCTCCGTATCTCATGAACCGCTTAAACTATGATCACCAAATTTACTGGCAATGAGAACCAGCATGCAAAGAATCGTCACGCCCTATTTTGACTGTGGTCGAAGCAATTATGACGTCTGACGTCATAAATACAATGTCTAGGTATTGTTTCAAATATTGCCTAAATTATCAGATATCGGGTTGAAATCATTTTGAATTATTCAGATATGTCAAAATCAACCTTTAAACGGCTTTATAATGCAAAAAGGTAATACAAACGTTTATGATCATATTTTTTGTAAGAATTTCTGCTATCTTGGGTCCGCCATCTTGGATCCGCCACAGAAAAAAGTATTTGCATGCATTTATTACTGCTCATAGTAATGATAAATTCATAATATTAGCTTTAAAAGTGTCATCTAGTAAATCTATTGACATTTTTGACACGCTTTAGAGAGCAAAATTTACCCTCCCTCCCCCAATTATCCGACGTAAAAGATTTCTAGCGCTTTTGTGAAACTTGTCACCTAAACAAGCTTATAAAGTCAAAAAGGACATTTAAATCTGAGAAACAGGACCAAAATATGAAAAATTCACTACTTTTTAATTTTTGGGAAACCTATGTTTGAAAAAACGGTTGCCATGGTAACAAGGAGCGCCTTCTCGACATGTCAATGGCATCAAAGCGGCACCTAGTTTTAGCCTCTTAGCTGCTATGGTTCAGAAGTTATAGCAATTTCCCGGAGGGGGGGTCTGAATAGGGTTAACGATCTTTCCAAATAAAAGCTTCAAGAGAGAAGAAGACTACCGTGTTTATTACATTTTGCGCTGAAAGTTATTGCATTTCGCGTTTAGATTCCGCGTAAAGATTACAGTTATTACTTTTTGCGGCAACAGACTTGATTTACTAGTTGTACAACTAATGTGTCGTCACCTAAATTTTCAAAATTGAATGTAGTAAACACTCACATTTGCATATAATACAGGCGCAGTGTGTAAATCCGGTTGTTGCTGATTGAAATAGTGCTTCAGATCCCCACCACTAGTTAGATAAATGAATACTATATGATAGATAAATGAAATATGAATGATAAAATTTTCTTAAACTAGACAATAACTCGTACCAATGCAACTGCTTATAAACAACACGCTCGAAAATTAGAATGCAGCAACGTTTATAATGAAATCTTGATATTGTTATTTTGTGGACAATTGCAAACCAAACGTTTATTCCCCGGTTTTTTTTAAACAATTAAATAATAAGCCTCTACCAGATGTTGCTGAAAAGAAGAGCAAAGGAAACTATTAGAAGTTGGATGAAATTACCACGTGCTGGGGAACTCCCACTGTTCCACAGTATTCAGACAAAAACGATCATGCTCTTTTATGCTCGCTTTAGCATTTAAAGATTTATTGCCCACGATTTTCGTTTTCAGAAATTGGGCTTATTCTTTTTTGTTACCAGAATACTGTAATGTGATAAGGTAGCCACTGGTCCAGTTTTAGGTCTCTGTTCCAGATGTGGCTGAAAAGCAGAGCAAAGGATTCTGGGGAGTCGCTACCACTTTGTCGCTACCCAAAAGTGAAAATAGGTCGCTGTTTAAGACTTTCACACTAAACGCTTTATAAAAGCTCGTGAAATGTATATTTCCATCGGCTTATTTCCATTTTTTTTGACATTTTATTTTCTCCTTTTAATAAGCCTAACAATTAGACCGCCAAATGAAAAGGATGTATTAAAAAGTGCCTGATTGACGCTCTTTAATTTGTTCTGGAAGTTGGACCAATCATCATTCTCGATGAAAATGCCAACTGCTTGTTGTTCCACATAATCCAAATCAAAAATACATACCGTCGTTACGTTCGCTTTCAAAAATTGGTCCTATTCTTCTTAACTAGTGTGAAAAGGTACTTTTTACTTTTTAGTAAAAGCGACCCAGTAAGTTTTTAGTGTCCATTTACCGAGGTAAAAATGAACGTGTCCTTCGCTGATTCAAGATTGAAAAGCCTACAAGAACAGCTTTCTTCAAGAGGAACTGCCCGCATCTTATTCGAGGCTCTGGCGTTCGCCGCACTATATGTAATAGGACTAGTTGGCAATTCTCTCGTCTTGTGGGTCGTACACAAAAAGAAAAGTGACGAAAAAATGATCTACTTATTTATCGGGGCTCTGGCTATCTCGGATATCTCACTACTGACTTGCTATGTTTTTCTGATGAGTCCTGTACATGTTCTCGGCAAATGGCCATTTTCTGACTCTGTATGTCAGTTCCAAGGATTTTCTATCTTATTCGTCGGTTGTTCGACCGTTCTGCTCGTGGCCGTAACCGCCGTCAATCGGTATTTCCGAGTCGTGCGCACCAACTATTATGGACTTGTTTTCACGCCCAAACGCACAAAGCTGCTTATTTGTGCGACTTGGGTGTTGGCTTTCATCGGCCCTACCCAACATCTTGCCTATGGTGGGAAGTTTTTTTTCAACCCTGGAAAATACTTCTGCTTCTTCAGACTTAAACTCAACCCAAACATATTATTCAGCTACGTTTATCTTATTGTCCCGATGTTTATTGTAATTGGCTGCTATTGCAAGATTTACCAAACCATACGAAGTCACCAAGTCAGAATAACCGCCATGCAGCAAAACACCGATTCCGCCAGCGGACCGAACATCCAGGACATCAAAATCACGCGGACTCTCTTCTCGACTATCGTTGGGTTCGCTTTGTGTTGGACACCGATTTTGATTATTGATATAATAGACTTTGTTTATGGGGCCTCCTCCCTTCCTCGCGAGGTTTATGTTCTTTACACTTGGCTTGGGACACTCTCCTCGGTTATCAACCCTTTTATATACGGCGCTATGAACCCCGTGTTCCGAGACGAATACAAAAAGCTTCTACGCCGAATGAGAAGGTCTGGTCAAAATACAGAGGCCGAAAAAATAGAGGAAGTACCACAGCAAGCCGTCCCTGGTGGTCATAACCAAGGGGGGATGCTGGAAATGAAATAATCAATAACTTGAAATTTCACATTGCGCAAGAAAATGTTCCTCTTGGAGATTATAGCAGATTGGGCATATAGATTTGTCAGCATGGATAGTAAAATGTCCCTGATTATTATTATACCAAGAAGCACACTGATATACAGTGATATAAAAAGGAGAACATGCTATGTAAACTTTGTAAAATATCATTCAATACAGGGATAAATAGTAACTGATATGTACCAGGAGTTTAGTAGGATTCTCGTTTGCACATGCCGCGTAAATTTGTAAAATAGCGTGCGGGCTTGGTCATTTTTTTGGCAAATTGGGTCATCCACAGTCTTTGTTATAAACAGATCAAGCTTTTGCTAGAGACAGACCTTTCATTCCAAGGTCACGCGGTCAAACTCTTTGCCTTACTATCGTTAGTGCCATACCAGTGGATTTCAAATGTAATTACAGACAAACCGTAAATGTCCTGGGCGCCTATATAATTGAAATTCGAGACGGAGATGGGGGGGGGGGGGGGGGGGGGGGCGCTAAATAGAAGCGGGGCGCTTACTTTTAAACTCACATTTGTTCTTTAAACTCCATGTGGGTTATAAAATAAACGTTACCTTTATAGCTGTTACGTCTTTTAAATTAGAAAAAAGTAAATAATAAACGACAGTTAGAAATAAAAGAAGAACAACTCAAACAGATATTTCAGTACGCTTGCTTCGTTGCTTAATAAAAAATGGATGTACACAGGGTTCCCATATATTCGCAGGGTTATTACAGCTCAAACAGATATGTTAGTACGCTTGCTTTGTTGCTTAATAAAAATGAATGTACACAGGGTTCCCATGTGTACGCAGGGTTACTTACAAGATAAGCATAACACTACTCCTTCTGTCTTGTACAAAAATGAACAGTCCAACACATAAGACAAACACGTCTTTTCTCTCAAAATACCCCAAAAATATGAAGAAAACGTTGTCGTTTTGGGGGTCTGGTACCGAGAAAAATGAAAACTGAACATGGTCACAGTAACTGTTTTTCTCTTCTGGTTACAAGTCATAAATTTTACGAAGCCCCTGGGGTACGCTCACCTTAAAAATTACAAGAATCATGCAGATTTTCCAAATAAGGAATATATTAGTTTCCTTATATGGAAGTGACCGCGTTTGCCAAAAACAACAATTTTGGGCTTAATTTTCTTGATATGTATCAATCACCTTCTTGATTACTGATAAAGCTGTGTACCTGAGTTAAATATGTCGATTCAGTTAACCATGTTATTTATCATATCGACAATATGAGCGGGGAGGGGTCCGAAGCGAAGCGGTTTGCATTTTCATCGAGAGTGGAGTAATTGGTTCAACTTCAGAACAAAATAAAAGAATGTCCATCAGGCACTTTTTAATACATCGTTCACATCTGGCGCTCTTATTGTTAGAAAACCTATTAAAAAAGAAAACAAAATGCCAAAAAAGGAAATAAGCCGATGTTAATATATACATTACATAAGCTTTTAGAGAGCGTTTAGAGTGAAAGTCTTAAACAGCGACCTACTTTCACCCTTAGGTAGCGACAAAGTGGTTGCGACTCCCCACTGTTAATAGAATCATTTGAGGGCTTCCAAATAGTCCCCCGGAATTTCTATGTGCTCGCAGTTTTCGGCGAATGCTCGCATGCTTGCGCAATTCCGCCGTGCTCGAATTGTGCTTTTCGATGTGCTCGCTGCTCGATTTATTCAACAACTAAAAATGCTCGGTCTCGCATAAAAAACGGGACCACTCTGGGATCCTTCTTTGCTCTGCTTTTCAGCAGCATCTGGTAGAGGCTAATTATCTACAATTGTTGAGATTAAAGCGGGAACATAAACGTTTGGTTTGCAATATCTCCACAACGCAATATCAACATCTCATGTAATCGTTGCTGCATTATTTTGGATATGGAAGATCCATATAAGCGGGTTGTAAAGCAGTTATGTATTGGTACAAGTTATTGTTTAGTTTTAGAGAATATTCACTCAATTTATCTAACTAGTCTGAAACACTATTTCAATCAGCAACAGCATGCTTTTCATAAACACCGTGCCTGTATTTTATGCTCATGCTATCTATTACGAAATTTCAATTTTGAAACTTAGATGGAAAATTAAAGAAGAGCGCACAAGCTGGTTAATTACAAGCAAGTCACTCCTTAGACAAGTTTTCGAAAATCACAAGGAAATGACAAGGAGGCGAGCGACTGGAAAATCATCCCCTCCCCCTCGGTTTTTAAACGTAAAAGATCTTGGATTCAGCTTGGCGCAATGGCCTCGAGCTTCAAAGCGAAGCCACGTTTATCTAAGGCTTTGCCTAAATACATCTATCTAAAAAATATAATTGAGTAGTAAATTGTAGTAGGGATGGATGCTCCATTTTTGCAGGTTTTGTCTGCTTTTGAAATGAAAATCTAAACAACAAAATACGTCTGAAGAAGTCGGATCTGCGGTCATTATTGAAAATTCTTGAAACTTACCCGAGTAGACTATGGATATTAAAAATTCTTGAAACTTACCCGAGTAGACTATGGATATTGAAAATTCTTGAAACTTACACGAGTAGACTATGGATATTGAAAATTCTTGAAACTTACCCGAGTAAACTATGGATATTGAAAATTCTTGAAACTTAGCCGAGTGGTCTAAGGAACATTAAAACATTATTGAAACTAACCCGAGTAGTCTACGGGACATTGAAATTTTTAAAACTTACTCGAGTAGTCTACATCCTCGATAAACAGCTCGCCGTAGACTTGGAAGTATGGACGGAAGAATATCTTTGTGATGAGTTCCCACGAAGGCTTCTCGTGTGGAAAAAGAATTGCTTGCTGGGCCACACCATATGCCAACAAGAATACCACCATGATTACCAGGAAATACATCATGTCTATGGTCTGAGAGTGAGAGAAAAACAGAAAGGTTAGAACAACAAGAACACCACCATAGTTACCAGGAAATTCATCCTGTCTATGGTCTGAGAAGGGAAAAGAAAAAGAAAGGTAAAACCAACAAGAATACCACCATGACTACCATCACGTCTATGGCCTAAGAGAGAAAGAAAAAGAAAGGTAAGACCAACAAGAACACCACCATGATTACCAGGAAATACATCATGTCTATGGTCTGAGAGGGAAAGAAGAAGAAAGGTTAGGCTAACAAGAACACCACCATGATCGCCAGGAATGGTGCTATTTCTGTGTTATCTCACCATTCGACCAATCATAACGACGTACGGACCCAGGTCCTTGCTAACGGAAAATATGTCAAGCAGACGGATGATCCACAGCATGATATCGAGGCTGTAGACCAGATGACCGATCCGCAAGGTTCCCGGATTGAGCCGAAGACCGACAGCCAGAAAAAACAGCACCATGGCAAAACCATCACAGAGATTCCATACATTTGATGCCCAATCACTGGACTCGAAGAACTAAAAAAATCAGAAATGTGCGAATGTAAGCAAAATCATAATAACAGAGAAGTTCCATACATTTATAACACGTACCTGGCGTACTTCCTCCGCGCAAAGAGAAAAAACAAATCCAATGAGGACCCACTCCTCAATCGAGGGGACTGGGGGGAGCTCTATTAGGATCACGTGACTGAAGACGACCAGAAACAGCAAATACACGATCTACAGAAAACAGATAACATGATACAGACAAATAAATAAACAATTTTACTATCCATTTTAATTTCGTTGCTGCCATTGGATTCAAGCCTTCTCCGTCGTATGTAGTTGGCGGAGTGTCATTCTTTTATGTTTCTCTAACCAGTTAGTTCCGGAATCGGTTCCTACATGAGTTGATCTGCTTTTTCTATTAATTTATTTTCTTTGTTTTTCCTGGTTGAGTTTTTATCCCACCATAAAACCAACAAGTTCGACCTTTCGGCTTATCATGGCTTCGACTCTGTGTCCTCGTAATTCAGAAGTTCGGCTCCAAGGAGGGTTAATAGTCTCTAATTTTTTTTATTTACTTACTAGGTTGGACCAGAATTTGGTAATCGGCGCATTGTAGAAACCGATGATTCTTTTTCCAAGTCCGAGCTTTGTGTGCCGATTACAAGGATAATCTGATCTGAAGAAAAAAAAGTAAAAAAAAATATGCGTCTCCATTTTTATGGCCCTATTCACCAGATCCCCCCCCCCCCCCCCCACCCACCAAACGCACACACAAACACACACTGGCAAGAAGAAGAAGAGTTTTCATTACAATCAACACCTTTACTTTTCCCCTAAATTTCAGTCATATGTCCTGCCAAACCCCTTTTTCTGTCTAATCTGTATCTGCTTCCCTACAATTACTTTTCTGTATGTTGTTTCTATACTGCAATCGATAAATGGCAAACTTCCGGCCTCCCCCTCTCTCCTATGGCAGTGGCGAGATGACGGAAAAACCTGGAAAACGTGCAATTCCAGATAGAGAAAATTTCTTACAATGGCCATCGGTTCCTTGTATTACTGACTGATTTTCAAAACACAAATATCGTGAGGCCGAAATGCACATACACACATTTTGGCATTTTAAGATAATTTTTCATCATCCTTGCGCTATGTATCAGCTCATGGACGTCATGTCATCTTTTTACGTCATGTCGGCAGTGAAGCTATTGCTTGACTAACCTTATTTCAACAATCGGCTCCTCTTCGTTCCCAGAACTCTTCCTGTTTTTGACAAATGCCACCCCATCTCCGAGGTAGCCATCATTGTACTGGGCACTACCGGGTTCCCTGTGGTGATACGGGTCGAAATCAGGCGGCAGGTCATCTGCTGAGTCATCGTCTGTTGTTGGTACACGCTGCATTTCCTCACGTGACCGGAACTCAAGAGCAAATATTAGAGGCGGGAATAGTATTCCTAGCAGTACCTAGGAGAAAAATTAGATGAAATGAGATCCAGGTCCTTTAACCAGTTAACCCACGACTTTTCAAAATACAAAATGGCTTATTGTACTAAAAGAATTACGGCGCCACCATCAGACCGTGAAGAGCGATCTTCCGATAAATCACAAACGGGAATTTTTCTTATCCTGCCCGTCTCTTTTGGACCATCCGAGTATATGACACGTGATACGAAAAATCTTTTGCACTATCACGTGACTGCAATTATGAATACTAAGTAAAACATGTTTTTAAACGTATCATATAAATCAGTTTAGTTAGCTGTAATTATTCAGATGTAATTCGAAAGCCTCGAAAGCCCTTAGAGTGAATCCACTTGTCTTGCTTAAAGGTGGTGATTGGTGTTCCCTCACGGAAAACAGGATCCACAGATTACTGGCCGCCATTTTGGAATTGGGGGTACGCGCGATCCCGCGGGTGAGCGGCACTGCAAATGCATTGCAGAGGGAAGGATGTCTTCACCTTGAGCGAACCGTTGTAACCTGTTTTTAAGGCGCCCATCCATATCTCCGTCAGCTTTTTCTGGCAACACGAATGCGCCACAAACTCCTCGTGTCGTGAAGCAACAGCTAGCGAGAGGCTCGTCCGGCCACCCCAGTACACAGGGTGATAAATGAGGAGCCTTTGCGCCAGGACGTCATTCGCTTTGTAGCATTCATCGAGTAGTCCAAGAGCGATGTCGTAAAATTCCCTGGAATCAAGCATGTCACGCTAATTACTCCTATTACGTCATGTCATAACATGTCAATCAATCAATCGATCATGATTATTTGATCAAATAATGGTATAGTATGATGATAATAATGCAAAAAGGTGATGATGAGGAGTCTACTAAAAAGCACATGCCTATCAATGCCTATGAGGTGTAGAACCCTTCGCGTCTTTACAAAAAAAATAATATTCTTGATTTACTTTATCTAAGGAATACTTTTTATTAAATTTACATGTGGCTGATTTGATGAAATAAAGTAGAATCATATCTATAAACCAATAGCTGCTTTTCGAAAAAAGAATATTGTTCTTCACAATCTCTTTTAACATATTAATGCATCTGCATTGCATTGCTTGTGAAGTGAGGTTGCTCCAGATTTCTGGACTCCTGTACATGCATGGAAATGGACCTTTATTGGGATGTATGACAAAGAACATAACATATTGAGTCTTTTTATTCTTAGTACTATATTTTTCAATAGAAATGTACAGCATCACACTTCAGTCTGATTTGTTTCTATGTTCAAAAGACATAATCGTATTGGTCAGCAAGTCGGAGAGGTGGGTCGACAAAACTTCCCCTTCCCTTCCTTTTTCCATCCCACCTCTTAACTGGATTGCTATGTCTTCTCCTAAGGTCAGCCATTAATCAATCCCCTTCCCCCCCCCCCCCCCTTAGATTACTGCGTGAGCTCCTGACTTAGGTCGGCCATTTTTCCCCCTCCCGCCCCTCCCCTCCCTAACTCACTTGGATTGCTGTGTCAGCACATGAATAAGGTCGACAATTATTTCGTCCCTCCCCTCCCCAACTCACTTGGATTGTTGTGTCAGCTCCTGACTAAGATCAACCATTAATTCATCCCTCCCCTCCCCTCCCTAACTCACTTGGATTGTTGTGTCAGCTCCTGACTAAAGTCGGCAATTATTTCGTCCCTCCCCTCCCCTCCCCAACTCACTTGGATTGTTGTGTCAGCTCCTGACTAAGATCAGCCATTAATTTATCCCTCCCCTCCCCTCCCCTCCCTAACTCACTTGGATTGTTGTGTCAGCTCCTGACTAAGATCAGCCATTAATTCATCCCTCCCCTCCCCTCCCCTCCCTAACTCACTTGGATTGTTGTGTCAGCTCCTGACTAAGATCAGCCATTAATTCATCCCTCCCCTCCCCTCCCTAACTCACTTGGATTGTTGTGTCAGCTCATGACTAAGATCAGCCATTAATTCATCCCTCGATGCCAGACAGGCGATCTGTCTGTACAGGTATCCCGCGACCAGCGCCTTGACTAAGGTCTCTTCGCCTCGTTCCCACATGTACAAGGCCATCTTATGCCTGTTACACAGGACTGCCCAGATGAGCAGCTCGTTGTACGGGCACTTGAACCGCGTAGATACTTTGCTCTGGTCGCCTAAAGAAACGCGTCCGTGTAGAATCCCAAGGCTCTAAGTAGAAGGAAAAATAAAAGAGTAAGCAAGTCATTGACTTAAGTTATGAGTGACAATGCTTAACAGTCTTTTTAAAAATAAGGTTTTCCTACTCAATGCTTTAGGAATAAAATTTAGCTGATTTTATTGTAGGTTGGGTTGCAAATTGTAAAACGCCGCAAAATGTAACAAATTTCACCATAAAATATAATGCCTTGCTTTACGAGAGCGAAACGTGAGAAAGTGGCGGTGGTAATGGTGTCTTTGTGTCGATAATAATAATAATAATAATAATAATAATAATAATAATAATAATAATAATAAGAAGAAGAAGAAGAAGAAGAAGAAGAAGAAGAAGAAGAAGAAGAAGAAGAAGAAGAAGAAGAAGAAGAAGAAGAAGAAGAAGAAGAAGAAGAAAAAGAAGAAGAAGAAGAAGAAGAAGAAGAAGAAGAAGAAGAAGAAGAAGGAGAAGAAGAAGAAGAAGAAGAAGAAGAAGAAGAAAATATAGGCAAAAATTGTCGTTTTTACAAAACGCGGTCACTTCTATATAAGGAAACTAATATATTCCTTATTTGGAAAAACTGAATTATTTTTGTCATTTTTAATGCTGCCGTATCGCAGGGCCTTCGTAAACTTCATGACTTGTAATCAGAAGAGAAAAACAGTGATTGTGACAATCTTTAGTCAATGGAGAAAGTATCGGATAAGAAACTAAGATTCCTCGGTACCAAACCCCCGAAACGACAACGTTTTCTTCATATAAATAATAATGTTATGTTTCTAGGGGTGATACCGTTTCTAAGGCGCTTTGACACTCCATTCTCTGGAAGGTTACGCCCAGTAGACGATTGGTCACGTGGCATAGATCAGAAAGTTTGAATCCAGGACATCCCTGTCAAAAATAAAATGTATATATTATATTATATTATGTTATGTTATGTTATGTTATGTTATGTTATGTTATGTTATGTTATGTTATGTTATGTTATGTTATGTTATGTTATGTTATGTTATGTTATGGTATGGTATGGTATGGTATGGTATGGTATGGTATGGTATGGTATGGTATGGTATGGTATGGTATGGTATGGTATGGTATGGTATGGTATGGTATGGTATGGTATGGTATGGTATGGTATGGTATGGTATGGTATGGTATGGTATGGTATGGTATGGTATGGTATGGTATGGTATGGTATGGTATGGTATGGTATGGTATGGTATGGTATGGTATATTATATTATATTATCAGGGGCTCATAAGTAACATACTTCCGTATGTTACTTCTTACACTATTGTTAGTTAACTAGCAGTATCAAAAACCTTATGAATGATAATATCGCCTCTCAGCGACAGAATTTCGAGATCGATACAAATGATCACTTATTTTTTGCAAGAGCAAGAAAAAATGTCCTCGTAACAACGTTTGAGTCCACTTATGGAGAAATAAATAGTCCAAGGCTAGTAACAGAATGTTTCTTTCTCTGCGACAAAAAGGATTCAGAAATAAGAAGGCATGTGACGACGTAGGAAGACTTTGAAAAGCAAGCGTCGTTTTCCCCCTTCTCGGCCGCCATTTTGGATTCCTTGAGACAAAGTCAATTTTTCCGCCCTACCATCTGATTGGCTAATCCGGTCGTCTAAAAATAGCCTGATCATAGGAAACGCCGTGACACCTATATAGTACTAGAATGTGGGGAAGTTGATTGCCCCTACTTATGAGCCCCTAATATGATATTATAAGTATTAACCGGACAACAGACCAAGTGCAGCTGAGATCTTTCCTCTTCGGTGAAAAAAGGTGTTTTAGAAAATATTTAAACTTAAATCTGTTTGTGCAGAAAAATATGGCATATGACTCAAAACACACATGATGCATCAGCCGCTGCCTCTTTCGCAGACGTCTCTTGTCTGTTTCCAGGTTTTATACAAATTTGTAACATTTGGGCTTCCTGTGGCTCTCCTCGCACACAGGGGTCCCAAGCTTCTGTTTGAAGATACGAGATGCTAAGGGGGGGAAGGGGGGGATGATATATCTCAGTTGATTGTTTTACAAACCTTAGACTCGTTGAGAAGAAACCGTAGCGTGTTACTCGTGAAGGCATTCTGAAAAAGTACAGGCAGGTGAAGGATAGAATAGCTATCACGAAATGATCTATAAGTATTTGATCCCTAGATCATTTCAGAAACATCAAGGAAGGGACCTATACTTTTCACTAGTAAATAAAAGAACAGAGCCCATACTTTGTAAGGGTGAGAGCGGTACTGGGTACGTGCAAAAGCGTATATGGGCATGTGCGTGTCCGTGCAGATACGTGTGTGTACGTGCGTAGTGCAAATGCGTACATCTTTGCGTGTAAATGCCGTGTGTGTGCTTGTTCATTTGTGTAGATGCGTTTGTGTATGTGTCATTGTGATAGTGCATGAAGATACGTGAGCTTGCGTGATTTGCTTTGCTCCCTCTTACCTTTCTGTAAAGCTCTTCAAGTCGCTTGACAGTCAGGAAATTAGCCATACTGACGCCATTATCAAGGAGCAGGTCGACAAACTCCACACGATCGTGAAGAAGCGCTTCCATCATTGCCGTCTCTAGCATCGGAACCTGAATAACCAGTCATCGGAACCTGAATAACCACTCAAAGGAACCTGTATAACCAGTCATCGGAAACAGAATAAACACTCAAAGGAACCTGAATAACCAGTCATCGGAATCTGAATAACCACTCATAGGAACCTGAATAAACAGTCATTGGAACCTGAATAACCAGTCATTGGAACCTGAAAAAACAGTCATTGAACCTGAATAACCAGTCATCGAAACCTGAATAACCAGTATGTTACCACAAAAACTAAGTTGCGTGCACATCTTTTCAATTGCCGTGCACATAGCCCACGTTTCTCCGTAAACATACCCCCAATTTCGCCGAGAACATACTTCCCATTTTGCTGTGCACATATCTCCCACTTTGCCGTGAACATACCTCTCATTTTGCCATGCACATAACACCCATTTTGCCCTGCACATACCTCTCATTTCCCCGTGCACTTATCTCCTCATTCGCCGTTCACATACCTCCCATTTCGCAGTGCACATACCTCCCATTTCGCCGTGCACATACCTCCCATTTCGCAGTGCACATACCTCCCATTTCGCCGTGCACATACCTCCCATTTCTGGTCCTCGGTGAAAATCTCGGTCTTTGCAATATCGGCCCTGTCCCACACCAGAGCAAGGCTGAGCTGGTCCTCTAGCTGCGAGTGTTGACCTGAGCATGCGTAATCAAAACGTCACGCATATCATTATACATGCAACCCAAAACGGTGGAGAAGGTGTGTTTTTGGGGGGAAGGGGTGGGGGGCTGCAGTTCTTGAGTTACAGTTTAGGAGTTGAAATCGCTAACTTTGTAGAAAATCTTAACGATACATTTCCGTTTCAGAGCCACTCATATAGTATACTATATGATACAGAATGGATGCCAATACAAACTCACTTTTAAGCAGGGCCCGTAGAATCGCCTTGTCGACCTCTAGGCCGCCATCATCCACGCAGAAAATTGTAACCTGTTAGAAATATTTGTAATGCCATTAGAGGTGCGAATATCAGGAGGTAAAGATAATTCAGTATCCACCACCAAAATAACCAAAAACAGCTAGGGACCCACGTCCGAAAAGTTAAAAAGCGTGGCCACTTGAGATCGGAATACATGGACCAATCAGAACAATGTGTTAACGTTAATACATAGGTTTTTCAATCGTTTTTTTATGAAAATTAAGCACTTAAAGCGGCATTGTCACCAGTTATCCTACGGTCGATTACGTAACAATCTCAGATTATTTTTAACAGAAATATATTTCAAAATATTTTGTAAAACAAATAAAAGTGTGACTGTTGGAAGTTTTTTTGAGGATATGACTGATAATAATCATAGAGTTATCGTACACAATTTTTTTTATTTTGGTTTTATTTGCAAAAACTCTGGTAATAAACCCTAACATAAACGCTTTTCAAACGGACTGAACTTCGCCGTCAATTTTTCGGGTCGAAATTCTAAATATATATCTAACTTTTTTTCTCTTCCACGGATTTTTTATTCTAACTTTCACAGAGGCTGTATAACCACATATTGAACTGATTCTGGAAGTGTCAGCAAAAAGCTAACGCTCAATTTTGCGTCAGTCTCAAATAAGTGCAAAACATGTTGTTTACTCTCTATGTGCTACTACATTATCGCGTGTTAATACAAATACAATTTTTGAATGTGTGCACTCTCCATACATTGAGTCATCTTTGGTAAAAAAATCTAGAGCAATCGTATAAACATTGACGGTTCTGTTTAAAATTGATAACGCCCTCTGTTTATGATCTGTTGATTAACGCGCGAGCGACACCTTAACCCGGCTTCGCTACAACGTTATTTTCAATGGATTTTCCTTTATATCGTAAAATAGAGGACCTCTTTACGATACCTCGGATTTTACGATGCATTTTCTTCCCCCCGGGGCACATCGTAAAATCCAGGTTCCACTGTAAAGCGGTAAAAATGTCGCTTTAAACACACCCATTTGGACACCAATCTTACTAGAGCAAATATAAAGGCATCTGGATATGACTCACAAACTCCCTTTTGGCCACACATTTGAGCACGTTCTGATAGATACTGAGACGATCTTCAGGAGAGCATTCTGCGAACGACTTCTCGATCTTGTGCAACAATTGACGGTGCTCAACCACATCAGCGACACCAGACATCTCACTAGAAATATAACGATTACTGGTGTTGGGATCCCTGTGGACACCACTCATCACAGAGATGGTATCGGGATTCCTGATTGGAGTATTATTTAGATAAAAAAAAAAACGATTATTTTTTAGACATGACATAGAGGAAATGTTCACGTGAAACTATGATAGAGGAATAGGGGACGTGAGTGGGTGGCAAACTAGCGCGCGATCAGGCTTTAATCAGCAACAAAAAGCAACTTATTCAGTGCTTAAGAACAAAGCCAGAAGTCTTTTTTCAGAAAGGTTTTAGTTTCATTTAAATTTTTTTTTGTCGTTCTCTGGTGTGACGGGCGAAGTCATTTCTGATTTTTTGTTTGATTTTTTTGTTTTGAATTTGCCATCCATAAAGGTCACGTGATCTCTTAGGGCCCTATTATTTATATACATTGCAGGCTAACCCATTATTCATCCTGGGGTACCAAGGGCAGACGAAAACAAGCAGGCGAGAGACTAGAACCAGGAACAGAGGTGTTTTAAACTTCCCTTCTTCATAGCTCCCGCTGGCCGCGACGCCCTGGAGCAGAGTAAGCATTACCCGTTCGATGGCGCTATAAAGCGATGAGCGAATGCCAAAATGTCCGCTGCACGTCCGCTTCCCTCTGCTATAACTACAGGAACCGCAGGGCATCTGGACACGGACTCCAGGACTGTGCGGATCGTGTTCGGGCCACCTTCAAGCACAAGTAAAACCACAGGAACTCCGTGGAATTTTTCTGAAAAATAAAGTAAAATAAAATAAAACGGACATTCTTTTTTCGTCGTACCAATAATGCTGATATCCAGTCCGACTCACCGCAGCTACGCGCCATTTTCTTGCTCGCGATCAAATTTTCAAGGCTTGCGCGGAAACTTATCTCCCCACCGTACTCCCCATCTGTACCATTGTCTACCAGGATAAAGTGCGAATGGTTGTTGTCTAGACAGGCACCACGTGACTGCATGCTGGACGTCATCTGGTACGGTACCACTTCCTGGACACAGGAGCAATTAATTACGTGACAACACATAAGCGTCACATACCAGCTCGCAGAAAGATAGAAGAATAAAGAAAATATTTTGTCACTACCACGAAGACCCGCGAATAAAAACCAAGGCAAACAAACTAAACTTAATAGGCCAAAACCTACCTCAAGTACCGCCATGCAGCGCGCACTTCGTTTGGTAAAAGATTAAAAAGACTCGCGGCGCATTCTGGTACTTGAGGTAGTTCTCTATTGTATTGCGGACACAAGCTTATAGCTGGAATGGCTTATTCCGACGCCCAGACACGCTGAAACCACTACACCTTAATGGAGGGGAGAAGGGTAAAGGCGAGAAAGGGGGAGGGGGTGAAAAGAATGAGGGAAAAGGAAAAGGAGGGAGGAAAGATGGGGAGAAAGAGGAGAAAAAAATAAGAAGGGGAAATAGGAAGAACAAGAAAGATGGGAGGAGGGCGCAAAGGATTAGAGGGAGAGAGTAACAAGTGTCGGGGAGAGAAAAGAAAAAGGGGGAAAGAAGTGGAGGGGATGGTGGGGAGGGTGAAAAAATAAAACAAATTTACGATCATCGTTTCCATGACTACCTTGGGGTTGACAAGCATCTCCTTATGATCGACAATCCCCCATGATGCAATACCGATAAGATGTACTTGATGTGCCGTGTTCTTTAGTTGCTCCCCCCTGGACATGACAGTGTGCCCCTTGACAGCTTCACCCACGTGACGCATCACACCTGTGTTGGTCCCTCCTGTGATGACCCAAGCACCGGTAGTCTGCGCTGCCTGACGGGAAATCAATAAACTCAAGACATGTATTTGAACTACAATATCTCTACTGCTTTGGCCATAACAACGGACACTCTAACAACGGACACTTTTATATAAAGACGGCTCAACTAAAGTCATCTCTCCAAAAACGCGAGCTTTAGACGACAGTTATAAACAGCTAACTCTCCAATAATGAAACGACACTCATAAAAATGATAATGAAAATGTCTAATGAAAAGACAGTTTCACTTTAGGTCAACTCAGGGCTTTACAGGACATTATATTCCAAGTCTGCCTCGGTAATACTTCGTCCCATGTATGTGTGGTGGTATATGTTTGTTTTCCATACCTTCAAGAGTCCTTCACGCAGAACTCGCTTGATCTTTGGGCTGAGAATAAAATTCTTCGCACCACCGGTAACAGAGATGAGTAGCTTGGGTAAGTCCAGCGCCCACTCCCCACAAAGCAGGCGCAGTACCAGTTCAGGATCGGTGTCATGTGCAAGTCGTATGTACTGCAACAGACAAATTATCCAGAACCGCTAGGGACGCTGGTCAATGGTACCATCTTCAGTACCCTGAAAGCGGTGACTCTAACTTTTCCAGGAATTGGTTAAAGCCGCATTGTCACCAGTTTACTTTCGGTCGATTACGTAACAATCTCCGATGATTTTTAACGGAGAACGCGAAAAATATTTCAAAATATTGAAAGCAATGTGTCTATTGGAAGTTTCTTTGAGGTTGTGATTGATAATTTAGAACGGATGGCCTGTTATATATCTCGAATTCTAATAGATTCTTTTGTCTTTTAACGGTTGAGGTTTCCGTCGGACCTCTGGAAGTAAACTGGTGACAATGCAGCTTTAAACACGAGGTTCCGATATAAAAGGGAAAGCTCCTCCCACCCCCGGGCTCGAATTTGCAATCATAATTAGAACACTGCAACGCTAGCAGTCACAAATTATGAGCCTCCTGTAAAATTGCTTATCTCTGAGCCTCAGTCGGCAGGAATAAAACTATTTTTGCACAGGTAACAAGACAGTTGTGTTAAGAGATTGATAAATTAGTGATTTGCTGTCCAACTACGTTTTTGGTGCAAAATTTTGCGCTGTCCATAATCTAATGCACCTGCATAAATAATTCACGCGCTGTGATGAAAATGCTTGTATTTTAGAGGGCACACAGCTTGGTATAGGATTATTTTACGATAGACAGAAACATTTTTAGATGGACAACTTTAGGAATTATATTTATTTTGGTTTAGAATATGAAATTTTAATTTAGCGCTCAGAGCAATTGTTCTGACATGTTGTTCTCGAGCCCGGGGGTGGGAGGAGCTTTCCCTTTTATAGCGGAACCTCGTGTTTAATGAAACCCCTGGGTATCACTACCCTCCCCCCTCCACTTTTCTGTGGTAACGTATTAAACCTACCTTAGCTCTGCTTGGTTGCCCAGCTCCCTGGAACTCGAGCTCGCCAAACGCGTCTGTTGGGAGCGTTACGGTGTGTCTGGTAGGCACCCATTTTGTGTCTTGTACTATGGGGGGGAGGAGGGCGTCGATGTTGTGCAGCTCTTTGTCTCGTCCACAGCAACATCTGCGATAATACGACGGGTTAAAACATCACACAACACAATATGCGATAATACGACAGGTTACAACATAAAACAAATAAATATAAATAAATAAACAAACAAACAAACAAACAAACAAACGAACGAACGAACGAACGAACGAACGAACGAACGAACGAACGAACGAACAAACGAACGGACGAACGAACGGACGAACAAACGAACGAACGAACGAACGAATGAATGAATGAATGAATGAATGAATGAATGAATGAATGAATGAATGGAAAAATGATAATGAATGAATCAATAAAATGAATGAATGAATGAATGAATGAACGAATAAATAAATAAAAATCCGGTACGGGTGTCGTATCAGTCCTTAGTCCATTCGGTACGGGTGCCATATTACTCCTTACACCAATCGTTAAAGGTACCATATTAGTTATTACTGTACTCACTTTCTGTCGTTGATAGGAGACGCTATAAATCTTCCACATTCTTTCCTTTTGAACGTCTCAAACACCCAGTTTCTTTTGGAATTTCCTCGCTGCAAAAGTAACGTGTTCACTTTTATTATAATTTATCTCTGATGATGTGTCATTCAGCTTTTTCTATTCGATTCTGTGCATTTCTTGACTATGGCAATATACATAATCTCGGGTTCTACCAAAATGCTTTTATATCGTATAAAGTGGTTTTCAGAAACCCGTGAAACACTTTTTTAGTTTATTTAGTACTACTACTAATAGACTGTAATGTCTTTTTGTTCTTTTTTGTTCTTGTTTGACTATTACACTTTAATAACTACACTTTGTTGCACGGGATTTTAAAAACCACTCTAAGCAGCTGTTAAACTTTACTTGATTAATGTTTGATTGACACTTGTCAATCGAGATTTTAAGTGCCTTTCGAAATAAAATGGTCATGTTACCAGGGTTGAAAAGGAAGAAAGCAGAAATTACTTCGAGTCGAATAAAGTCTTGATAGACCGATGGTTTGACAAATCGGTGCTTATCTATAAATAACTACATACCGGAGCCCGTATATGCATAACTTATCAATGATTCGACTTATCGGTACTCGTGTATACATAGCTTGGCGATTATACTATTAGGGCGATTATACTTATCGGTGTATGTCTATATAAAACATATGACTATTCGACTTATCGGTGTATGTCTATACATGACTTATGACGATTCGACTCATCGGTGTATGTCTATACATAACTTATGACGATTCGACTCATCGGTGTATGTCTAAATAAAACTTATGACGATTCGACTTATCGGTGTATGTATATATATAACTTATGACGATTCGACTTATCGGTGTATGTCTATACATAACTTATGACGATTCGACTTATCGGTGTATGTCTAAATAAAACTTATGACGATTCGACTTATCGGTGCTCGTCTATTTAGAGCTTATGACGATTCAACTTCTCGAGTACAATGTTTATGAAAATGACATTCCTCTCATTTATGAAGCATTATACGTCTGCAAAGACCAAGTAATTTGCCTCGGATATTAGAAAATCATTAAGCTCTATTTCCGCAACACAACGATAATTTCCGCCACTTTGTTCATAGTTTTCACCGGAGATAGTAGGATTACGATGTCAGATAATGCTCAAAATAACCAGATCCATTGAGCCTTATTTAAAAACATCAAACTCACATTCATCGTGGTCGTCTTGGAGTCAAGCGAGTTGTAATCTTCGCTTTTGGAGCCCATTTGAAATTCATATGCCCGTTTCGTGCGCTTACTCAAACTCTTTAAACTCATCTCAAGTGAACTTCACACAGCTGATAGCAGCAGGAAGTTTCCCTCCTCCTAGTAGCTTGTCTATAGATAACGCTGGTCATTCATGGTTTCTCCAGTTGTGAAGTACAAAGGAACGTTATCATTTCCCTAACCGTTCTCCTCACGTGCTGTTAAAGTTAACAAGTAACTTATAGACCATTATTATTTTAGCAACCGGAAGTTAGGACTCGAATTTCTTCTGTCAGCGAAAAGAGTGCAGCACCAGGCACGCTAGGGCATGTGTTACGACGGATCCTAACCTTTTTTTTATTGTAACAGATAGAGTCATAATTTATCGGCGGATGTACTGATGCCAAATATTCACTTTCAGAGCAGGGCCGTAACAGGCGTCTCCAAATAAAATACTAGGGGGAGAGGGGAAGGGGTTGGCATATCAAGAACTACTAGGGGGACAGGGGAAGGGGTTGGCATATCAAGAACTACTAGGGGGAGAGGGGACGGGGTTGGAATATCAAGAACTACTAGGGGGAGAGGGGAAGGGGTTGGCATATCAAGAACTACTAGGGGGACAGGGGAAGGGGTTGGCATATCAAGAACTACTAGGGGGACAGGGGTAGGGTTGGCATATCAAGAACTACTAGGGGGAGAGGGGAAGGGGTTGGCATATCAAGAACTACTAGGGGGACAGGGGAAGGGGTTGGCATATCAAGAACTACTAGGGGGAGAGGGGAGGGGGTTGGCATATAAAGAACTACTAGGGGGACAGGGGAAGGGGTTGGCATATCAAGAACTACTAGGGGGACAGGGGAAGGGGTTGGCACATCAAGAACTACTAGGGGGAGAGGGGACGGGGTTGGCATATCAAGAACTACTAGGGGGACAGGGGAAGGGGTTGGCATATCAAGAACTACTAGGGGGACAGGGGAAGGGGTTGGCATATCAAGAACTACTAGGGGGACAGGGGAAGGGGTTTGCATATCAAGAACTACTAGGGGGAGAGGGGAAGGGGTTGGCATATCAAGAACTACTAGGGGGACAGGGGAAGGGGTTGGCATATCAAGAACTACTAGGGGGAGAGGGGAAGGGGTTGGCATATCAAGAACTACTAGGGGGACAGGGGAAGGGGTTGGCATATCAAGAACTACTAGGGGGAGAGGGGAAGGGGTTGGCATATCAAGAACTACTAGGGGGACAGGGGAAGGGGTTTGCATATCAAGAACTACTAGTGGGAGAGGGGAAGGGGTTGGCATATCAAGAACTAAGAAATAAGTCGAACTGCCAAAGGGGATTCCACCGGGTCTTCGTAAATATTATAAATTATGACATGTAATCAGAAGAGAAAAACAGTGACTGTTACCATCTTAAGTCAATTGTCATCTTAAGTCATCTTAAGTCTCTGAAAATACCCCACCGAGGGAGCTTATCTTTCAGGTTCTTTTCAAACATCCCTCTGTAAGAGACCCGGCGAAACCCAACCCGACGAAAATTTCGGCCTACCCGACTAGCCTTTAGCCTCCCCGGCACCCGGTGAAATTTTTAAAATCAACCCGAACAGTTTCTTTCCTATCCGACGTTTAAGTTGAGTGACCGGCGGTAAAAAAAAAATAAGCTGACACGGTGGAAATTTTAAAACCCGTTGAGTTCCACAAAAAATCCGACGAAAATCTAGGTTTCACCGGGTCTGTGTCAAGAGGGGTGTCTGAAAATGAAAGATTAGCTTCCTCGGTGACAGACGCCCCAAAAACGACAACGTTTCTTCATATGCTGCATAAGGGGGTAGTTGCGCAGTAGTATGGATGAAACTTTACACAAATAGGGAAGCTAGGTTCATAAGAATGTGGGGATAAGTGAAAAATGTCGCTTTTGGTTTCCAACCTTTTCGTTGATTTCTTAATCATGTCGATCGCAAAATGCAAGTTATGGTAAAGATCGGCCGATTTATTAGCTTTTATTTGTGTTTGCTTTTGTGTGTTTGCTTAATATCTAATAGTACTGAACCTCCCCCCCCCCCCCCCCCCCCTCCCCGATTTGGGTAACAATTTTCAATATTCTGCAGCAAACTCTCATCTACAGCTGGATCGGACGTAAATCTGATTCCGCAACGTGATACATCGCAAGTGGCTAAACTAAAGCACTATATCAAGTTGTCTCCTGTAAAGCCAGATCCACAGTATTATACTGGAGCAAAAGACACATCAGATTTTAATAAATTACCACTCGGTAAAAAGTCCTGGCACGAGGACCAGGATGGTCAAAACACAGGTAGCCCGAAGGAAAGAGACAATGCTATAAAAATACTCGACTGATTCCGAAAACAAACAAAGAATCTTCTATTGTAGACTACATTCAAAACCCCCGCCGCTAGATACCCGCATCTCGTTTTATTTGCATAATTGAGGAGTCTTTGGTGCTCCGCTAAGTCTTTGGCTAAAACGTGCATTTACCGGTTCATTTCCTTCCACCACCTGTTCGAGATTTCCCATCAGGCAGCGAGAGCACGTGTCGCATGGTTTATTTAGATGTTTACCGGCTCGTGGAGTGTGAGAACTTCACGTTATCCATCGTGCTTTAAAACACACGATGACAATTCGCTTATGTAGCGAGTTGTAAATACGTTCAACCACCATGTGAAATAAGTCCCATAGTCAGGAGGCGAAAATGCTGGCTCATTTTCAGCGAGGGAGTTCAGAGGTTGATTGGTGTGAACTAAATTATGTTCACTCGAACAGTATTGCCGAATTTTTTAACACAGTGAGTTCAATGCTTGCATATTAGATTTTTAAGCGTTACACTAGTCTAATAACCTGTTTTTCTTTTTATTATTTCAGATCAGCAATGCGATATTTTTGGTTATTCCTCCTTTCCTTATGTGAGTATTAATTTTTTAAACTCGAAATATAGAGTTTATTTGCCATTTAATTAATACCGTGGCGAGACTGTTTGTTCGTCGGCTGGATTAATGAGAATGCTATGTCAATTTTCTTTCCCTTTAAACGTTTACCTTATTAAATGTATATGCTCTCTGTAACAACACTTTTTTCTACAAGGTCTTTCCCAATCTCGCTAAAATATTAATTTGTTATCCGCGGTAAATGCTCTATATGGTCTACAACGGGAATGCTAAATAAGCAACTATAAAAAAAAAGCTGAAGTGAAAATAACTTATGGCCGCTAGGTTATGTAACCCTCGGCTCGAGTGCTATTTAGCATAAAGATCGTTTGAAATATCTATTCCCCTTTTCATCCATGAGAGAATTACAATAAAAGCATCGAAGCTTGACAAACCACGCTTCTATTTACTTCTTTTTACGGCGCACAAAATTGCGAATGATAAAACGTTTCGCTTTCCAGTGATGGCTAAAGACTTTTGTCATTGTACAGGCTGGTACAGGGGGTATGGATCACGTTTCACGGACTGGGCCAAATGGCTTTTCACGTTTCACGGGGATCACGTTTCACGGGCGTCGAAATGGACGATTTCACGTTGCTCGTAGGGTGAAAAATGGCTAAATCTCGTTTCAATACCCTTTACCACCCTGAATGTATCGTCGATATATTTATTGTATTTTAAGTTACAATTTGGTATGAGTTATTACCGTTCATGTCAATCAAAACACAAGATTCTGCACTCATGGAGGGAGGGGAGGGGGGTATAAGTTATTACTACCGTTCATGTCAATCAAAACACAAGATTCTGCACTCATGGAGGGAGGGGGGTATAAGTTATTACTACCGTTCATGTCAGTCAAAACACAAGATTCTGCACTCATGGAGGGAGGGGGGGTATGAGTTATTACTACCGTTCATGTCAATCAAAACACAAGATTCTGCACTCATGGAGGGAGGGGGGTATAAGTTATTACTACCGTTCATGTCAATCAAAACACAAGATTCCGCACTCATGGAGGGAGGGGGGGGGGGTGCAGGTTTTTTTTCGCTTTCCCATGCATGACATTTTTACATTTTGGGTCTGCTAGTTATTCTTTCTACTAATCCTGCAACCCCCTTCCCTCATCAAATCTTTATTGCTCAACCATGCGACTCCCAAATTTGGCTTGCTTAGGTACTTGTTTCGTCCTTACGCCAATCGTATTGGGTACGGCATCAACGTCATCCTGCTGCTGATGGTGGTGATAGGACTATGCTCTGCGTATTTCCACGCCACGCTGAGCCTTGTGGGTCAACTGCTCGATGAGCTGGCCATCCTCTGGGTTCTCATGGCGGCGTTTGCTTTGTGGGCTCCTAGATGGCTCTTCCAGAACGGTCCATTTTATGGCAAACGGTACGAGCTTATGTACGGTTGGTGAACTTTACAAGTTGTGATAAAATGCTAGTTTTATTATCTTATTAATCAAAACTAACACTCAACCACAAGTTTTCAATCTAAATTGAGAGAGTATAAATTTTTGGAGCTCGCAAAAAAGCCTTACGAGCCAACGTTTTCTAGATTATTTATTGCTTTCAAATTCTAAACGGGCCGTAGCTAGAAAACTGTTTTCAGGGGTGCAAGCCTCAGGTATTTCTTTTATTTGCTTCGGGTGGAAACAATATTTTTTTCATATGTCTTTTGTAAAATTCCCTTTATGGTATCATAGATGCGGATCTTGTGTTCATTGTCCGCTGGCTACGCCTACCACTAACACTCTATCTCTCACAGGTGTCGACTGGCGTACATCATGGCCACTATCGGTGTAATGGGGACTATTCTCGGCTTCATTTATCCGGCCGCTAACGCCTTCGCTCTTATGCTACTGGGGATACCCTGGGCGGGACTGCTCTTCACAGAGGTCTTCAGGTGAAATTTCCGGCGAAGTTAGGGGTTGGCCTACCGGGTGTGCACTCTCCTAGGACGCAAAAAAAAATATCACTTTCGGCTTATTTGTAATAAAAAAGATGTTGCGTGGAACTAGATGGTTTTGAAGATGTTATTGGCTTTTGCAGGCCAACATAACACCATAAATGTTCTACCCAGACTAACGGGCTCCCTTTATCCGCAGGTACCCCAGTAAACAGGTCCGTCGCCTTGGTGTATTCTGTATCATTTGGTGGTTCACAGCCTTGGCGTGCTGGATAAATGACCGCATTTTCTGTGACATGTGGAAACAGCTGTCGTTCCCATACTTGCACTGTGGATGGCATATCTTCATCTTCATCGCGTCGTATATCGCGTGCGTGCTGTCGGCGTACATTTATGCGGCATCCGAATTCCCTCAGTATAAACCTTCGATTATGTACTGGCCGGGCCCGACATACCATTTCGCGGTCCCGTATGTTGCTGTTCACGAGAACACTGATAAGGACATACATCTTTGATATGAAATGTGCCAGCGGCGGTAAAGCATACGAGCACGCTCGAAATAGTCAAGCCAGCGGTGAGAGAACAAGCGCATGCTCGTGATAGTCAAGCCATTGGTGGGAGAGCACGCGCATGCTCGGAATAGTCAAGCCAGCGGTGGGAGAGCACGCGCATGCTTGGAATAGTCAAGCCAGCGGTGGGAGAACAAGCGCATGCTCGGAATAGTCAAGCCAGCGTTGGGAAAGCATACAAACACGGCCGGAATAGTCAAGCCAGCGGTGGGAAAGCATACGAGCACGCTCGGAATAGTCAAACCAGCGGTGGGAAAGCATACGAGCATGCTTGGAATAGTCAAGCCAGCGATGAGAGAACAAGCGCATGCTCGTGATAGTCAAGCCATTGGTGGGAGAGCACGCGCATGCTCGGAATAGCAAAGCCAGCGGTGGGAAAGCATACGAGCACGCTCGGAATAGTCAAACCAGCGGTGGGAAAGCATACGAGCATGCTCGGAATAGTCAAACCAGCGGTGAGAGAACAAGCGCATGCTCGGAATAGTCAAACCAGCAGTGGAGTTTTGATTACACGAAGCCCTAGGGCTTCCAAGCACCGTCGTAAGCCACAAGGGACAATCTTTTGTATCTCGAAGTATTTTGGACTTGATTCCGATTCGCCTGGCTGTGTCAAGGTCTCTCGCGTTAGAAACCCTCTAACCCTCTGACTTTTTCGAGCCATGAAAGACATGTACATAGGAGATGAATGCCCTAAAATGTTGAGCCACGTGTCTTCAAACATGCCTCTCTCAGCAATCTTGACGCTGCTTGCACAAGTTTGACACCGACCTATTTAATGACTAGCCTCTTATTGGCGCCCTTAATGAATACGGGCACATTACGAGCCCCAGAACACACTGCCAAATACGTATAAAAGATTTCTAAAAATTTAATGTTTGTGCCATAAAATCTCAAATAAAGTACAAATGACATAATTGAAAAATACTAAAATCGCATTACTTGTGCCACATTGGGGACTGACCGGTGAGCCAATCTCCCCTCCTCTTGCCATTCAATGTATTTAGATTTCTTATCTTTGACATTTGAAATCCGTAGCATTGTGCACAGACGTATTGACATCTAATAAAGATGTCCCAATATCTAGAATTTCAGATAATAATGTCACTAATGTCACCCGAAAAAGTAATCTTGAATAAAAGGAATGAAACGGACACGGTGAAAGACACGGAGCGTAAGGTTAGCTTAGTTTCTCTTGAGCTGCGCAGTACTGCGCTAGTTTACCGGCCCATACGTCTAGCACCACATCTACTCGTAGCAGAACCAGGTATGTGAAAACCAGGAATGGAATGGACACCAGGAAAGACGCGGACTCAAAGACGAAGCGCGGGGCGAATATTTTCCATACCATGAGGTGTCGACGATGAAGGGCAGCGGAGCACGCTGTCGCGAGGACCTGCGAGGGAGATAGAGCGTTATATTCACAGTCTAACTGTAGTCACAAATGTAAAAAAAAAGAATTATTGTAAATTCTTTACCAGTCAGCCGCCATTTTGTCATACTAGCAGCTATAGCGCGGGTAGAACAATCTACAATCGCATTGTCACCAGTTTACTTCCTGAGGGTTGACGGAAACCTCAAACGACAAGAGACAAACGATTCTATTACAGTCCGCGCTATTTAACAGGCCATCCGCTCTAAATTACCAGACACATCCTCAAAGAAAAATCATCGGAGATTGTTATGTAATTGACCAACACATCCTCAAAGAAAAATCATCGGAGATTGTTATGTAATTGACCAATGGTAAAATGGTGACATTGCCGCTTTTTAAAAGCATTTTAACAACTGAATTTGACGAAATGTATAACAGACTAACATGAAACAACCGGAAAGCACAGCCACCAACTTGGTTGTCAACGACTTTAAAGGGAAGCTTTTATACGCGCACATGCATCATATTGATTTGCTGGACTGAAGACATTGCTTTTCTATGGCAATACTGTAAGGGGGTGCACAGACATAGATGGCATGTCTTAAGGTGTAAGATTATGCATACCCCTAGCTAGGCGCCTGAGTGTATAGCATCAATTATACCTTAACTCCATTCAAGAAAGTGTAGCGCAGCAGAAGCGCAAACACCTGTTCCCTGAACAATTGTGGATAATCGCTGAGAGAGAACTCGCCCTTATCATTGGCGTCTGTTTTGGTCAGCAGTCTGCTCGTCAATTGTCGCCATAACAACAGAAGAGGCAAAGATACAGCGAAGAGCACATGAGACGCAAAGGTATTCAGGAAAATGAGCAGACCTGTGAACCAGACAAAAAATATTCCCTTAACATTGCACCATCCACCCTCATAAACTTCAACCTTACCACAACGAATGAATGAATGAATTTGGGAAGCTGAGCATATGTATAACATTGTCAAGTCAAAGGCATAGAAGGGGCATCATGCAGCCACAATATTGTCGAACCACAGAAAACAGCTTACATCAAAATTGTTGGTTTTAGTGATAGGAGCAAAATCGAAAAAAAAATAAAAGGAGAAAAACACTCGGAGTATATGATTCTCACAAGACCATACATTACCAGGTAATACAATGTTGTTAGCATATTGCTCCCAACTCCTTACATTACCTGGTAATACAATGTTGTTAGCATATTGCTCCCAACTCCTTACATTACCTGGTAATACAATGTTGCTCATATCACCAGGAAGTCCAACAAATGCTGCTTCAAATCGTATACCAGGGATAGTGGCCTGGTGTCCAGTCGAGTAGAAATACTGACTAGAGAGCAGGCTCCACACGGCCACACAATTCCAAGAAGGGCCTGGAACAATAACAAATTTCAATCATCATACAGCATATAAAATTTTGGGGTTTTTTTTTATATGAACATTTTCTTTGATTATTCAGTTTTTAAACAATCAACACTCTAATAATGGATACCTTTGGTAGAAGTGCCATATAAAATGGAGGATACTTGGAAATTGTTTTACAGAACTTGAGCGCGACCAAGAAAACCGTGAACACCGGGAATATGTATTAAACTTTTGTTCCGACCAATCACTCGCGAGATATTAAAACATTCAATTAGAAACACGTCTCAACAAGTCTCAGTGTCTGAATTCTCGCGTCTGATTCGTCAGAAGACAATAAACATTCCACACATATTTTTATGTGTTCACGGTTTCACTGGTTGCGCTGTAATTGGGTAGAGAGAAATATCAAAAATTCTAGTTTAAATCATTAAATTCGATAGATCCGACTTTGTTTTGAAAATCCAAAATTCTCATCATTTTAAAAAAACACAACTTAACCAGCATTACTTGATACTTTATAAATAGAAATGAACTGTAGGTTGGATTGAAATTCACCGCGATTCAAGAGGTTTTGAACACTACTGAGATGAGCATCTAGTTTGCATAGGCTTAAAGCCGCATTGTCACCAGTTTACTTCCGGTCGATTACGTAAAAATCTCCGATGATTTTTAACGGAAAACGCGAATATTTCAAAATATTGAAAGCAGTGTGTCTATTGGAAGTTTCTTTGAGGATATGATTGATAATTTAGAGCGGATGGCCTGTTTAATATCTCGGATTCTAATAGATTCTTTTGTTTTTTAACGGTTGAGGTTTCCGTCGGACCTCCGGAAGTAAACTGGAGACAATAGGCTTTAAAAGCCTATCAAACCAAACGTCATACAGGTTGAATTGGCAGGCTTTAAATATTATATGCATTGTGTTATGACATGACTTTTTTTCTACTGAGTTTGGAGATTTCTTGAAAAAAAAAAGCCTACATACTGTATGATTATAAAATGTAACTGATAGGAAGTCTGCTAACCGGTTATTATTACCAGGACTGAGTGGACCATGTGAGGTTTGGCTGAGTCCCGCAACGTAAGCATCAATTTCCAGGAACAATACCATCTGCCCCAGCATGAGTACAACAGAGCCTGCCATTCCATCGCCAAGCAAAAGTAACAGTGGCAATGCCAGGCAGCCAATCAGGATCAAAATAGGGGAGGAATAGACTGACCCCAGGCCATATACCAATGGGAGCTTGTCACTTAGTCCCGGCGCATTACTCCGCTCCACGCCTTGCCACCGTTGCTTGACCTCCTGATAAACAAGTTGTAGTGCTCTGGAATCAATCTCCCTAGAACCCAATTGACTGGCAAGGGGGCTCTTCAGCATGGTGTGACTGTCACGCAGTAAGGTGTAAACACAAAGTGGTTGCCATAGCAGCAGAGAGATTGTCAGAAGGCATAACCAGTATGCGAACTCTGGGAGGATTACCTGCTGCCATAACTGAAGATTAGGAAACATGTCACTGGTGGCAGCAGGAATTATTTGTAACACCCAGTGCACGCCTATAATAACAGCAGCTAAGGGAATGGCAAGCTTGATACACAGAACTGCAGGGGAGGTCCCATTCAAGTTGCCTTGGTAACGTAACCACAGGTGTATTGAGAGCGGTATAATGGCAAGGCAGAGCGAAGAGAGGATGAATCTCTCATTGAGGTTCACCCCTGTGCCTACCAAGGCACCCATGGGCTGCAAAAATGTTGAGGGCTGGCAGTTCTTTTGTTCCTCTCTGCAAGCTCTGAATACTGCATTCATCCTGCCACAACATACAAACAAAAGTGCAGCAGCAAGAATGATAAATGAGTTTGTGGTTAAAAATTGGATCACATTGAATTTCTTTGTGTCTTTCTTGTGTTTCTTGAGAGTTCCATTTGTTGCAGACTTAGGAACTGGCTTTGAAACAAATGCTTTAGGCTGAGCGATAGAAAATATCACATTGAATGCGACCATTGAGGAAGTCAGAAATGTCAGCCCAGAGTCTTCATAGACAATATAACTGTTTGAAAATACTCCAGCAACAAAGGCAAGAAATACCATAATCCCCATCAGATCTCTTAGGCTTGTCCCCACAAATAGTTTCTGAGTGGATTTTGCAGCTTTAAGTACGGCAGCTGATAAAAGAATGAACAAAGCTCCACCTAAAGCTACAACCACAATGTCTTTGGAGGACAAAGGTAAAAACAGAAAAGCACTTGTACCGAGTGTGACAAGAATTGGTGCAGCTCCTAACAACAAGTCTATGTGTCTTCGCAAGATGCCAGGATTCTGCAATGTGTTCCATATAAGATAAAGAGACAAGACTTGGGCTACTACTCCAACACTAATTGACACTAAGTCAAACTTTGCCCACAGACTCTCACAAAGTTTCCTCACTCCCGTTAAATACTCTACATGTTTCGTCTCCAATTCTGAGAGAACTTCAGGGTTGAAGTTTCTCCAATAATTCGTATCTTGGGCTTTGAAAGCCTCCACAAGCTTAAGGTAGCTGTTCTGGGCATCAAAGAACTGCTGTTTCAGAAATGCAAGTTTATCTTGGGGAATCTCTCCAGAAACTTGTTCATACTTCACTAAATATTGATTTACTTGGAGAGAATTCGCATAAAGCACTTCCAGCCTCTTAATTTGTGTTGACCACACTTGACGACTATTAACAGGCATATCTGTTGGCATGGTTACATGCCTATCAACCTGTGTGAAAAGGTCTGCTATTACTTTTCCAAGGTTTCCGAATGGCACAGGTATCCCAAGCATCAGGGATAGGGTGGGTACAAGGTCTACCTGAGCGATGGTGTTTTCTTCCTGCAATACAAAATAAAAACACATCTCTAAATTATATACTTCTTACATTCACTTTTTCTAGTGTTTATTGTTTCTAAAGTTTATTGTTTCTAAAGTGGACCCTCCTTTGAACTCCCAAAACGGCTCAAATGGGATAGAAAAAGACAGAGACTTCTTGTAAGACTTCAGCCTTTATTGTATACCAAAATCCACTACTAATTCTTTTATTTTTAATACTTTTCTATGCCCATTTATAAACTTTAGTATCGAAGCGGTTTTATACGAGAAGACCACTGAACTTGGGGCGAATGTGGTGTATATATTAGTGGCTTCAGACACACGTCTCATGATCTGATGTCCACTGGTATGTAGACCAAGAGTTGGCTCTTTGAGTTAATGCGAACTGTTCACAAAGCTTTTGCAAACATTGTTCGTGAAATCCATGAACAACATTTGCTAGGCTGTTCACAAACAAATCCAAACTAAGGGTCCGGCGGACAGGAATACATGATTCAGGGCTAGTTGATATTCACTTTGCGTCTCTCAACATGTTACAAGTTTTACTCAATAACTCCACGTAGTCAAGTTAGTGCTGGATTTATAATAAGTACTGTTAGGGAAGATTATTTTAGGAAGCTCTTTTTAACATTTAGAGATGCATGCTGAGGAAGCTAGGTATTGACAAGTTTTACTCAATAACTCCACGTAGTCAAGTTAGTGCTGGATTTATAATAAGTACTGTTAGGGAAGATTATTTTAGGAAGCTCTTTTTAACATTTAGAGATGCATGCTGAGGAAGCTAGGTATTGACAAGTTTTACTCAATAACTCCACGTAGTCAAGTTAGTGCTGGATTTATAATAAGTACTGTTAGGGAAGTTTATTTTAGGAAGCTCTTTTTAACATTTAGAGATGCATGCTGAGGAAGCTAGGTATTGACAAGTTTTACTCAATAACTCCACGTAGTCAAGTTAGTGCTGTATTTATAATAAGTACTGTTAGGGAAGTTTATTTTAGGAAGCTCTTTTTAACATTTAGAGATGCATGCTGAGGAAGCTAGGTATTGACAAAACTACAAATGTAACCAGGATAAAAACTTAAAGGTACATACCTTCAGGTCATGAGCTATATCAAGAGGTTTCTTGGAATATACAAATAAAGCGGCATCTAGTTCATCATCACTGTCACCTCCATGATCCCCTGTCCTTGTCATGCCATGGTCACCAAGCACAAACAACACACTTTCATCGTCCAGTTCTTCCATAACAGACCTAGAGAAACAATGGACAAACATTGAGGTTTGAGCACATATTGGAGAATTACAAGTTTTTCTTTTTAAGCAAGAAATCCAGCGCTCAAGCCTATATGATGGGAGATATAGATATGCCTTGAGACTTGTTGTTTTATTTACATTATTCAACTGAAGACAGGATGACACCATAACAGGGCATGCGGTAGCCCAACAACAGGTTCCCCAGGTTTTTCCCACCAAAATGACCCCAACTAACTTACCTAATAACTTTATCCATCTGCCTCAGCTTGTCTGCCATCGCCGCATGATAAGGACCATATCGATGACCGCAGTGATCAACACCAAGGAAATGACCAATCAAAACATCCCAATCCTTTTGCCGTAGCTCAGGAATAAGATGTTTTATTACTCCATTATCCACAGTATGAAGATCTTTCACATTAAATGAAGGAAATGGGTAAGACTTGTGGAATGCATCAGGAAATAAGTCTGTCCAAGTGTCATCACCCATGAATGTAATCTTTTTACCGTGTTCTACTAGTTTTCTGATAATGTTGTCCTCTTTAATGTCATAAGTGGCAAAGTTGCTTCCTGCATCTACAAAAGTTGGGAGGCTTCCTGGAAAAAAAATATCAAAAAAGTAAATGACTAAAATAAATCAGACATGACAGTACTTAAAGCTGCACCAATCCTGAAACACAGACACATAGTCAGGGTTTGCTGATTGTAAATGAAACATACACCTATTTCAATAGACATTGTCAGTGCAAATGGCGAATGGCAATTCACAGTTCTAAGACCAATCACTGCTTATCGGTATATTTTTTGTAAGAATAAAGATGATATGTAATATAAATGCAAAAATTATCAATATTTTTTTACATTCAATATAAATTTGATGAGTTCCATGTTATTTTTTTTATAGAAGATTTGCACTGACAACATATTTTGAAATAGGTATATATATTTTGGAAAAAAATGTGTAAAATATTTCTAAAGGCGCTGAAAAAGAGGGGGAGGGGAGGATTGATAGGTATATATATATGTTATTTCCCAGCTGGGAGGTCCGTACCGTGAAATACTGTGACCGAAGTCTTGAAAAAACTGACCGAGGCTGAAGGCTGAATTCAGTATTTTCAAGGCCGAGGTCACGGTATTTCACGATATCGACCGACCCTTAGCTGGGAAATTTATTTTTTTATTTTTTTCCTCAATAGAATTTCCAACTTTGTTTACCTAACGGGCTTATGGTTCTCGAGGCAAGGTTTCACTTCTGACTTTTGTCGATGTTCGTATTATGTTCACTCATGATCATTCAATAAACTCCATTTTGTATTTCCACACAACACTTTTAATCCTCCAGAAATACAGAACCTCCAAAGAAAACATTCTCTGGGTTTTGACCAACAATTTTGTAAAATAATTTAGTCCAAACTGATGTGTCGTTCTCAATTCGAATTGATCGCAGAAATGTTTTCTTTGGCTTTAAATCCTCCACAGACAATAAGATATATTCACTAAAGAACTTCTCTTGAATGTGGATACGTTAAGCTGGTTATGCAGGTAAATTCCTAGAGTGATTTGTCTATTTTCTTCGTATGAAGAGACAATTTGCTGCCTTTTTTTCCAAATAAACTTTCAGGAAACTTGAAATTGTTGCACGCGTTGCAAATGGCAGGAAATTGTCAAAACACAGGGAGTTGGAAGCAGATTTTCCGTAAAGTCAATGATTCTAGATAAAAGGACAAATAAAATGCTGTTTTAGTGTGAAGATCTATAACCTCTGGAATAGAAATCAAGTCATGTCAGATGGGCATTTTACAAATCAACTCACTATTTCAAGCCTTTGAGGTGAGCGGTCCTGTATCGCGGGGTCCGGATACCGGACCTCATGACAGCCAATCAGAGCACGTGATTTGATGGATACCAGACCCCGAAAAAAATAAATTTGTTTATTTAGCAGCATGAGAGCTGAATTACAGGCTAAGCACAATGAATACTTACTAATTTAAACAATACAAATATTTTACAGTGAGAAATTCAGAAATAAAACGTTTAGTATTGCGAGTCTTAAAGCCATGTGTTTGCAGGCGTCTTAACAATTAATAGTTTGTTATTTTCAAATCTTCTGCTATCTGCTACATAATAATGCAGACTTTTGGAATTATAATATTCCATGAAGGCTTTGCATGCAAGATGCCTACAGGTCTCTAAGGTCGGGAGGCCAGACAGTTGCAGTGCATCCTAATACTGGCTACCAGGCTTCAGAGATGTAACAAGGAATATCTGAAAACAGGCTCGTAGCCAGGATTTTGAGCGAGGTGGTTCATTTTTCCATTTCAGCGGACCAAATGTCTGGTATACCCCTCTCCTTGCCTTATTACATTAGGCAATCAATCTTGTATTTAAAATGTTATTAATAGGGTACTTTTTAACATATAGCAATAAAAATAAAGCTAATTATTATAAAAAGATTTTTATAGTCATTTTAAAGACATATTGATGTGCACGGTATACGTTTCTCCATCCAAACATTATATATTTTTGTTTGCTCTGAGCGGCCCTTCAAGCCGGGTGGGGGGGGGGGGGGGGGGGTTCGTCCGAACCCCCTGGCTACAGGCCTGGAAAATATAGCTAAAGCCTTTTCAATGAGTGATCAAATTAGTGAGCAGTAAACAGTAACTATATCTTCTACAGGAAGACCACATTTCTTTAGCTTGTTTAATGCATAAACACAACAGTTAGCTTCCTTGATAACATGTTTGCAGTCGACCCCCTATGACAGGTCCTCTGAAATGTTAACACCAAGAAGCTTAAAGGACTTGACATGTTCAATGAGGGCACCACTGGTGGCAATTAAGGGATGTTCTTATACAAAAACAATATAAGTATCTGAGGGCCCTATATCCCACTAATACTTAACTTACCAGTCGTTAACCCTTTTAACCTTTGCATTGTAGTAGTAGGTGGGTCAGCTTTAAACCTGTAGAGCCATGCCCTGTTTGGTTCACTCTTTAAGACCTTGTGAATAGAGGTTAGCTTATTCTGATAAGACAGTGTCTTGTTTTCTTCGACGTTATCCTCAAAATGAACAAAGTCATATCGAAGCGCGTCAATGACTAGAATGACAGCTTTCTTGTACCGTGCCCGGACCCAACAACCATGAGGAGGAGGGGACATCTGGTTCGGGTCTCTTTCGGTCGTGAAATGGTCCCAATTCGTCAGGCTCCCATTGAATGAAGCCTCGCAGGATGTTTTTTCGTCAATAACGATCCGTTTCAGAAGAAATCCTCGCGCGAACAGAAGCACACTCGCTACAAATAGTGCAGATAGACACGTGAACAGAAAAACCAACTTGACGCCGTAGCCCATACCTTAAATCTTGCTAAACGATACTTGAAAATACGCCAGGGACGAAAATTCAATGCTCTATCTCATGAACGAGTTCCTTAAAATACAAGGGTAGCTATTGCTCTCGAGTATTCAATAAAATACAAAGCTTGAAATACAAAACTCAAGGCGTCCGCCATTTTTTTTAAGAGAGAAGGCGCGGATGCTATAAAGGAAAAGGTCTACCACAGCCAACCCACAAAATAACGCTTATTCAAGTTTACTACTTTTTCAGTTTCAGAATATTAAGACGTTTTCGTCCGCCTTTTAATATTTTCTTTGAGTTCAAGTTATCATATTTGTCAAATTTTATTTTTCTCATTTTTGGTAAATTAATTTTTTGGGTCATTTCTAACCGTCACTACTTGGGATACCTGTGGTTCTGTTTCACTTTCGGTTTTCAAGATGGCGTCCGAATCTGACTGTGATTCTCCGTGTGTATTCCCTCGCTCCATCCCCGGCACTGTGCTAGACGATTTATGCAGGTGATACCTATGCATAAAGCAGCTTTTATTCTACCTTTATATGATTTATTAAGCCTTTTTGTTTTGCTTTTTAGTCGATTTTTAATTAATATCCCGGACGAGGAGAGGAAAGACGTGGTCAGACTGTGCTTTCAAGTCGAAACCGCGCATTGGTTTTATCTCGATTTTTACCGGCAAGAACGACCGGAGTTACCCGCTTGTGGACTCAAGGAGTTTACAAAGATTAATATCCTTTTCCAAACAAACTATTTCATGTTGTGATCGCACTTTTATAACGTGGAACTTCCCCATTAGATGAGCGGTAATGATCAACCAGGGCTGGTAACCTTCTATGCTGTTTTCTGGTGTTGCAGAGCACCATAAATGCTAATCTGCTGTCACGTATTTACTTGTTTAATTGAAATGATGTGTCCATATTCAGTTGTTCATATATGTGATAGAAGAAAGATTATGTTTTAGACGCATGTTTAGTAAAAATACGGCTTCATTTGGCTTCATACTCGTTAGACAACAGACTATTCAGCTCACTACATGGACCAGAACTAGACTAACAAAATTCTGTTGTTTCTGTTGTTTGAGGCAATGAAAATGTTTGATTGCCTCAAATTGACTAAAAAGACAAGTGCAGTTCAATAATCTGTTTGTGACTACATAAGGTACTCATGCCTATTATTGGCCACTTCGTATTATGGGCCACCTGAAAATAATGTCAAACATTTCATAAACTATGAAGAACAAGCCAAAAATGACACATCGATTCGAAGTAACAACGTCCGTGAAACATTTTTTTCAAAGCTTTTTACGATTGTTTATTATTTTGCTTAGCTAGGACAATTTATTCATAGGCACCGTAAAATAACGCACGAAAAATTGTCTTTGAGTTGAAAATGCGAGGACGAAAAGAAGCCGTAAAATTCTCCAACATTTACCGATCGCGATAAAAATCGCTCAGCAAATATGCCATTCTGTTGTTGATGTCCCAGGGTGCTTTCTGGCCTTTGTTTCAGCCTCGGTTTCCTGTGATCTGTCATTGTTTGAGCTTCGGTCACATGTCCTATTATCGGCCACTCGAACGATTCAAAACAAATTTGAGCGATTTGCTAGTTTTGCCGTGCAGTGTGACACGCGCTCGTAATGTTTTCACTCTCTTAGTACAGGGCCAAATGATGCTTAAATTGATGCATAGTATGGTAGACATGTTAAGCAGTTAACTTTCTGACTAGTTGACACAATGGTTTGATTCGATCAAGGATTTTTTTAAATACTGGATACAATTCAACAATCAACCAGATTCTCATTTCTCACAAAACAAAGCTCTTTTTGATAAATGCAAATGCTTGTTGAATTCAAAGAATGTACATAAATCCAAGTTTTACTGTTAATCTCCTTGACACTTAACACTTTTTAACAAATTCCCATTTCTCAATAAGACAGACCAACATGTTGATGAGATATTTGATAACTGGCAAAAGTACAAGTTTAGTGTCCCTGTTTATGGGGCCATAATACTGAATGAGGCATTGGATAAGGTACTGTTCGTTCTGGGGGTATTTTGGGTTAAAAGGGTAGGGGTGACAATCAGAAAGCAAAAAAGTACCTCAAAAGACATTTAACAATCCTTAAAAACTACTAGTAAGCTTAAGAATTACCCTTGAAAATACCCATGAAACACATCACCTTTTTAAGGTTTGACAATTACAAAAAATACCTGTAGTTTGTCTTGACAAGAATTTGTTCAGGCAAAAAAATACCAACCACTAATTTCAATGAAGGGTCACCCCTACCATTTGGCCCCCCTCTGGCTTATTATATTAGAATTCATGCAGGTCTCACTAAGATATGAGAATGCTGATATAATTTAAATTGGTGTCTTTCTGGATTCTACATTATATTTGTTAGTTGTTGTTTTTTTACGAAATATAGAATATTTTATCTTTAATATTTATTCATTGTTGTTGAATTTATTGTTTTGTGACCTCCGAGAATATAATATATATCCATTATTGCTGAATTTATTGTTTTGTGACCTCCGAGAATTCAAATCGATTTCTTGTCTGGGAAGAGCGCATTGTCAATCATACAACCGTGATCAATCAATACTCTTGCTGTGTGCAGTCAAATGGTTTATGACAGAACAGTCTAAACATTAAAGTTATCTATTGGCTTAGACATTGATAGACTACTAACTATTCCCAAACAAGATAAGTCCCCTATTTTGGATTTGGTCACAAAACCTCTAATTTGGCTATAAAGGTAACAATATTATCCACACAACATGACTAAAAGCTGTTGTTTTGTCTAGTGTCTGCTGGTTCAACCTTTTATGTCTCGTACCAGCTGGGGCTTCCCAAAAGGCAAAGTCAACAAAGATGAGAATGAGTTTGATTGTGCCATCAGAGAGGTATGCTACTAAACTAATAAATATTTCTTCCTCTGTCTTGTAATAAATGTGTGAGGTGTATTAAATCCTCTGTTGTATGTGTCATCTATCTGTCACCTGTAGGTACTGGAAGAGACTGGGTTTGACATCACGGCTTATGCAAGTCCAGATCAATTTTTAGAACACAGTATCCATGATCACCTGGTAGGGGAAACATTATTATTAATTATTGTCCTTGTTATAATTTTTGTTTATTATACTACTCTACTTCTCTGTCATGTATTTAATCTTTAACTATTTACTGATTTACTTCAGAGTTACCTTAGTAGTTTTACTAAGATGGACTGTACCATGTTTTGTAGGTCCGACTCTACATTGTTCCTGGAGTCCCTGAGAACACTCACTTCCAGACACAAACAAAATGTGAGATTAAGGTACTATGGAGCTGTATTCTATACTTAACATCTACATATATATATATATATATATATATATATATATATATATATATATATATATATATATATATATATATATATATATATATATATGTATATATATATATATATCTTGGTTTGTAGGAAAAAAACACGCGAACTACCGTTTCATCTCTACAAGCCTGTTTCGTGGTTGCCCACTCATCAGGAGATTTATTCTCTCTCCTCCTGATCTCCTGGGAGTGCCCACTCATCAGGAGATTTATTCTTTCTCCTCCTGATCTCCTGATGAGTGGGCAACCACGAAACAGGCTTGTAGAGATGAAACGGTAGTTCGCGTGTTTTTTTTCCTACAAACCAATATATATATATAATATATATATATATATATATATATATATATATATATTACTTGTGTATCACATTTATTATTGTGGTGAACTCAGAGGTGTACAGTAGCCAAGCCAAGCAGTGTTAGGGTGCGTGTACTGTATGACAACTCTCGATTCCGCAGTCATCAATACCCCAGACAAAGATTCAGCATTTTTTGTTCAAATAAGAACAAAAAATGCTGAATCTTTTAAATACTGTAAAAGGTTGTTTTAGGGCTCCTTATGCCCTAAAACAACCTTTTACAGTATTTAAGACATATCCCTTTTTTAATTTGTGTGTCCTGGTAACCTTCCATCTGTTACTATGTAAAGCAGTGAAGATTAATCTTATACATATCTTATAAACATGTTATCCAAGGTTTGTGGCTGATCATCTATTTTTTGGCACTCCCTGCTTACACCCATAATGCCTTAAAACTTTCATTTACAGTTGATTTTTTTGGTTTAGAAATTATGCTTCTTTGTTATCTTTACTATATCTTTTACTACCTGAATCATTTATGATTTTATACTTACAGGGTATCCAGTGGTTTGTGGTTGATTATCTCCCCACCAACAAGAGGGATCAAGTGTGTAAAGACAATCTTGGCCTCAACCCAAACTGCTTCTACATGGTGTACCCTTTTGTTAAGTAAGACAGCTTCCTAAAAGCAAAGTTTGATGAAGACTGCTCTTTATAAGTATTTTGTTCCTTCAAATAGAGGTCTACGTCGATGGATATCGAAGCAAGGAAAATTTGGACGATCTGAAAAACATAGTGAAGCTGTGGTAATATTTCCTTCTTCATCTTGTATTTGCATTTACTCAATGCTAAAATGAAACTAAACGAGCTTATAGACTGTATTAAGTGCTCCAGGCTTTCACCACTGGACCCGTGTTGGCATTTACCAGCTCGTTATCTCCAGGGCTTTGGAAGTGCTGCTCCAGTTCTTTCATTTATTTGATTTCTTGATTGAATTGAGGTTGAATTGAAGTGCATGATAGTTCTGTGACTACTATATGTAAAGTATCAAAATCACAAATCCTTACTCTAGATACCTTTCTCTCTAAATACTATGTCCATGTCATCTTTGTTAGGAGATGTCAAGCCCTGCTGAACAGCAGCTTCAGAAATTGTTAGAGAAAGAAGAAGCTCGACTGGAACAAGACAGAAAAAAGGCAGCTTTGGAGAAGCGACGGAAACAACAGCAGGAGAAATTCCAACTTCAGCACCAACTAAACCACCCTCTACGACAACACCATCATGCCCATCGACAACAACTAAAGGAGGCAAGAGGTGAGGATGTATGGGGGACGGGAAAGGAAGAAAAGGTCATATAGGGCTAGAAATCACCACGTCATTAATAGGAACTAAAGGAGGCAAGAGGTGAGGATTTATGGGAGACGGGAAAGGAAAAAAAGGTCATATAGGGCTAGAAATCACCTTGTTATAGGAACTAAAGGAGTGAAGAGGTCGAAAAGGGGAGGGGGTAGGATAGAGGATGAAGGAGGTAATCAGTTTAACAACAACATCAGAAGTAGGCAAGAGGTGAAGAGGGGGGGGCACCATATCCATAGACAACAACTAAAAGAGACAAGGGATAATTGGAAAGAGTTGAAGTTGAAAGCGCCTGGTCACCAAGTAAATCAGTAGCAACCAAAGGAGGTATGAGATGAAGATGGAGGGAGATGAAGGAGGGCTAGAGCAAAATGTAATAGGGCTTAATGGGTGGCATATTTAGGAAGTAAATACTGACTAGAAAGGCGCCAAGACATTAAATGAATACAAGAAACGAGAGGTACAATATAAGTACGAACTTTGAGATAATGTAATTTAATCAATGGAATAAGACAAGACAAGGGCAATTCCCTTTATTTACTTAGAGCAAACATATTTAAACCGCATTGTCACCAGTTTACTTCCGGTCGATTACGTAACAATATCCGATGATTTTTAACGGAAAATGCGAAAAATATTTCAAAATATTGAAAGCAGTGTGTCTATAGAAGTCTCTTTTAGGATGTAATTGATAATTTAGAGCGGATGGCCTGTTAAATATCTCGGATTTTAATAGATTCTTTTGTCTTTTAACGGTTGAGGTTTCCGTCGGACCTCTGGAAGTAAACTGGTGACAATGCAGCTTTAAGACGTTATATTTGACTCGGCAGGTTACCAACCACGTGACAACCGTTCACCAGTCGAACACGAGCAGTCCCAAACACCGGTGAGGATCCTCCAACGCGCAAATACCGAGCAAAGCGTCACGCAATCCCGTGATCAGATAGCCAACCGTGACAAGCGCCCCGTCACGCCACCTCAGTCGGAACCGCGTGACCAGCAGACCCCCAGCCCTTTGATGCGGCTTTTCACGGGGAAATTAGAACCCATGAGCCCAGAGCAGATGTCGCGGTTACCCTTTGCGCCGATCGACCGAGCCCCCGTGAGCTCCTTTTATGGCAGTGTCACGCAACCTGGCGTGATCTATTCGAGTCACATAAGCGACCATCGCCGAGTGAGCTCTCCGCGGGGCGGTAAACCGGAAATGGACCCTATTATGAAGCTTCGACTGTTGACGTCACAGGAACCGAAAGAGCCGTCTCAAATCAAGGACACTCCTGTGTCCAGATTCCATTTTACCGCTTCTGCTTTTACAGATTTTAAGTTCGATAGGGAGGCTATCCTAATGACGTTACCATGACGACGGTTTTAGATAGAAGCAAGAACGTGTTTTACCGTAGGCGTTGATCCGATAAACAAGATACATAACACGTAGCGACGGCGGGCTGTCTGGACGAGCAGTTCTTATCAGACTCTTTTTTTAGTAGATCTAGAAAGACTACAGACAAGTTGTAGAGAACTAGATGGTCTGCGTAGGCGTGGTGTAGACAAGCTATAAATCAACACAAGCTTGAAAAAGTAAGTTGGACTCCTCTGTGAAATAGAGTAGTTGCGCTGACGTGTTGACGTTACTTCTTTTTTGGAGATAAAGCAACTACTACGTAAGCGCAACTGTTTCACAGAGGCGTCCAACATACTTCACCTTGTGTTGGTTTATAGCTTGTCTTTTTTTTTTTTTTTTTATTTACTCGCGTTGACCAGCTTTCTTTTCGCAACACTAAAAGACTATAAGTCGTATTGACGTTTGAACTTATCTAGCCTGCTGCCGGCTTTCCGGAGATTCGGGATTCCTGTGGCGAGGGAAAAGGTCCACAGGAATCCCGAATCACAGGAATCCGTAATCAATGCAAATACATGCAAACGAATCTTCATTTGTACGCATTTGCATTGAATACGGCTAATGGATAATAACGTTTGAACTTAGCCTTAGACTCCAAATTTTAAGTAGGTTGGCTCATTCTTTGTGTAGAAGAGGGGGACTTACGCTGCATTCACACCAAACCATGTTTAGTTAAACAAGTCTTTTCTTTATTGATAACTTGCCAAGTTTTTCATGGTATTGAATTCTTACCAGCTCAATGATCCCTTAGTTTTGTTCTTGGTTCTGTCTGGGAGATTGAGATTTAAACCAGTTTAATTAAACCACCTTTAAACTGGTTTAAGTGCTGGTGTGAATGCGGTATTTAAAATAGAGAAAAGGGGCTTTCCAAGATATCGTTTCCCCTTTTATACACAAGGCATTTTTGGACCCAACATGAAGCTATACGAATACGTATATTTCTACATTAGACTAACAATGATGTTCTTGGAGTTTGGTTACTTCATATGCACACCAAAAGCATCTCCCGTCAACAATTATCGAGATTGAACACGCAATAGAAAAGACAGGGTCGAGGTGTATGCGTGTGTCCAATTATATGCCAAGGACTTACTTCCCTTCCTCTTTAATCCTCTCCTCTCTTAAGCGAAACCGAATGTCTCCCCTTATTAGAGGCATTAGAACATAACCGCAGATACTTCGAAACGCCCATATGACCTCGTTATCAAAACGATAGTGATATCGGAAAGCCATAGGCTTACTCTGGATTTACATTACACCGGGTCTTATTCGGACTGCTATATAAGACGCACTGTGCTGCCACGCAGTTTACATGGATGAGAAAGTGTTAGTATTTGAATGCCCCTTTTGGTTATGCGGCAAGTACAGACACTGGAGATGGACTCTGGCCTTCTTCAGCGGTTCTTTAACGTCTCACAATAACAGGTTTGTTAGCTAGGTTTTGGCGAGACGGGACCGCCATTTAACGTAGTCATCCGAGCCACGAGGGGTACACAGTCACCAATGTAGAGAGCCAGGTTTTTGCACCTCTGGAAAAATTCCATGTTCGTACCCTGGTCCTCTTGCTTGAGAAGCGAAGCCCGTGCCACTAAGCTATCGCACCACTATAGCATGCGTACAGCCGGGAATAGTTCCGTTATTAATATGAACTATTTCCGACTGCACGCAGTCTACACCTCCAAAGTTTCAACATAGTATCACCAAAGTGTCAACATAATAAATATATACAATTGCAACCAAAACGAGAAACACAATCGCATTTTGTGTCTTTTTCTTTTTCCCTTGTGTTAGAATCCTTGAAGTATTTAGAATGTATAAGCCAACGCACTTTGGTTAATTACCGGAGATTCTATTGCATAGTCCCTCATACTCAGGAGGACACAGAATTGTGTCTGTATACTTAAAAAAAATAGTCACAGTTAAATACAGTCGTATGATCATACTCTCTTTCCGCACTACAGTGAAAAAAAGTATAAGATTAGCTAGCCCCCTTGTGTCAATTGTGTTATGGGTTCCCTACCCTCCCGTCCCCCCAGACCAAAAGAGGAATTTGACCAATTTTGCTTGTATCAAAGTTATTACGCCCCAGTCTTCCGCCAAATTAGTACTCGTGTAGACTTTGGAGGAAAGCGGATAAGAGAGGTGAGTTTAACACATTTTACAGGGTATATAACCATTTCTTATTCATGTACCGGCGTCTCTAAACGATGAAATATGTATTTGTTGTCTTCCTAATGCACCAGCCGAGCTTATTCGAGTGATCGCATTTTTGAAATTATTATTACTTAAGTATACTTAATATCCAACTCTTATTGCCTGTAAGAAAAAATACTTTACATAAGTTACACAATATGGAAAGTGCCTTTACCTTCTGAGAAAAAACTGTTGCGGTAACTTAAATCCATTTGTATATATGCGTTTTGGCTAAAGTCATGTACGATGTTGTGTTCTTGTCACAGGTTTATGCGGCTGAAATTTGATCGATCGGAGCTCGAAATCGTTATGAACGGTTTCAGCTGCAGCGAAAATAACAACGTAAGTCCCTCAAATTTAATCCCAAAAGCTTAATAAACGATCAAAAGTTGTATATAACTGTTAACAATAGCTAGGTGTCGAGCGAATGTGTCAATGTTTAGTAGAATTGTCGGTATTTCGATGTTTACGAGAAGCGGTCCCTGTTTGTTGTAGTTTTGTCACGCACGCTTATTAACCAAAACGTGACATCTTAAAACTGGAGATTTCTAGATGTAACTGATGTTTATAGTGCTTTAAAGAAAGCTTTCTTTTTCTTTCAAAACATTTATTTCTGTTATCTGTATTATGAAGTATGTTTGAAAGGCTGGGGGGAGGATTTAGAAAACTGTCCATACTTTATGATATTGTTAGCATGAGAATGGAATGTGATATTGAATATAAATGGTCGGTCACTATACCTCAAAAACTGATATTTTAGACTCGTGACGATAAACATTTATGAATTGCGAGTTACTCCTTTGTTTCACTGTTGAGTTGGCAATAGGATACATTCAAACCATACAAAGAGCAGGTTATCTAATTCAAAAGAGGGGCTTTATTATTATTATTTTTTTAGAGCCTCTTAAGCATTTTTTGGCCTAATTATTTACACTTGTTGTCCAAAACAAAACAGTTTATTAAGCTATACCCCTAACAATATCAGTCTATGCTACGTTTTTTTCAGTGTTCTTTTTACCTGACTAGCAGGTACCACCTGCTTTGTCTATGAACAAGGTTTATTTTGTTGTTTTATTCTTTTCTGTGCAAACCCCAGTGGGTTCTATGGTATGTTTCAGGCCAGTAGCCAGGGGGGGTTCGGATAAACCCCCCCCCACCCGTCTTGAAGGTCCGCTCAGAGCAAACAAAAATATATAACGTTTTGCTGGAGATATACAGTGCACATCAATATGTCTTTAAAACAACTATAATTTTTTTTTAAATAATTATCTTTATTATTATCGCTGTATGTTAAAAAATACCCTATTAATAACATTTGAAATACAAGATTGATTGCCTAATGTTATAAGGCGAGTAGAGGGGTATACCGGAAATTTGGTCATTTGGTCCTCTGAAATGGAAAAAAACCCAACCCCGCTCAAAATCCTGGCTACGGGCCTGTGTGTGTGTGTGTGTGTGTGGGGGGGGGGGGGGGGGGGGGGGAGCCTCCCCCTTCTTGGAAATAACAGTTAAGAAGAAATCTATTTGAGCCACAAAAAACCTTCTTTCAAAAAATGTTATATTTTGGTACTCTTGAGATATGGTTACTGCTGGGTGTTCCCCTGCTATATGTCTACAATATTCGTCACTGAATAAGTTACTACTACGCTTTTGTTTAGCTGTATTTATTGTTAAATTTCAAAAATTCCTATCAACACAACTTTGATGAATTCAGTGAAAAAGTTGGTTGTTGTCCACATTTTGCTTGTGTCAAGATTATATCAGCCATATAAAGGGAGGTAAATGTGTGTAATCAGCTCCTGTATATTTACATTTGATCCAATGATGTAGTCAGTATATGCACATGCAATTCTTTTTTCCATTTCAGGAATCTAATGACAACTTAGAAATCGCAACAGCAGCTTTTCAACATGCCAAAACTTATGATAGAGTGAGGGAACATTTTTCCCTCCGATCCGCACTCTTGGTCTTGAGTAAGCTTGGAATACTAGATGAGAATGGGCAAGCCTGTTATGAGGGCGAAGAACAAATAACTGTACTGGAGGTAGCGGCAGGCACAGGAAAATTCACAGAGGTCCTAGTCCAGGCCTTGAAGGACACCAATATTAGGCTTATAGCATCAGAGCCCCTAGAGAGTATGGGAAGGGTGTTCCAGGAAAACTATCCAGATGTCGAATTTATTTCATGCGCATCTGAGGAAATACGTGAGTATTTAGAATGGATGGGAATTTGATATGCCATGGAAACCTCCATGATATGCCATGGAAACCTTCTCAAACTCCAGAGGAGCCTTATAAACTTAAACTCTCAAAGGAAGACTAAACTATGTATGATATGTCCGTGCATTATTTCTTTGGCAGTCAACCCACCCCTCCATATTCCAAATTCTTACCAAAGGCCTATTTTGAAATAATAAAATATAATGTTCTATACCTATATGGTAGGTACCTAACCTTTGCTCAGGGCTTGTGCTTTGGTAATTTAGTCTGATTTTACTGTAAGGTACATATAAGTGGTATTAAGTTGGCACAAAATCTCTCTGGCATTATACACCAAACCTGTCTATTCTAGTTACATTTAGAACTTTTGATATAATATTTATTATTTACTTGATCAATTGCAGCACTTCCAGATTCCAGTGTGCATTGTATTGTAGCAGCAAATGCATCACACTTTATTTCTAATGCTGAGTCCTATGCTGAAATGTCACGCGTCCTTGTTCCCGGGGGAGGACTTGGCTATGTCAATCTATTATTGGATGCTGAAGTTATTCCATGGTGCGTAGAATTCTACAAATTGTCAGTTGCCTGCTATCAACAGACTGGTCTGTATCAGAAGTTAGATGAATATGCAGTTGATGTGGGATGGAAAGAAGAGTTGGATAACAGTGGAAAGTTCAGTAAGATTTGTGAGGACAGATCTGATCAATTCCTGGAGGAAACCACAGAGGAGGATGAGCTAGAATGCCTTATGTCCTATGGAGCTTTTTCAACGTGTGAGAGAGAGGAGCGTATGAGAATAAGAGATAAACTGAGGGACATATTATGGCAAAATTACAGTGGCGTGGGAAAAACTCTTAATAGCATACCATTGAGATCAATAATTTTTTACACCAAGAAATTATGATTAATTTTAAGTGCTGAATGGAGTACAGGCACACACCCAGGTATCATATGGAAAAAGGATATAATTTGACAATCCAGCCACATAAAATGGTCCACTTTTTTCGGCCAAGGGGTGTGTGTACACACCCTGCACACAAGAAAAAACCTTGGGTGAAGGAATGAAGACAAGGTTATACCAGGTATAATTCAATGTGAATATATAATAAAGACACATAAAGAATACTGGGAGGGAGCATAAATATTCAATTATGGTATTCCAAAACAAGGGTATTCTATTCCAAACGTTTAATTGCACCATATATAGTGTTTTATTTACTCAAATAATACAACCATGCACAAATTCTATTTAATTTTCTAATTTCATAGTCTGTGCTGTATAAAAAGTTTTGGAAATAAAAAAAGAATGACATTTGTGTGCGACATTTTCGGCCCCAGCCCCCATCTACCTCTCCTTTTCAGCTGCTATGCATGTTTCTGTGCAGGCTCTCTGGTTCAGGCTAGTGAGGTGCTTATAACATATTGCTATGATTGGTTAATCCAGAAACGGAGGATCACATGACATCAGTGTCCATTTCCCTGTGCCTGGAGACAGATGCAGCGTTTTGATTGGCCCATCTAGACCGGATATCTGGATCGCGTGACTGTTATGAGCCTAAGTCTTCGGGGATAATTTCTATCGTAGTTTCTGGTTGCTCGTCGAGTTTTTTCTCCTCTCTTTGTTGTTTTTGGTTGACACGTACTGGAATTTTCTCAGTGGAAGACTTTCTATCCCTTCCATGGTTCTCTCGGTCTGCATTAGTCACCTTGTCTATTTTTCCTGAGGTGTCAATCAATCTTTCCTTTTGAGCCTCAATTTCAAGAATGTCCCCGTACTTCAGCGTAGCTTTAATCGATTTCATGTCGGTGCTCTTTGGAAATCTCCGACGCCAGCAGAACTGTCGCATCTTGCACCACCCGTCATCTTTATCCATCTTCTCTCCTTTGATTATTAAATCTTGACCGTCAACTTGTAGAGATACGTCCTTAGCTGCAAACCCCCTCACATTCATCTCAAGTTTGATTCCGTTTTTGTCGTTTTGTGTGACGATAAAAGTCGGCGTAAAGGTCTCGAGCTCATCACGACGAGGTTCATGAAAGGCCGGAAGAAGTTCGGTGTCGAAGCTATCGTCGTCGAAGGGTGACCATGTGAATGGATCACGGAAAAACGGATCGTCAAAAACGTTGCTGAGGGAGTCCCAGTGAGGAAAGAAGAATGGATGGTTGAGGCTGTTAAAAGGAGTAAAAATATATATTTTTTAAATTACAAATTAATACATATTCGGATGGCCAATGTTGAAGAGGTCTGTACAGGACCCGAAATGATTCCAGGACCCGAAACGATCCCAGGACCCGAAATGATCCCCAAAAGTACCCCAACTGATCCTCGGACCCGAAACGATACCGAGGAGTCCCCGAAATCAACCCCAAGGAATTGCGGTAATGGACAAAGGGAAAGCAGAAGAAATACTTGCAATTCTTGAAGCATAATAAAGGGTTAACAGCGACTCGATTTCTAAACAACGTGACTTAAAAATATTAAATTCCAACACAATACTTCTATTTATTACATTGCCCGGCGTTAAACCCATAAACAGAGTCCAAAACAAATACACAACTTTAAATTGCTACTGAAAGGAATATAGCATAAACATAGCGCAGCTTTGCTCAGATCAACCATTCTTTTGATCTTCCATCACACTCTTAACATTTTGCGGTCCCGACACATGACTCCGACACTATAAATCTCATTTCCGGTAAACATCACCCCTAAAAATTAATATTCATCTGACAACCAAACATGTATTTCACCACGAAATCCTTGTTCACACGAGCGAATATTTACCGACACATTTTAGGCAGCCGTTTTGGCCGAGAAGATGGAATGACAAAAGCACACTGAGTAATACACTCGAACAACCCTTCTACTACCGATGCAAAATGTTAAGAGGATGTGAAAGCAATATTATGTGAGTTTTGAATTTCCTCATGTAGTCGTGCGTACACCCCGGCATGATCTCATGATATGATAGGTCTTTCATTCACCGAAAACAAACATGCCAAAAAATAACTTTAAAACATTTCGCTTCCTATGTAAAGCAGCATGTCCCACCTGTAAAGACTTTCTTTTATGGCTTGTTATGTAAAAATGATTTATCCACGCCGGGCTCCTCAAATTACTATCACAGGAATTGTTAGTTGACCCCAATTTCTGACTCAACCACTGTATTTCCCCCGCAGTCGTATATAAAAATCTTAATACTATAGTTTTAGTTAATGTAAATTTCCTTTTAATAACACAAACAAAGCTAAATGTTTCATATGTTTTTAAAACTGAAAGCCAATCCTTACACATTCCTTTAGTTGTCCATTACTGTAATTCCTTGGGGTTTATTTCGGGGACTCTTGGGGATCGTTTCGGGTCCCGGGATCAGTTGGGGAATTTTTGGGGATCGTTTCGGGTCCTGGGATCGTTTAGGGTCCTGGGATCATTTCGGGTCCTGTACAGGTCTTGTTTGAATCGTAAGATTTCTTAATCACCCTGCTTTAGCCATCTTTTGGTTCCTCAATTCAGCAAATACGACTTATTTACAATAGCACTGAACAAGGCTAAGGGTTATCATGTTTTTAATTCACGGATGATATAACTCCTATCTCTTAGAGAAGAATCAGTTTTGTGTCTTGGCAAATCCTTCAATATTTGTAAATATTTTTATAAGAAAATTCAGATGAAGCATTATTATTCAAGCTAGAGTCAATATGTAAATAATCCTAGATAATCTAGCGGTCCCACAGTCTACAAATATACTCCATACGTACCTTCGTTGGTGAAGTCGAGAAACCAAAAACGAGGCGATGCTTGTTTGAGCCAAGCTCAGTAGAAAAACACTGGAAATTATCAGACTTTTCATCTCAAATTATAGGGTTTTATCGATACCACGGTTTCGAGTTCGATTACAGCGTCGATTCTGTCGGTCGCAAAATTTATCTCGTTCTCTTCGCTCTGGCTTTATTCTTAAAAGTTTAGTACTCATAGTGATAAGCTCAAATTTATATGTTCTACGAAAGTACGTTATAAGCGTCTGATCTTGCCACGTGGGGAATTTGCATTGAGTTTTGAACGATTCGTAATTCTGGAAATTTCTTGCAAGTATTGCGTGGTTGAGCTGGTGCAATGTTGTCTTTTATTTCATAGGGGATTCCCTCATTATGAATGCACATCTAGAACCTTCTAGAATACAATGTTTACTTTTTATTTCTTCAAATGAATTGAGAACTGGAAACTTCTAGTATGTCTAAAAAATTAAAGGCCTTTAGTGTAAAATCGTAATTTTATTCAAGGCTAATAATTTTAAAAGCGGATATTAAGGTACCCTGAAATCGTGCAGGTTTAAATCGGTGCAGCCATCAAAACAATGTCTCAAATAAACAGATAAAGCAAGCAAGGTTTTATGATATTATGCTGTGATATATCATTTCTGTACATGAGCAACAAAAATAATGTTATTAGACTAGAAAATCTGTTTGTGCCACGGCAAATTACATTTAGTACGTTTGTTTTGACAGTGTCGTAGTCATTGTCATTTATTCACGGTAGTGATAGAATATTGATAGAACGCTTTTCAATTTGAATTGCGAATTCCAGTTTGAAATCCTAAAAAGTACCAAGGATCAAACAAACTAAAAAACACACACAAATACAAAAATACACACATAAAAAATAAAAATAAGGACTATTCATCCAGACTTGCGCTGAGTCATCGTATGGCAATGGCAGCGTAAGCTTTACGGATTTTTTTAAAGATTTCCGTTCCAGCCCTGCTTAGCGAACAGTACAAAAGGAAGACACCTGTGGCACCCGTGCGTTAATAGAGAGACAATACCCAGGTTTCTAGCCTATCGATAGTCGTTTACGCCTTGCACAGCTCGCTGAGGGGTAGAAGGAAAATATTGGTTTCTTTCGGACGCCTTGGTCTTGGGACCTCCCAGACTGCGGTCTATAGCAATGATTTAATTTTATGCACGTGCATTGATTCGTGCGCGAGAGAATAGTGTTCAGATTGACGGATAGACAATGCGGGTGTGAATAGACAGTACAGGCGTGGATAGACAGTGCGAGTGTGGATAGACAGTGCGAGTGTGGATAGACGGTGCTGGTGTGGATAGACGGTGCGGGTGTGGATAGACGGTGCGAGTGTGGATAGACAGTGCGAGTGTGGATAGACAGTGCGAGTGTGGATAGACGGTGCGGGTGGGGATAGACGGTGCGAGTGTGGATAGACAGTGCGGGCGAGGATAGACGGTGCGAGTGTTGATAGACGGTGCGGGTTTGGATAGACAGTGCTAGTGTAGATAGACGGTGCGGTTTTAGATAGACAGTGCGGGTGTGGATAGACAGTGGGGATGTGGATAGACAGTGCGGGTGTAGATAGACGGTGAGGTCGTAGATAGACAGTGCGGGTGTGGATAGACAGTGCTGCGAGTGTGGATGGACGGTGTGGATGTGGATAGAAAGTGCGGGCGTGTATAGACGGCGCGGGTATGGATAGACAGTGCGAGTGTGGATAGACACTGCGGGTGTGGATAGACAGTGGGGGTGTGGATAGACGGTGCGAGTGTGGGTAGACGGTGCGAGTATGGATAGGCAGTGCGGGTGTGGATAGACAGTGCGGGTGTGGATAGACAGTGGGGGTGTGGATAGACGGTGCGAGTGTGGGTAGACGGTGCGAGTATGGATAGACAGTGCTGGTGTGGATAGACAGTGCGAGGGTGGATAGACGGTGCGAATGTGGATAGACAGTGCGGGTGTAGATAGACAAGGCGAGTGTGGATAGACGGTGCGGGTGTGGATAGGCGGTGCGAGTGTGGATAGGCAGTGCGAGTGTGGATAGACAGTGCGGGTGTGGATAGACGGTGCGGGTGTGGATAGGCGGTGCGAGTGTGGATAGGCGGTGCGAGTGTGGATAGACAGTGCGGGTGTGGATAGACGGTGCGGGTGTGGATAGACGGTGCAAGTGTGGTTAGACAGTGCGGGCGAGGATAGACGGTGCGGGTGTGGATAGACGGTGCGAGTGTGGATAGAGAGTGCGTGTGTGGATAGACGGTGCAAGTGTAGATAGACAGTTCGAGTGTGGATAGACGGTGCGGGTGTGGATAGACAGTGCGAGTGTGGATAGACGGTGAAGTTTGGATAGACAGTGCGGGTGTGGATAGACGGTGCGGGTATGGGTAGACAGTGCGGGTATGGATAGACAGTGCGGGTGTGGATAGACGGTGCGGGTATGGATAGACAGTGCGGGTGTGGATAGACTGTGCGGATGTGGATAGACAGTGCGGGTGTGGATAGACGGTGCGGGTGTGGGTAGACAGTGCGGGTGTGGATAGACGGTGCGGGTATGGATAGAAGGTGCGGGTGTGGATAGACAGTGGGGATGTGTATAGACAGTGCGGGTGTGGATAGACGGAGTGGCTGTGGATCATTGCG